>NC_138725.1:35109957-35314957 GCF_965113295.1 Leuciscus leuciscus | reverse complement strand
TCTCCCGTCACGGGTCTCTCAAGCAGACGAGGAGACGTCCCTCGGCCCAAGATCTCGTCCAGTTTGGTGCGAGCTCTCAGAGGAGGATCACTGGTGAGGAGGACAGACACACTGACATCACAGACGCTTGCTTCTCAGTTCACACAGTCACAAACAGCAGAGAAGAAGGAGCAGTGTGTACTTCTACACATGATCTAAAAACAATCCGAAACCATTTCGGGTTCATGCCTTTTCTATTTCTTAACTATGTTTTTTTATTAATTTTTTATTATATAAGACAAACATTGTCTTTAAATGTTAATGAATTGAATTATGCCATCTCAAGATAAATTAATATTTAATGGTTTTGCACTCAAACTGACTGACTGCCTACAAAGTGTATATATAGATGCACAAATATAATAAAAAAATACAAATAAAAACAAATTAATAAAAGAATAAAAAATTGCTTAAGCAATGGAAAAAGCGGCACTGGTTATAGAATGACAATAAAAAAAAATAAAAAAAAAAGAATAAATAATAATAAAAATGTACTTAGGCAATGGAAAAAGCAGCACTGGTTATTGAAAGAGACTAAAATATAATATAATATAATATAATATAATATAATATAATATAATATAATATAATATAATATAATATAATATAATATAATATAAATAAAATTTACTTAAGCAATGGAAAAAGCGGTACTGGTTCTTGAATAAGCCCAAAATAAATTATATGTAAATAATGATATAATGTTAATAATAATAATGTTTGCTTTTCTGATTCTTTGGATTATATATAACAGATAAGTACTTAATAGTGATAATAATAACAATAGCATTAGTAGTAGTAGAAGTTGTTGTTGTATTAATATAAGTATTAAATACTTTTCTGTTATATATAATCCAAACAATTAGAAATGTACACAAAAAAAGTGGAAAAAGCAACACTTATTATTGAACGAACCTGAAATGTTTTCTGTTTGCTTGGATTATATATAATAAAAAATGTATTTAATATGAATGATGAATGTATAAATTTGTTATTATTATTATTTGCTCAATCTATACTAACAGGGTTGTTGTTTATGATTGTCCCTTTAGTGGCTTGAATTTTATTATTTTGATGAGAAAAGCAGCACTTTTTAGTGATTTCATCCAAAGGGAGGAAAAACTCCCAGGATTCAACAGGAGTCCAGACATACTCTACCTCTCTTTCTTCACTGTCGGTCCGTTTCCATTTGATTTGTGCGTTTCTCCGAAGCCCAGAGCGTCCATCAGATCATCCGCATCATCAAACGTCAGATCGTCCCTCTTCCTCTCTGTTTTCTGAGGAACGACGGGTGAGGAAGAGCGCGGCGGCTCGCTTTTCTTCATCGTCTTCTGCTTGTGTTCCAGATCGTCCAATAAATCATCCAACGAGCCGTCCATGTTCCCTGTGAAACGTGAAGAATGGGTTCTCAGTGGTTTTTCTCACAGAGGTTCGTGTTAAAGCGTTGATGTGATACCTTCATCATCAGGAGGAGGAAGAGGAGGATCAACACCCCCACCTTCATCATCTGAACCACATGCAGCAGAAAATGGAGCAAATGGAGAACATCAAAACCCTCATGAAGCCTGTTAACCCTGTCAGACAGTCTGGTTTCTGCTCTTACCCAGAAAGCTGAACTTCTTGTAAGCTCTCGCTGTGGAGGCCGGAGCCGAACTGGGCTTTTTCAACGTTTCTTCTGTAAAAACACATGAAACACTTTAAAAACAGTCGCATCATTTGTTCAAATCTCACTGTAAGGAAACATACCTGTGGTTTTGCTCTTATCTCCTCCTTTCACTTCTTTCCTCTGGACCGGAGCTGAGCTCGGCTTCTTCTTCGAGCTGAACAGATCCGCATCCATGTCATCTATGTCCTGGAATGAACAAAACCGGAGTGAGGTCACACGTTTGATGACGTCACAGCTCATATTTCAGCCAGTCAGAAAGCAGCTTGGTTTACCTTCATGCTGTCCAGCAGAGCGGCAGGATCGGCCTCAGAAACATCAGAGACCTGAGACACAAATACACACAAACACTGAGGAAATGCCCAATAGAAGAGATCAAGAGTCTTTATAGAAGAGACGGAAGAGTTTAGACGCTCTGTTGCAGGGTTATTATCAATAACTACAACTAAAGCCGTTTTTTTTTTTTTACTTGAAATAAAAATAAACTTAAACTAAAATAATTTAACAAACTTTTTTTTTCAGTTTCCAAAGCAATATTTCTCGTTGTTTAGTTCAACGTGAAAAAAACTAAACCTGAAATAAAAATACATAAAATTATGTAGACATATAAAAAAACAAAGGAATGTAATAAAAAGGCCCAAATATACAACAAAATCTCTAAAACATTAAAACGAAAATGGAAAATACTTTAACTTTTAACTAAAAGTTTAAATTTAGTATTGAAACCATAAAAAACATGTTTGTTGTATTAACTGAAATATTTTTAACAAACTTATTTTATTTTACTTTCCAAGGCAACATTTCTCATTTTCGTTTAATTTAACTCGAAGTACTAAAAACTGAAATAAAAATTAAGAAAAATTGTTACGCATTACTTTCCATAAAAAGTAACGCAATATTGTAACGCATTACTTTTGAAAGTAACTTTCCTCAACACTACACGTATTAAAAAACAAATCTAATAAAAATGACAAAAACAAAATGAAAATTGAAAATACACAAACAAAAACTAATCCAACAATGTAAGAAACACTATAATAATATATCAATGATAACATAACACTAATTAAGTAAATGAATCTGGACTTTCATCTGATCGATTTATCTAGAAATGAGCTCCCTGTATTATTTCTTTATAAGGCATTTATTAATACGTCTAATAGTGAATTTTACACTAATAAATGTGGGTTACTTTATTTTAATGACACTGTAATTACACATTTAAGTACTTAGTAATATTAATTAACAACATGCACTTACTAATAGAGTTTGGGTTTGTTTTAAGGTTAGTCACATGTAAGTATGCTTAATTTATAGTTATTACAACAGTAACTACATGTAACGTGTAACAAAGACACTGTAAAATAAGTGTTACCTAAACTTTGTACCTGTTTTATCTTGGTTTCTTTTAATTGCACAGCATTTAAGTTTACTCTGTAGTTTTTAAAGTGCTTTATGAATATGACAAGTGATTAAAGGTGTTTGATCAGTGTCTCACCTCCTCTTCTTTCTCAGCCTCTTCTGCCAGTTTACTGAAGAAATCATCGTCCAGCAGTGACCTGAACACACAGACATCTTTACGTGACGTTTACACAGGTGACGGACTCTATCTGTGTCTCAGGTCATCTCTCAGACTGTTGAGACTCATACTAGATGCTTTGTGATGCACTTTAGCAGCTCAAATGAAGCTCACTGATTATCCATCATCACACTCACACACACACACACACACACACACCTCTTCCCGCTGCGTGACGTGAGGACGGCCGCGGGTCTGCTGGACACGAGCGCAGGCGATCGCACCTTCACCGGACCTTCATCATCATCACCACCCAGCAGATCTCCTAACACATCATCTATAGAGCCTGAGAGATGACGAAAACACCACAGCTCACACAACTATCAAACACAAGAGAGAAACACACACACACACAACAGCTGAACTGAACTCACCTCTGAGACCCTTCTTCTGCTTTGAGCTCTGAAAAAGAGGAAGATGAGATACATTTTATACTATCATTACTATCAGTTTATTATTGTGCTGTATTAAACCTCAGAATCATATCACATGACCCAGGACTGTATAAATTGTTTTAGAACAATGATTTACAATACACTATATATTATATACACTGTATATTTAAATACCATAGCATTAAATAGAAACAGTGTTTAATTACAAGATGTCAAAAATAATTACATATTAAATACTGTTAATAAATTAACACTTATTTATTTATTACAGGTTTAGTAATTAACAGATTAAACCCTATGTGGATTGAATGGTTACACTTTATTTTAAGGTGTCCTTGTCACAGTGTAATTATACATTTAAATTCTGAGTAATAATAATTAATTACATGTACTTACTATAGGGTTAGGATTAGGGTTAGTTCCATGTAATTAATTATGCATAATGTATTATTGTAATTACTATAATAACAACATGTAACTTGTGTAACGTGTTACCGATCGACCCTTCCTTCAGTCTTACGAGCCCAGATCTGTAACCACTACACCGCCGTCACCACGTGTTTGTTTAATTATACAGTACTTTAGTATTATATTGCATTTGTACATTTTTCGCTTTACGCTATGTTGTGTTTTATATAAGTGAGAAAGCTGTTGTTTACCATATCTAATTCCCAGAAGGAGAAACGGAGTGTTTATGGTGAAATCTGTGCGCGTGCCCGTTACCAATAGAAACCGGGACCGCAGCAGCAGCCAGATCAGCTGATCATCGTTCAAACTTCAAATCCGGCCCTGGACCCGCTGGTTCTGGTTCTGTCTGGATGATTAGGATCCAGATCTGAGGATTCAAGTGTAACAATTAAATCCTGTCTGTGTTCTGGACTAGACGAGCATTAGTGTTGATGAAGCAGTTCCTCAGAGTAAAAGATCGTGAATATATGCGACCAGAACCGACACATAAAGCCGCACTTTAGTTCTAGAGAAAGATTTATAAATAAAACACTATTATTTATCTAATTCTGAAACACTGTCCATTCCGTATGAGCTCTACGGGTTTGAAAATCCGTGACAAACTTCCTGTTTACAATAGGGCATTGTGGGTAGTGTAGTCCACGTGCACGCGCCAATCATTTCATGCAGTTATGGTTAGTCCTTACTGAAGAAACATACTGTCGTTACAATTAAAATCGTGCAGTAATGCATGGTAAACTTATAGTATTGTTTACATATACTTTGAGAAGAAAATAGTTCTTGATTTACATCATCAATCATATGGAAAGTATGATAATATAAAAATGAGATTTTAATATTCTATTAGCCTAGTTAAATAGCCTATCTGATATGAGGTTTGACCATTTAACTGTTTAAATTAAATTCCTTTTCATTAAAAACCTCAATTAAAAATCACAGATATTTTATCACTTTTATTTAGTTATAAGTCCAAAATGGAGCAAGACCAAAATGAAACTTCAAACTGCAGAGCATCTACAGAGCTTCTTCATATGTTTTGACCTTTGTTTAAATCTCAGTTGTTCTTTTGTGAAAACTTAAGAACCAGTTTAGCTGCCTTTACACACAGTTTTACACAGCTCCTTTGCACTTACAAAACATCATCTCAACATATTGTGCATTATGTCATTAAAGGAGTAGGTTACTATACACATAGACTGATGACATGCACTTGATTTCAACTGAAAATGAGTTTGCTTTATAAGTTTGGCGGCACTGATTTTGGCTACCCTAGTGAAAAAAGTATACTTTATTGTATTTGAAATAGATTCCCTTTTTCAATTAAATTGCAAATATACTAACAAAAATGGTACTATCTTTAAATATATTAAAAGTATATTAACATCACGCTTTTACCTGTTTTCACAATACAACAACTATTAACACACTTTAAAATAACTGTACTGTAGTATATTTTCAAAAAAATATATTTTTTAAAAATATACTTGAAATTCAGTTTATTTTTTAAAAATGTATTTATTTGCACTTTACTAAAAATATATTTTAGGTATATTTTAACTGCTGGAAATGATCATTGTAACAATGCATTGAAAGTATACTTTCAAAATACATTATATTATACAATATTATTCCGTATGTGTCATGTATTAATTTCTTAATAGCATATTTTATTAACTAAAAGTGTAAATTAATGCGTTAATTACCACAATTGGTCAAAGCAATGTACTTCATCTTCCAGTTGTCTGCTTTAATTAATCATTAACTAATGATTTGCAAATGTATCATTATGACTTTACTTGTTGAGGCACTATAAACTAATTGTTAAGTAATATGCCATTTATGTTTTTTGACAGTTTGCACATGCAGTGAATGTAATGTCGGTGAATGTGTTTGAAGGATGGGTGAGTTGGGCTACACATAAATATCAGCACACCAGAATCTGAACTCCTGAAGCTGTTACACTGTGTTTAAACTGGACGAGACCACTGGACACTAAATACACTTAAAGTTATGCTTTACTTGCATATACTTAGTACAAAATTAGTTGTTTCAAAATAGCACACTTCAAGTTAACTAATCATTAACACACTTGAAGTATACTGATAATTAGTCTGGCTGCAAGTATACTTTGCATATTTTTCTTTCACCAGAGTTAAATATGTGAATGAACAAATGTGGAGAGACAATTGTATGTGGTAAAGTCTTTATTTACATTGTATTTGTTCACATTTGAGAATATCATCTGAAGTAAGGATGTATCCTTTTATTTGTTTTGTTTTGTTTTGTTTTGTTTCCCTTTTTTCCTTTTAAGGTTATCAACCTAATTGAATCCATTTGAGGCAAACTGAACAATTAGTCTGACCTGCCAGAATTAACAAATACAATTCTAAAACGCTTAACAGGGCTTAAGGTACTAAGACAGTTAAAAGAGCAAACTTAGTAAACAACATACTAATAAAGCATACTACAGAAAAGCACCCTATAAAAAATTAAAAATAAATAAAGCATTATTGAAGACAGCTGTTGATAACAAGCAGAATCACTGAATGAAAGATAAACAATAACAGAAAAAAAGAAAAACACAAGAACTGACTTCAGCCACAGCATTAGATGAAATTCACTGAAGATGGAGAAGACATTAAATCTCTGAAGATACAGATTGTTTTTAAAGCAGATTTAGAGTAAAAGACAGGAAAATTTCACTAATGCAAACAGTCCAATTCTGCTGTAAAGCAGCTTTAAAAGCAAAAAAATTTCATCATTTAGCAGTTCAATTTGAGAAGATCATCAGTTGTTAAATTCAGTTTGGTTTCGGTTAAGAAGTGATTTATTTGTTCAGTTCAGTTCCGATGCATAAAAATAAGACTTTACAGTAATTTACAGTGATCAGGGTCTTGTAGGATTGAAAATGATCCAATATATTTTAAATGAACAAATATTTGTGCTTTATTGTTTCAACTCCTTCTTTCTGCCACAATGACCATTTGGAGTTCCTAAAGGCACAGAGGGGCTGATAGTGATCTAGGCCTGTAGGCCAAATGTTTGTACTCTGGGGGTCGATGAATTGTCACACCTTTAGAACAGTGGTGGAAGTGTAATTATCTGATTGGTCAGTTTGAACGTCTCACATTTGGGTTTTAGTCACATGGTCAAGGAAAGGATAAAACAAGATTGTAACAGTTGCTCTGTCTCTTTGATGCTCTGGCTCTCTTCTTATTCTCTGGGTCCCTTTCTTGGGGGCTTCTCTCTCTCTTCTCTCTCTCTCTCTCTCTCTCTCTCTCTCTCTCTCTCTCTCTCTCTCTCTCTCTCTCTCTCTCTCTCAGGTAACATTTTTCATACAATTAAGTTATCATCATCTCATACATCTATTTTAAGTGTAAGTGTAACCATAACCATATTTTGTCATTAAACCTTTGTGCTAACTAGTTTTGATTTGGTATTGACTTTGAAGTGCTACATATAGCAATACAATAGTCACTAATAGCAACGCTCTCCCATAAATATTAAAGCCACACTAAGTAGAAATTGTGTTTTTGTCAAACAGCGACCCCTAGAGTCGCTGTGGAATACTTGCACTGTCGTAAATTATATTATAACATTTTTACATGATTGCAGCTAAATCACAAGTAAATAGTCTATAGTCTAGGCCTACTGTATAATTTAATTTGTGTTGTTTTTTTTGGAATGTAAACATTACAAAATGCCAGATAACATCAATTAAGTTAAATGTACGTCGCATTATTTCATAACATTGGCCGTTATGATGTCATTAGACATGATTATTGCAATTTATCATAATAGTTTGCAAATTGTGCTCGTTTACACTATTTACAACCTCTACGTTAGGCTTATTTATGATAATTATGTGAGATATTGAAAGCTGTTCTCATGATAATCGCAGGAATCAATCAACAGCGTCTATCCGTCAGGACTACGTGATAAATACACCTTACAACACCTGAGTTCAGCTGGCAAACTAATTCGTGAGGCATAGCCAGGGGCGTCACTAGGCCCTTTTTAGGGGGGCTTTCAGCCCCCCTAAACTTCTGCCCAGCCCCCCTAAAAAATATTTGATTAATACATTTTTGATCGCTTCAGTCCCCTTTAAAAAAACTTGCGGCAAGCTGCGTCAAGTTTCGGCTCCTCCCCTTATCTGAGTCTGCTTGGATTTAGCGCATTTTTCAATCTGCAGGGGCGCCGAGCAGAGCGAACATCAGAGAGTACAAGGTGTGTCGTGAGTGCATTTATTGATAGATTGCTATGATATTACATCTGCATCGGTGCAGTTCTTTGTCATAAATGCATTGCAGTTTACATAATGTAATGTTACTGGAGCATTGGGAGCAACACAGGACGGTTCGGTTTCTCATCCAATACCAATACGTTTCGCTGCGTTCACCTTCAGCCCTTATCACAGTGTGATAGTTGTTTTTTCTTCCAACAAAAATGAAGCGATTAACACCCATGAAAACATACTTTAGAAAACGATCATGATTTATTTTAATTTACTTTTTAAAATGTAAAACATATTATTATGTATTTCGGCATTACATTATGCAGCCATGCACAGAAATGATTAAAGACACATCATTGTCTGAAAGCACTAGATGGCCCAGAGAGCGAAACATCATGTGGAGTTATTTTGTTTTGTATAAATAAATATAGTTAAGTAATAATGAATCAGGAGGAGTGTATCATGATACATAGAGTAAGAGTAGAGTAAAGGGATTTGTGATTTTCTTTTAAGTACTTGATTTATAGAAGTGGCAAATTGATAATTCATGTTATTTTTAATAAATATAAATAAATATAGAACAGATTAATCATATTGCCAATAGACAATTACATTAATACATGTTTTGTCTATATTCTTAATGAATATTAGCTGGTTAGTTAAATTATTTGAAATTAAATAAATTTTCACGGGGTGACTTGATGAATAACCAACCGTATTGTTGATTATGAAGGCTAAAAAGCTTAAAAAATAAAATAATTTATATTTCATTGTAGATGGACTTAGTTACCTAGCTTTCCTGGTAGCTTTGTCTGAAAAATCAGTTGACCCTATGTTTACTTTCTTCACTGACAGACAAAAATGAAAAGCCTATATCAGTCAAAGCTCAGCTTTAGGAGGGGAAAAGACAGAGCAAGATAAAAACAAAGAGAAAAAGAGTGTGATGCTGATGAGGTGAGAAAAAAACAGCTGCCCGCACATGGTTTTTAAGCTATTATCCAATTTTTTTGGCCTTCAAAACATCTTAAAATGCACATATGTAGATCAGAGAAATTAAAATTTTCTCGGGGAAGCATGCCCCCGAACCCCCCTAAATACCTCACATTCGGTACCTCAGTGATTATAAAACCGTGCCATATGCATGTTACTGGATGAATGAATGAAACTAGTTAATAATGAGCATTAGACCATAAACAAACTTTTTTTTTTTTTTTTTAAATCATACCCTCATTGGGGGCTGAGCCCCCCTAAAATGAAAATCCTAGAATCGCCCCTGGGCATAGCTAACGTTATCTGATTTATCAAAACGATTCCATTTACACCTGGTCACATAAATGTATTTTTGCTAAACGGATTTAAATTCGATCTTCAATTCTCGCGCTATATGCAGATTTAATGGAGTGCACGTCACCGAGATATGAGCTGCATTTTATAGATCATCAGCTAAAATTTCAAAATCAAAGACCGCAATAAGAGAGAGCAGTAACAGCCCTGGTAAGATCATTTCGTTTCTTTACTTTTAATGATGATGATTGTGTGTTAAGCGTCTGCGACTTACTTTCACTTTGATTTGCTATAGGCCTAGTTTGCACGTTGGCTTGATGCAGTTGCTCATCTGCGGTGATGCGTGTTCCAGCGCGTCGTCATATCTGGATATAACATATAGCCTATACAACGCTCTCACACGTTTTTTATTTTTATTTTTTTTAGCATTTTTGGGAGGAGTACAATTTACATGTGGTTTCAACAACCATATGCATTTACACTTGTCCAGTTTCGTCTGGAATGCGTCTGATCTCCTCCTGAAGTGGTTTGAGGGATCGGATTCAAATCCGTCTCAAATGCGTTTCGGAGGGCATTTAAACCTGGACTTTTCACGATCGGCGATCTGAGAAAATGCATGAAGTGGCCAGGTGTAAACAACCCCCATGACAAAAACATACGCACGAAAGCCGAAAACAAACGCTGGTTGGCCTCTCACGTCCAAATTTGACGAAGTGGTGGGGGAAGTGACGTATGCCGTAAAGCAGTCGAATTTTGTAGTTCTTTTTGTGTTCTTGTTACTACCCGAACACCGAAGTTACATAGTGCCAGTAAAAGCGATACAGACCCTGTCAGGCTATGGCAGACGTGTCATTCAACCTATTGTAAGTCAATGTACCATCACAAGGATCTTGGAAATATATTATGAAGGTTGAAAAGTTACATAGTGTCGCTTTAAGCTATTGTAACTGTTGGACAATAGCTTAATAGCTTTCCGTCGTTGGTATAAGTGGCAGTGGGTGGAATAGACAAGAAATGTGCCGTTTTCTACCATCTTGCTAATAACGTTTCTTTAGTCATTCTGCATTTCTTGCAGACTGAACCCCTGCAGGAATCCACCCCTACAGTCTCGAGTCGCAATACACTGCATTTATTGAACAAGTAATAGAAGACTGAGTAACGTCAGCTTTTTTCATTTATGTGAACTTTACACTAAACACTCTATCTCAAATATTCATATCACAAATTATGAATCAAAATATCAATTAATTCAAAATAGTTTGAGAAGATTTTCTAGAAATTAAAGATTCATGCAGCCCAGATATTTTACTGGTTTAACGCCCAGACATAATCACATTATACAATTCATTCAGGATCATTTCAGTATATAATATTATAAGATCATCATTAGATTAAATGTTAATGCTTACATTTGCAAGCAGCAGCTGTTAAAGAAGCACCTAATACGCAACCTATAGCACCACCTACAGCAGCACCTACAGCAGCACCTTTAGCTACAGATAGAGCAAAACACGCACAGTGAACAGTAAGAGCTCCAGCAAGAGCTCCAGCAGTAAGACCAATCAGTCCCACCACAACTGTTCCTACTAAAATATGACGCCAGTATTTGGACAGAAATGCCAAAACTCCATTCCCTGATTTATCTGGTTTATCTGATTCATCATGCCTACATTTCTGAGCATCTTCATACATCTGATTACTGTAGTGTCCTCCTCCATTCTGCTCTATCATTGTGTCAATCTTCTTCAGTAGATCATTCACCTGATCTCTGTTATTCACATCTCTATTGTTGAAGACGTGAAATCTGCCTCCACACTGCTGAACTAGATCTCTTATAGCACAGTTCTCCTGAATGAGTTCCTCTACTGTCTCTCCTTCTAGCAGATCTCCATGAGTGAAGAGAATGATGGAGTATTTTAACACCTCCTGACCAAACAATGTCTCAATCATCTGAGGAATCTGCTGTTCCTGCTCAGTGAATCTGTCATTTGCTCTGAACACAATGATAAAAGCGTGCGGTCCAGGACTAGACATATAAACACTTCTCCCTATCTCTGTCACTAACTCTTCAGGTTTCATCTTTGTGTCAAAGAATCCAGGAGTATCAACTACAGACACAGATCTGCCTGAAACAGTGGCGTGTTTCTCTGAGCATTCACGGGTTACTGCATTCATTCTCGGCGCAGATCTGAACTCTTTCTGTCCCAGTATTGTGTTTCCAGCTGCACTCTTCCCAACACCAGTTTTACCCAGAAGAACAATCCGTCTGGATGAGAGACTGGCACCAGGAGTGTCTGGTTCAAAATTTTTTAACATTTTTCTCTTCTGTGTGTTGAATCCTGTAAAAAATAAAATAAAATAAAAATGATATACATACATTATGATCTATATGTGTGTATTTTTTGCATGAGTATGTTCAGTATTTTTATATGTACATCTATATGTTATGAAGTGTATTACTGAATATAAAATTATTATGATATATATACATTAATATATAAAAACTATATGTTGTCACATATTTTTCGATATATGACAAGCGGCAATTCCTTTTGTATTATTCAATATATTGTAATAAATTAACACAATATTATTCTGTATATTTTCAACATACCATTAAATCATTTAATATGAATCATTCTTATATAAGGGAATATATTAATCATAAATATATGGAAATATATTTTCAGTGCACAAGGGTCTTTCTTATGCATTGAATTTGATTAAAAATGTCCAGAATATTCACTTAATATGGTATAAAAAATTACTCACCCACTATATTGAAACGTGATTTGATAGCACAAAGAAGTTTTTTGACTTGTCCGGAATGTCCTCTCTTCTTGTTGTTGAACACAAGGTATCTCTGATCGTATTTCTGAACGAGTTTCTTCAGTGGTTCAGTCTCATCAAGGAATTCTTCTATTGTCATGTTTTCTTCCTCCAGTTCGTCTCCTCTGGTGAAGAGAATCCAAGTTTTATCCAAGCGGTTTTGTCCCAAGAGCTCCTCAATCTTTTCCACAGTTTCTCTCTCTTCTTTAGTGAATCTGTCAGCTTTGATCACCAGGAGATATGCACAGGGGCCTAATTCACATTTCTGCAAAACCTCCTGATATTTTAGTCGAATTTCATCTATTTCATCCTCAGGCAGATCAGTGTCAAATAATCCAGGTGTGTCATAAACATTGATCTGTTGTCCAAAAAAAGTCTCAGATGCAACAGCTACATCTTTAGTCACATATTTGAAGCTTTTCTTTGATTTGAAGGCTTCTCGTCCCAGTATTGTGTTTCCTGTTGCACTTTTCCCCACTCCTGTTTTCCCCAGTAGGACAAAATTCAATTGTGCACTAATTCCTACCATTTTCAAAACGAGCCATAAAATGCTGTAAGAGAAGAACAAACACACATAAAGAAGACACACATACTTAGACATCTAAATGGGGACATTGCACTGTAAAAAATAAATAAAAAATCCCACTTTTAAATTGTCAAAACTGACATTAATGACAAATTACAGAAATTGCATTTTTATACAGAAAAAAAAAAAAGATGTGTAGAATTACAAAAAAACTAAAATTAAAGTAAAATATCATAATTAAAAAAAAAAACTTGAAAACACTGTTATTTTACAGACAATCAAACACATTCATTGTAAAATAAATAATAAAAAACTGTCAAATGACTGTCAGCTGCGGCTGCCAAACAAAAACTTAAATATTTAAGTAGAATGTCCTAATTGAAATAAACCAAAAATACAATTATTTTAAAAGTATTTCCTGAATTATTATAATCCAACACCTTCACTGTACAAAATAAATAAAAACAAAAATAAAAACAGTTAAATGACTGGCAGCAATAGAACATTAAACACTAACAGCATCTTCACTTATTACAATCCTGACTTCATTTATTTAAAGTTATTATTGAGAATTAACAGAGATTTATATGTTAATGTTTTTATTGAAAATGATCAAGTTTGTAGTCACCATTTAGGTTGATCAGTGTTGGGCCCTTGACTTTATAATTATATATATATATATATACAGTGCCCTCCACAATTATTGAACCCCCTGGTAAATATGATCAAAATTGGCTGTAAAAAATAAATCTGCATCGATTATCCTTGTGATCTTTCATTCAAAAAATGTGCAAAATTCTAACCTTTCATTGAAGTAAAAGAATTGAAAGTGGGGGGAAATCACATTATGAAATAAATGTTTTTCTCCAAAACATGTTGGCCACAATTATTGAAACCCCTAGAATTTTTTACGAGTAAAATATCTCTGAAGTATATTCCCATTAATATTTACCTTTTTTAGTACACCAGGGTGACTAGGAACATGAAACTGTCCAGCTATGACTTCGTGTTTCACAGGAGTTTAAATATGAGGAAACACAAAGGCCAAATCCCCTTAATCATCCATCACAATGAGTAAAACCACAGAATACAGTTCTGATGCGTAGCAAAAGATTGTTGAGCATCACAAACTAGAAAGTGGCTGTAAGACAATAGCTAAAGAATTGAAAATCCCCATTTTGACCATCAGGGCAATAATTAAGAAGTTATAACCAACTAAAGATGTTATGAATCTGCCAGGAAAAGGACGTGTGTCTATACTGTCTTAATGCACGGCGAGTATGAAAGTTTGAGTGGCCAAAGACTCTCCAAGGATCACAGATGGAGAATTGCAGAGATTAGTTGAGTCTTGGGGTCAGAAAGCCTAAAAAAAAAATTATCAAACAACCCCTACATCCCCACATGTTGTTTGGGAGGGTTTAAAAAAAAACCTCCTCGCTCCTCCAAAAACAAATTCCAGCAAATTTAATTGTCAGACACGACTGGATCTTCAAACAACACAGGGTTCTGTGGTCAGATGAGACTAAAACAGAGCTTTTTGGCAGCAAACACACTAGATGGGTTTTGTGAACACAAGGATAAAAAGTACCCCATGTGTACAATTTAATATACCATTGGATCTTTAATGTTGTGGGCATATTTTTCTGCTGGAGGTCCTGGACTTCTTGTTCAGATACATGGCATTGTGGATTCTATCAAATATCAACAGATAAAAAATCAAAACCTGACGCCTTCTGCTAGAAATCTTATAATGGGCCGTGGTTGGATCTTCCATCAGGACAACGATCCAAAACAAACATCAAAATCAAAACAAAAATTTGTTGTGGAGCACAAAATGAAGCTTCTGCCATGACCGTCTCAGTCCCCTGACCTGATGAGTGGGCTGAACTGAAGAGGAGAAGCACCAACATGGATCTGGGAATCTGAAGGATCTGGAGAGATTCTGTGTGGAGGAATGGTCTCTGATCTCTTGTCAGTTATTCTCCAAATTCATCAGGCATTATAGGAGAAGAGTCAGAGCTGTTATCTTGGCAAAAGGAGATTGCAAAAAGTATTTAATAAAAGGGTTTCAATAATTGTGGCCAACGTGTTTTGGAGAAAAACATTTATTTCATAATGTGATTTTCCCCCCACTTTCAATTCTTTTACTTCAATGAAAGGTTAGAATTTTGCGCATTTTTTGAATGAAAGATCACAAGGATAATCGATGCAGATTTATTTTTTACAGCCAATTTTGATCATATTTACCAGGGGGTTCAATAATTGTGGAGGGCACTGTATATATATATATATATATACACACACACACACACACACATACATACATACATATATATATTTTATTTATTTATTATTTTTTATTATTATTTTTGCTGTTTTAACTGTTTCTGATACATGTTTATTGGGGAAAAAAATACAGAAATGATCAGTTGATGTGGTCACTTATTGGTGATGATCAAGTTATCATGTAGTGGACTGATATTACTTAAGAGTTAGAGTAGATTACCTGTTATATCACACAACCACACAACCTTGTGATGTTTTGTCATCAGCATTATGACAATAAGACTTTTTTGGTTAAGTCATTGTCCTGAAAATGTTTTTTTTGTTTTGTTTTGTTTTTTTTTTTTGCAGGCACACATACACATCAATAATCAACAATGGTGTAAATCAACAGCTTTTTTGTGACTTTAGTAGCTTTTTTTACATTTAAAGTTTATTTGTTGATCTGAATATTTTGTTGAGTGTCACCATTGTTGAGATTCATATGCTGATTCTTGATGTCTGTGTGAGTCTACATGATTTCATCAACTCTCTTGAAGTATCACAGCTCTGCAAAAATTTCTACAGTAGTATTGCAGTGTGAACTGAATAACTAATTACATAATTTAATCATAGATTAGACTCAGAGTTGTATCAGTGAATCAGGACACTGCATGATCATTTTGCAGTTGCCAAAAATAGTTTTTCTAGCATTTTCTACCATTAACAAATGTGTATCAGATACACACAATTACAGCAGACAGAGAAAAACTACTGATGAAAAGTCAAGGGTCAAGAGCCCAACTAAGGCAAACACTGATCACCAGAATGGTAACTTCAACCTTTATTACTTTCAATAAAACATCAACATCTAAACCAGGTGTTATCACCTCTGGCCCCCAAGATCCATTTTCCTGCAGAGTTTTGCTCTAACCCTAAACACACCTGAACAAGATAACAAAGTAATTCAGGTCCTACTAAAAAAGTTACAGGCAGGCGAGTTTGATCAAGGTTTGATCTCGTAGGAAAGAGTCCGTTCAAGATGCTCAAATGCTTTTTCGAATGTGTGCTTTGGTTTACAGCAATCTACCTGAAGGACACCTACTTTCATATCTCCACCTCGACGACTGGCTGATCCTAGCTCACTCTCGAGACCAGGTTTGCGAACACAGGGACCTAGTGCTCTGGCACCTAGCCCGTCTGGGCCTTCGGGTCAACTGGGAAAAGAGCAAACATTTTTCTCGGTATGGAAATCGACTCGGTCGCCATGTGCGCGCAGTTTATGAGCGAGCGCGCGCAGTCACTGCTGACTTGCCTGAGACAGTTCGGGGGCAAGAGTGCGGTTCCACTGAAGTTATTTCAGAGGCTCCTAGCTGGGGCATATGGCAGCCGCAGCTATGCCGCTCAGATTGCACCTGCGACAGCACCTCCCTGGCCAATTCCTCTGAGGAAGGACCTCCTTTCTCAGGGACGGGGCACCCTATGGCACCCTCGTCCCGATCTGTGGAACCTCCATGTGTTCTCGCCGATAAGACCCAAGGAAATGCCTGATCAGTGTCGTGCTTTCCTTCCTGCAAGAAGGGTTGGAGCGAAGGCTGTCTCCCTCCACCCTGAAAGTGTATGTTGCCGCTTCGCCGCACATCACAACGCAGTCAAAGGTAAGTCTGTGGGAAAGCATGACCTGGTCATCAGGTTCCTGAGAGGAGCGAGGAGACTGAATCCTCCTTGCCCTCCTCTTGTACCCTCTTGGGACCTTTCAGTGGTTTTAACTGCCCTGCAGAGTGCTCCCTTTGAGCCTCTGCAATCAGTGGAGCTTAAGTTCCTGTCAATTAAGACAGCGCTCCTGGTTGCATTTGCCTCCATCAAGAGGGTAGGGGACCTGCAGGCATTTTCGGTTGACGAATCGTGCCTGGAATTTGGGCCGGCCTACTCTCACGTGATTCTGAGACCCCGGCCTGGATATGTGCCCAAGTTTCCCACCACTCCCTTTCGAGACCAGGTGGTGAACCTGCAAGCACTGCCCTTGGAGGAGGCAGACCCAGCCTTGGCACTGCTCTGTCCAGTACGCGCCCTCCGCGGTTACATAGACAGAACGCAGTGTTTCAGGACCTCAGACCAGCTCTTTGTCTGTTATGGTGGGAAGCTGAAGGGAAAGGCTTTCTCCAAGCAAAGGTTGTCTCACTGGATAGTGGACGCCATTGCTTTGGCATACCAGCAGCAAGGTCGACCATGCCTCCTTGGTGTGAGAGCCCACTCCCCCCGAAGTGTGGCATCCTCTTGGGCTCTAGCGCATGGCGCCTCGCTGACAGATATCAGCAGAGTTGCAGGCTGGGCAAATACACCCAATCTACAATCTCTGAGTGGAGACAGTTTCTTCCTGTGTACTCGCTTCAACTAGCCGGTACTAGGATCTGCCCAGGTGTCTTCGCTTAGTCGCCGTTTCTCTCCACGCAGGGGATTATGTGCGATTATTCTCCTCAGGTGAGCCTCCCGAGAAGCCCTGAGTCTCCTCCAGCACTGTCGACGTCAACGCCAGAGTTATGCCACCGGCAGCTTTCCTGTTGGTTAGGTGCCTCCATGTGCATGGTTCCCCCTCTGGGCGACCCCCACATGTGTATTTCCACTGTAAAGGCCAGTACACACCGGGACGAATTTCGCGCGCGATATTCGCCGACGTTTAACGCCTCGTGACTAAACAAAGGGCGCCAATGTGAGCGTGCACACCGACGCGAAAAACGCCACGCGTAAAAGCGTAATTTTTTTTTAAACGCCTCGGGTTCGTTTTTTGGGTTTGACGCGCCGCGTCAAAAACTATCCGACCAATGAGATTGGCGCTTTTGCTCACGTGTCTGGAGCTTCTGAAGTTACAGTAAAACACAACTTGGGGGCGCTCAAACACAAAACGGTCTTGCCGAGCACACATACGTAACAGCGAAGAAGATATACGCCAAGTAGCGTCTACACTGCCCATAGACAAACACTGCCGGGAAGAAATGACGAGGAAGATGCAAGGCAAGATGAATGTAGAGCTGCTGGTCTCGTTGGTGTCGGAATAAAGAACTAAATGACAAACGCGACAGCGACTACAAAAATCTTGTTAAAAGAAAACTGTTATGGAGTGGTATTGCAGAGTATAGACTGTTATGGAGTGGTATTGCAGAGTATAGACTGTTATGGAGTGGTATTGTATTTCTGTTTTACATTAAGCGCCATCAAATGTCAGGGAATGAATTTGCATGTTCACTCGGCTCATCGTCAGCGAAAAACGCTTGGGTGTGAACACAAAAAACGCGTTGAAAAACGCTGGCGAATAACGCGCGCCGATATTCGTCTCGGTGTGTACGGGCCTTAAGTCTCTCTCGAGCGTGTGTCTTTCCCTTGGCAAGCCACCTTGCCACCCCTGGGGTTGAAATACCCCAGTGATACTCCATATGGAGCCCTTCGGGGTCATATGTGTATTCCAAGACCAAAACTTTATTTCTGTTTTTTATTTTTTTTTATTAATTGAATCTGACTGAAATAAAGGAATTGATTGAATTTGAATTAAAACATTTTGCACAACTGCCATTTTTGAAAGTTAATTACTTTGTAATAAATGCTTAGCCAGCTTTAGAGCATTAATAATGGGTGTCTGTATACACTATACAAGACAGTTGAGATGAAAATACACCTTATGTGTATGAGCAAATTGTAGAAAATATAAACTACTGATGGATGTTATTGATTTATGATATTTTAGTGCACAAGCAAAGGACCTCCTTTCAGCATTTAGATTTTGTGTATAAAAAAAGCGTCTCTCAGACTACGCACTGCAGTCACGCCCACTGAGCAAAGGTATGTCCAAAAGACGCACATTAAAAAAACATCCCCAGAAGAGCCAGAAGTAAAGTTTTTATTAAGTCTTGTGAACATCCGATATTGACATCGATGTGACCACACTGTTAGACCTTACCGGGTTTTTTTACAGTAAAATACTGGCAACACTGTTGCCAGTAATATACTGTTAATTGTACAGTTCTTTACTGTAATCTACAGTTTGTTTATGTAAAAATGCACTAAATTAAAATTCAAGTTAACTAATTACACTTGCAGAAACCGACTGCCTTAAATTGACCAACTGTCATTTAAATGTATTAACTAAAATGTATAATGCATTAATAATGTGAGCAAAGTATTACTGTGAACTTCTTTCATTTGAGACCACTAAAAAACTTTTGTAAATAAAGAGATTTCCACTGGACCAGCAACTACACAGTCACCGCCTGTTAAATAAAGCAACATGCAGCGTATCATCAATGTTTGTAGATCTTCTCCTGGACTGAAGCACAGGCTCTACTCTTCAGCACAACGGTGACCCAAAAAATTTATTTTACAGTAAACTACTGGCAACAGTGTTGCCAGTATAAACCTGTTTTATAACTTACAGTTTATTACTGTTTAAATACATGTTGTGGGTGTGTCTTTTTATCTTACACTGTTAACCCTTTCAACCGCACAGGAAAATCCACACTACAAAGAGTAAAAAGTAACATTGACGCAGTGTTGCAGTGAGATAATTAAGTGAATATGTTGAATAATAAGTGAATAAGTGAAATAAGTTATTGTTGAGCATTAGTGAATAACGCCTGCTGTTAACAAGCAGAATCACTGAAGGAAAGAGAAACACAAGAACAGAAAATAGAGAACTAAGACTGACTTCCAGCCATTACACATTTTTACACTTATTATTAACAGTAGGACTTTAATTCTGTCAAACATCTAATTGTTATTGAGATCACTGTCATACATCAAAGTTGTAATTGAGATGTTAAATTGAAAATGTTTGTTTTGAAGTTACCATGATGGAGATCAGTGTTTGCTTTAGTTGGGATGCTGACCCTTGACTTTTTAATATTAGTATTTCACTGGCTGAATGAACTGTGTCTTTGCACTTGTGTACACTCAGTTTGTGAATGACTGCAGTTATACTGATTATGATGAAACAAATCATCTAGTCTGTTCATACACTAAATCTCTTTCAGTTTTTAATTCTGTATCAAAAATGTTATATTACCACCACTGTGAAACCATAGTAATAAATTACAATGATAATTTTATAACACATAATGCACAGCCTAAAAAAGAAACAGAGCTACAATGTCTTGTAGAAACACAGACATATCAAAAATCTGCATATGTCTCTCATCAATGGTGACAATAATTTATTTGTATTTATTTATTCATGCAGGAGTGCATGCTGGGAGTTTTATACAATCCTGGAACCCAGCATGCATTGCGACATGAAAGTTTTTATTGTCACCATTGTTGAGATTCATGTGCTGATTTTTGATATCTGTTAAGCAGGAGTTCAAAAAGTTTTAAAACACTATATTAATTCAATATTCTTCAGAATAACTAATTACAGAAACATTGCTGTATTTCACATTATAGATTAAAAGATATGATTAATATGAAAAACCCATAAATCTAAAGCTTTTACACTGGTTAAGATCAGAGAATCAGACATGTCCAGGATGATTATGTAATCATAACAACAGTCATGAACACCTTATCATCTTTCTCTTGACTTTTTCTTGCCATAACAAATGTATTTTATAAATGCATAGTTAAAGCAGTCAGAAAAAAAACTGATATAATAAAGTCAATGGTTCAAGAGCCCAACTAAAACAAATACTGATCTCCATCATGGTGATAATAACTTTATTATTTTCAATAAAACATCAACAACTAAAAATCTGTTAATTCTCAACAATAACTTTTGTACAAAAGAAATAATGTTAAACTGGTTTGTAAACTGGTGTCACACTCAGTGTTGCTGGAAGTCATTTGTAGTTCTTGTGTTTCTCTTTTTTCTGTTCTTATTTCTCTGTCGTTCAGTGATTCTGCTTATCAGGTGTTCATCAGTTTCTCAATTCACTCACTTCTTTTCATTCACTCTGTCAAGGGGACTATATTAGTGAACTAATGTAGGAAATAGTGAATGAGGGTATAGGGTGTGATTGGGAAAACAGCCACTGAGAGTCGATTTTGAGCACTGTTCATTTAAAGTATATTCCTGTAGGCTATTTTTGTTTTCTACGGTATATTACTGTTTTAATGGAAAATAGTATGATATTGTCAGAATTAGGCCTTTTTTTACAGCAAGGGTTAACAGTGCAGGTGAAAAGTAGTTCAAATGTGGTCTTTGTTGACGTATTTTTAACAACTTATTATAACCCTAACGGAACGAAAATATATTTCCATATATTTAAGATCAATATATTGTATGGCGTAAATATATTGAAAAATATATTAAATAATATATTGCCTAAATAATGAAAACATACATAAGTTGGGACAGTGAGCATTTACTTTTTTTTATTAAACTGCAAATATTCGTGCACATCTGAAAATTGACTGAATAACTAATAAACACACGTTTAATACAAAAAAATCACTGCAATGCCATTATTGTCTTTTAGATTGATTAACATGCAGTATATCATAAGTGTTTTTTGGTCTTCTGCTGGGTTGAAACACAGGCTCTACTCTTCAACACAATGGTGACCGACAAAACTTAGAATAACTAAGAATGTCTGATCGAGACTCATGAATCTCAACATCAGTGTCATGCTTCATGCTGCAATGCATTCTGGGAGTGACCACAGTATAAAGCTATTCAATGGTTGGAAGAATCACATCAAGAATCATACGCTGATTGTTGATGTCTGTGTGTGACTATAGCAGAAGTTCAAAATGTTTTGTGCACAATGTGTTTAATCTGATTATTACCACGACAACGTTTGATCTATTGTGTTTATAATACAATATTTTAAATGCATTTAATTAACTTAAAAACATTTGATCAGTGATAAATCTTGGGATGAGGTCTGTGACCTAGAATGTTTAATAATGATTATGACATCTTCAATAAGCACCCAACAGATTATGCCCAGAATTGCTTTCTTTTTTTGGTCATAAAGACTGTGTTGTATAAACTCTTAACTACGGCAGCCAGATCAAAACTAAAGCTAGAAAAACAAGAGCACAACTAAAGCAAACATTGATTACAATAATGGTAACTTTAAAATTATATTCTTTTCAATAAATGATCATCGTCTATACCTCTATAATTATAATTATAATTAGGTTATTATTATAATATAAGATCTTCTGTAGACGCATGGCAGAAATAAAGTCAGTCTGGTTAGTAATAAGTAAATCTGGTAATCTGTTGCTTTATTTTAAAGGCAATGATCTGTTAATTACATTGTTAAGTTGATGTTTTAAAAAAAAAAAAATTTAATCAGTTAAGTTTCAGTTTAATAAATAGAAATAAATGCAGTCTATCATTGTCCCAACACTTGTCTTAGTATTAGCAATTTACAACTTTGAGTAAAACATCCTTGAGAAATTTAAGGCAATAGTGTTCCATGTTTTCCAAATACACTCATCTAATGACATTTTATTGCAAATATAATCGTAAATACATTTTTCAAAATTTGAAAAGCAGCAATTATTATTCAATATATTATAATATTAAATATTAACGCAACATACAATTTCATATATTTCCCTGTATATTTATACCATGTATATTGATCATAAATATAGCCTAGCCTATATACTGTATTTGTTCCGTTAGGGTTATAAGTCGTTGATGTCAAAAATACGTCAACAAAGACCACATTTGAATAGTTTTTATAAAAAATTTAAAAAAACGTCCGACATCCATGTGACCTCTGTACAACGTTAAAAACTTTTTAACGTTGTACAGAGGTCACATGGATGTCAATATCGGACGTTCAGAAGACTTCATTAAAAAGGCTTAATAAAAACGTACCTTCCAGCTCTTCAGGGGACGTTCTTTCAATGTGAGACAAATACGTCAAAAAGATACACATCAGTGTTACAATCAACCCCTCTGTCTGTTACAATTAAACCTCGCATAGTAAATTGTAACATTTGCACTTAATTCTGTCACTTTCAGTGCAACTGTACGAAAATGGTAGGTCTTAGAAAAAGTGTTCATTTGTAGCAGAGATGCCTTGTTTGTGTAAGATTAATCTAACATATATATTTTTTTTTAAATAATTGAGCCCAAACTAAAATGTGTTAGGTTGTGACCCGCTCTCTCAGTTGCTCAGTGGGCGGAACAGGGACTAGTAAGGGCTTTAAAACTAAAAGAACGTGTTTTTGTGTGATTTTTTGTTTAGATGAGGCGCTACGGTCCAGTGACGTATGACGTTTTCTCTTTTCCAGCAAAAGAAGGTGCAAGAATGTATTACAATTTATATATTTTTTCATAGCCACAATAACGTACTGTATCTGAGCGGTAGTTCAATTGCTCAAAATACAGAGGGCTAATTTGTGTTATAGTAACATTCAGGAAACTGGACATTTTTATGTTCTTGGAATGTTACAAAACAACGTTCCTAGAATGTTGAATTGTTAATCAAAATTAAGTTGAAAGAACGTTTAAGGAACATTATACCCTTTAAAACAATCCTCACCGCGTCAAGAAAACTGGACATTTTTTATGTTCCCAGAACCAACACTGAATATTTGGAGAACGCTCTTATAACAAAAGTCTGTTTGCTGCAGAACCCGGAACACCGTATGCCGTCAGCAAACCTATTCGTGATATGAGGATTGCACAAAGAAGTGGCCTAAAGTTTTCGTCAAAAACGAAATAAAATGCATAAGCAATCTGGGGAAAGGACGTCAAATATTTATATCCTATTTAAAACGGTCTAAAATGATGATGAAGTGGTGATAATTAGGCCCAGGAAATAACAGCAAAGTATTTACTAAAATTAAAATTAAATATTAGGATCCTAACGCTTTGATAGATTTTTAGTAGCCTACTACGCCAAACAGAAGGGGAAAGTAAATATTTAAGCCTTGTACATAGCTATGCATGTGATGACGCACTTCAGAAAACTCATTAGCTGTAGGTCTTAAAAAATATTTTAAAATCATTAAATTGCCATTTACACGACATAAAATCATTAGTTGTAAGGAAATCTTAGATTTAGAGTTCTTGAAACTTACCTGACTAAAAGAAAACAGGATTTATTTTCTTTTTTTCTTTGCTAGAGCTTTGAATTGTCGGTATGGCGAAGCTAGAAATCTGCTTTCGTTTTGTAACCTATGAATGCGAAAGGTGGAGCTTAAACAGTTTACATTTCATGGTCAACCAATTTTTTTTCAAAAAAAAATAAAAAATAATAAAAAATAATAATCAAACCACCCAGAAAAAAGAAAAAAAACATATTTAATATTAATGAGCAGGTAATTTGTCAGCTTTTTATTATTATTTAGTATTTTTTTATTATTAAAGTTAGGCTACCCCAAGAAATAAAATTAAAATACTAAAATTAAAGATATAAAATTCTCTCTAAGAAACTCACAGAGACTCTAAGAAGCTTAAGCACTTAAAATGTAAAAAAATACATGCAAACTTAATATTAAAATAGTACTAATGTTTAATGTTAAAATAAGATTTACAGTGAAAATGTTAAATGAAAATGAAAAAGTGATAATACCACAGCCATTAGATAATTTCACTTTCGCTCAGTGCACAATCACATGCCTTAAAATACACATGAACTAAACTGTTCAAAACACACACAAAAAAAAAAAAAAAAAAAATAAATAAATAAATAAAAATAAAATCAGAGTATGATTAGAGCTGGATTGTTTGAAACTTTGTGAAGATCTCTGTTAGTTTACTCTCATTAAGACGGGTCTGTTCTGCTTCCTGTCTGGCCTCTCTGAGCTTTGTGTCATAAAATCGCTTGTACTCAATAATTTCAATCTTCTTCCTCTCATTCAGCTGCTCCAACTCTTTGATCTTCTCTTCTTTCTCCTGCTCAGATGCTGTTAGTGTGTCTATTCTGTCCTGCAGTTTCTTCTTCTCTTCATTAAATCTGGACTCCAGGTCTCTCTGTATGTCGAGTAGTTTTTTCTCATAGTGTTGCTTCAGTTCCTCCTCTTTATGTTTCAGAGTGGTCACCACATCTTGGTAAAAATCACTGGTGTAAAATCCACCTCCATTAGCAGTGACCATGTCCTCCACTTTCTCCAGGAGCTCTGTAACTTGTTTTCGATCTTCCATCCCTTTATTATTGAAGACGTGATATCTTCCCCCACAGCGCCTCAGGATTTCTTTGAGGTTTTCTCTGGCTTCACTGATGTGTTTCTCAAAAGAGCCGGTCACTTCATCACCGTGAGTGAAGAGGATGATTGTGTATTTATCTGCTTCTTCTCCAAATAGAGCTCTGATCTTCTCCACTGAGTCGTTCTCTTCTTTAGTGAATGGTCCTGCCTGGATGACCAGGATGATGGCATGAGGTCCAGGTGCCGTCTTATTTATACACTTACTGATCTCCTGTTTCAGATACTCATCTGAAGCATCTGTGTCAAACAGACCAGGTGTATCTACCAGAGTAATTTCCCTTCCAGCCACTTCTGCAGTCTCTTTTCTGCATTTTTTAGTTACAGATAAACCACTTTTGGCGGCTCTGAAGGCTTTTCTTCCCAGGATGGTGTTTCCAGAAGAGCTTTTACCTGCTCCAGTTTTTCCAACCAGCACCAGTCTTCTTAACGACACTGAAGAGAGACCAAACTTAAATCCACTAATTTATTCAAACTTAAAGCAAACAAATGTGTACATGGTGCACAGACTCACGGTTTGGTTGATCTATATCCAAACTTCCTCTTCTGCCTACAAAACAATGTTTAGACATACTTCATTGATCCACTCAAGACTGAAAGTCTACAAAAACATTTTTTATTTTATATATTGCATCGTGCAAAAAGTGCAAAGTGCATGTGAGTTAAAAACACGTTTCAGCACATTGCTATCTTCAGTGCTCATTTAGCAAACAACATTCACCCTTTTTAAGCAAGTTAGCAATTAAGGACAATCAGCTGGATACAATTATCTCAGATAAACCTCAGATAAACCCTTTTGTTCATTCTTCATTATACCATTGGCTCTACGCACGTGTAGTACAAGGACCTGCAGTACAAGGACTTTTTTCCTGTTTGGAGTGCTACATATTTTTCTAGACATACTTCATTGTCATTTTTAAAATAATAATAAAATAATAAAAGGCTAATTTAAAGTTCTCATTGTGGTTACAAGAATTGGCAAAAAAAAAAAAAACCTACACTGTAAAAAAATCCTAATTTTACAGAAAATAACTGTGATTTTTGACTTTCATTTTCTTTAATTGTACTCAAATTTCTGTAAAATTACAAATAATATCTGTAAATAAAAAATGCAGTTGTTATTTTAGGTATTGTGACATTAATGACAAATGCCAGTAATTCACATTTTTTTATACAGAAAAATTACTGTAGTTTTCATACAGTATTTTTTTCTGTTTTCTTAAATAACATAAAAATGTGTGTAAAATAAATATAATCTGTAATTAAACAGTAACAAATCAGTTAAATGATAAAATGGTCAAATGACTGGCAGGCCAAAAAACCCAGTAACATTAAAGTAAAACATCCTAAATTAAATAAACTGAAAAACACTGTTATTGCAGGTATTTCCTGAATTATCACGATCATATACCTTCATTGTAAAAAAAAACAAAAAAAAAAATCTTACAAAATGTCAAATGACTCAGCTGCCAAACAAAAACCATACAATTTAAGTAAAATATGCTAATTTAAATAAAGTGCGAAAATTGTATGTCACCATGAATGAGATCAGTGTTTGCTTTAGTTGGGCTCTTGGTCCTTGAGGTTACAACATGAAAGCTTGGCTGCTTTGTTTTTGATAAACATTCATATGATGATCTGATGATCATATGAAAATGCAGAAAAGATGTTGATTTTACACACAACTCTTATAATATTCTGTCAAATTATAACAATCTGAAATTTAAAAAATAAATATTTATATTATACAGAAAATGTTTTGAGCTGATTTATTTAGTATACATAGAGACATCAAGAATCAACACAATGAATCTCAACAATGGTGACAATCAACAAATTGACAATCAAACAAATACAAAATTTAGTAGTTTGTATTGTGACGACTTCAGAGTTCATCAGATTTTTTTTTCATTGTCACTATTGTTGTGATTCATACACTGATTCTTGATGTCTGTGTGAGTCTATGATCCTGTCAAAATATATTCTGAATAAGGACTTCATAAATTCAATCTGAGTATCACAGCACTGCAGGGTTTCCTGCAGCAGTATTGTCATGCAAATTGAACAACTAACTAACAACCTACTCATAAATATATCAAGCCACTATATGATGACTATCATCATTTTAAAGTGACCAACATCATCTGAGCTAAGTTTCTCTTCCTTAATTCCTTCATTAACATATGGTGACATACCAAAATGGTGACATCAAACTTTATTATTTTCAATAAAACATCAACCTCTAAACCTCTGTTAATCCTCAATTAGAATGTTAGTATGAAAAAAATAAAGTCTGGATTGTAATAAGTGAAGATGCTGAGATCCTGAGAGATCTGGTAGTGTTTAATGTTCTGTTGGGGTTTTGTATGGCAGCCATTGATGACAGTCATTGACGTTTTTTTTTTTTGTTTTTTTTTTTTGTTTTTTTTTTTTACAGTGAAGGTGTTTGATCGTAATAATTCAGGAAATAGCTGAAAAATAACAGTGTTTTTCTGTAAAACATTTAAGGAAAAGTTCTGAAAAAGTTTTTGCACTCTATTTAAATTAGGATATTTTACTTTATTTTTACGGTTTTTGTTTGGCAGCCGTAGCTGACAGTCATTGACCGTTTTTTAAAGATTAAATTTTTTACAGTGTAGACAATACAAAATTAATTAAGTGAACAAACCAGCTAGAAAAGCTCAAGATATTAACAAAGGCTATAGGCCTATAGCTTTTTAAGTTTTGGGTGTAGGCTTTCCAAATCGAAAGTAAAAATGCGCAGATTGTGAGTTAAAGACACTTAGTCTATATCTGCTAAACAGCAACACAATTTGTTATCGATACAAGTATCAAGATCAAAATTAATCTCAAAATTATTCTTAAAGCAGAAAGTTACCTTTTGTCTCTGTTTTGGCTTCTGAACACGACATGATTTAGATCATGAGCATGCACCGATCGATCCCCCGTAATGGCGAATCTCTCTTTAACCTGTACGCAAACAGACAGCGGAATTATGAGAGCGTAATGATGGCTGAAACGAGGCTTTTCAAAACTTCAGATCAACTGATTTAATAAAAAAATAAATAAAAAAAGACCTACTTTTTCGAATTTCGATTCAAAAACCGCAGGCTGAGGACATTGTAGGCTATTGCCTCGATAAAGTGTGCGCGAGTATACTATGCTTACGGTAGTTTTCTGAACACCAGAGAGAAGGCTCGTGTGAGATGCGCCTCGACTCGCATGAAATGTATGCGAGAGAGTATAGGCAGTTGCAGTGAGGAGAGGAGTAAAAAAACTGCAGGCAAACCGGACAGTTTTCTTGAGGTTAGAGGAACGTGTTTCAAAAGGTATAATGTTCCTCAAATGTTCTTTCAACTTCATTTTTACTTAAAATTCAACATTATAGGAAAGTTGATTTCTAACATTCCGAGAACATAAAAATATCCAGTTTCCTGAATGTTAATAGAATGTTATTTAAAGATTAGTGTGATGTTCCCGAAACATTCTTTCATTCATTCAAACACCTGCTGTGAGCAAGCACTGAAAGAAAGAGTAATAAGAAAGAACACAATCTTTATTCAGACACTGTCTTAGATGAACTGAAGATAAAAGACAATAACTTAAATTGATGGCTCAAGTGATTTATACAACAAACAAAAAGTGGAAAAGATGATTTGTTTTGAATATTTTTGTGTTATATGTTATGAGTATATTTTGTGAATGTTATATTTTTGTGAGTAGAAGCCTTAAAACACTGTGTTTGTTTAAGTTCTGTTTGAAACTTGTTTTGTATTATTTATACACTCACAGAAATCAACATTCGGTATATGAAACACAACAATGGTGACATTCTTCATGCCAGTATACAAAACACATTCATGGCTCCCTGCATTGCGGCATGAATAAACTGTGCATATGAATTATTTTTTGATTGTCACCATTGTTGATAAAAATAGGCAGCGTTGTGTTTTATATTTAGTTTTATTATTACAGTAATATACAAGTGACATCCCTGGAAGATATTTGAAGAAAGTTATGTCGGTAACCAGACAGTTGATGGACCCCATTGACTTCCATAATAGGAAAAAGTCCAGAAGTCAATGGGGTCCATCAACTGTCTTATTACCGACGTTTTTCAAAATAGCTTCGTTGTGTTCAACATGCAGAAGAAATAAACTCAAGTAGGTTTATAACAACTAGAAGGGGAGTAAATGATTGAACTATTCGTTCGAACCTGGGCAAATTGAGTGTCAGTCACAGAACTGGTCATAATTAATTTAATTATTTTAACAATTTGCCCAGAGACAATGTAATTTTCTCGACATGACCTAGCCTATTCGGTAAATATAATTGACTTTTCTACCGGATTCAGCGCATCTTGAATGTGTATTTTAAAGATGCCCTCCTATCTGTACTGCACCGGACGATTTAATATGATATAGTAGCAGGCCTAATAGAGGTATACCTATATTGGCCACACTCATTTTAAAGGAACCACAGCGCCTCTCTCTGGTGACAAACTGCGGAATATGATTCACAGGTCGCCATTGTTAAAAGTGAAAGTAAAATTACACTGCGGACATTTTGTTGAAGCGCACCTACAGAAGACATTTTCCCTTCAGGAGAAGAAATAATGAATCAGGCGAGTAACTTTTTATCCTTTCTAGTTTGTCGTGTAACTGTATAATATGTATTTAAGGGAGCCCGGATAAAGTATTTTTTGGTTTGAGCATCAGTAACTCAGTGGTTGTTTGTGTTACAGCTTTTAAACTTTGATATGTGGTAGCCATATTTGTCTACTGCAAATAAAACTAACTTGGATGTGTACTCCACAATCACAGATTATGTGAGTTAATGTCAAATACATAGAGTTCCGTGTTAAAAACAACACAGACAGAGTGTGTTTATGGTATTTTGACACTTTGTGTAGATTTTTAACAGCCAATCACGTCATGCCTTTTGTCTTGTTCAAACGCTGCATTCACCGTGCTTTTCATTTGTTAGATTGGATTTATTTCTGTCAGACGTATACAGAAGTTTTATTAATAATTAACAGGTTTCGTTTGAAGTCACCAGAATAATGATAGTGGCACCTCTATTTGGGCTCTTGACTCTTTCTCATTAGATTTCTCTGATTGCTGGAACTGAGAGTTTATTTTGCACATTTAAGGCAGCAAGAATTACTATGAGAAAAATATAATCAGATGATGATATTATCATGTTGTCTTGCTAAGCTCAGCTAGTGTTTAATATCTGACTTTTGTAAAGCTTTATATCATTATTATATGAGATTAGCAATGTTGCCAATAATTTTGTACCAATAACTTTACCTACTTTGTTTTTTATAACACAGTGCGCTAAGAAGCTTTAAGTATCAAAATTACACACACAGACAAGAATCAGCACATGAATGTCAACAATGGTGACAAACGAAAAGCTTCATGCCACAATGCATGCTGGGTGCCACCAGAGTACAAAACTCATCCATGACTCCCAAGCATGCTTTGCGGCATGAATAAAATATGCAGCAGATTATTTCTACTATTCTGACTATTTGCTTTTATTTTTTCAGTTGTTTTTGTTGTGAATCAGTTGCTTTTTGTGATATTTTCAGAGTTGATCTGTTTATTTGAAAATGTTGTCGATTGTCACCGTTTTTGAGATTCATACGGTCATTCTTGATGTCTGTGTTTGACTAATATATGTATAATCTCAAAAACTTACTGAAAATACTTTAAAGAATTTTATTCTGCACTGTTCGGTGACATGATATAGTTTTACAATGCAGTTATAACTAATAGCAAAAAAAAAAAATTAACACATCATCCATATTCTAAAAATGTTGATCAGATCAGTATACAGTAGCCTACCAATAAACATCTGATCATATTTTCTCCTGCTGTAACAAAAGTACTTTATAAATATGCAGTTACAGCAGTAAAATAAATATTGTTTCAATATGTTTCAAATGAAACATTCATTAAAGGTCCCGTATTATGCCCCTTTCCACAAGATGTAAAATAAGTCTCTGATGTCCCCAAAGCATGTATGTGAAGTTTCAGCTCAAAATACCCAACAGATCATTTTTTACAGCATGTTTAAATTGTCATTTTTTGGGGCTCAGAAAAACACGCTGTTTTAGTGTGTTCCCTTTAAATGCAAATAAGCTGCTGCTAGACGACCCAGGGGGCGGAGCTTCATGAGCTCGCGCTCAGTCTCAGGACAATTTCATCTCACGGAATGATGATAATATCAGAAACTCTCAGTAACGGTGTTCATTTCGAGTCGGACAATAATGCCTACAGAGTCAGAGTGCTGTATGGAACAGGTATAGTTTAGTAGTTTAATTACGGTTATTATAACGTATTTGTCATCTGCTTGCAGAGGTGGGAAATCCAGGGCCAAATGATTAGAAGTCCTGCCATATGTTTATTCCACCCATAAACTCAGTCAGCTGATTTCACTAATTAGTTCTCTCTCCTGTCTGAATTAGCAAATCCAGGTGATTGGAACACAATACTGAGGAGGACTTTTACTTTCTGAACCTGGACTTTACACCTCTGCATAGCAATGCCACATGTCAGCCAAGAGCAAAGAAATAAACCAGAACTGGACCTTATCGAAGCCAAAAAATAGTAATTTCAGCCACAGCCTCAGATGAAATCAACTGAAGAGAAGAAGACATTAAATCTGTGAAGATCTCAGCAGAGGAGGATTAAACAACTCCACAAACAGCATTACCAGCTTCACTTATTACTAACCAGACTGACTTTATTTCTGTCAGACGTCTACAAAAGTTTTTATTGAGAATTAACAGAGGTTTAACTCTAATGTGTGTCATTTGAAGTCACCATATCAGTGATTAGTGTTTCCATTAGTTGGGCTCTTAACTCTAACTATACATAGTATGTCTTTTCTGGCCGTTGTGATAGTGTGTTTGTCAAACACATTTGCAGCAGCAAAGAAAGCTAAAGTGAAATGAGATCAGGTGATGATGGTTACATGTTGATGGTTTTATAATCATTATGAAACAGACTGATTCACTGAGTTTTTTATAATCTAACAATTATGTTGTTCCTCTAATATATTCACATCACAAACTCTGTGTTACTGCAGCATGAGATCCAGCAATATAACAATCGTTTTAAATCTTTAAACAAACATGAAAAAAAAAAAAAAAAAGCCATCAACAATCAGCGTATGAATCTCAACAATGGTGACAATCACAAATATTTAGATAAACAGATTAATTCAGAACATCACTGAAAAGCTACTAATTCACAACAAAAACAACAGCAAAAAAATAAAAGCAAATATTTAGAATCAAACAAAATTATAGGACAATTCAGCTGCGTAATTTATTCATGTTGCAATGCATGCCGGGAGTTTTGTACTATGCTGGTACCCAGCATGCATTGCAGCAAAGTACTTTTGATTGTCACCATTGTTCACCAAAAACCTCATTGAATCAGATTATTTCATAATGATTATAAACCATCAACATGTAACCATCATCACCTGATCTCATTTCACTTTAGCTTTCTTTGCTGCTGTAAATGTGTTTGACAAGCACAGTGTCACAGCAGCCAAAAAAGACACTATTTATCGTTAGAGTTAAGAGCCCAACTAATGGAAACACTAATCACTGATATGGTGACTTCAAATGAAACACATTAGAGTTAAACCTCTGTTAATTCTCAATAAAACTTCTGTAGACGTCTGACAGAAATAAAGTCAGTCTGGTTAGTAATAAGTGAAGCTGGTAATGCTGTTTGTGGAGTTGTTTAATCCTCCTCTGCTGAGATCTTCACAGATTTAATGTCTTCTTCTCTTCAGTTGATTTCATCTGAGGCTGTGGCTGAAATTACTATTTTTTGGCTACGATAAGGTCCAGTTCTGGTTTATTTCTTTGCTCTTGGCTGACATGTGGCATTGCTATGCAGAGGTGTAAAGTCCAGGTTCAGAAAGTAAAAGTCCTCCTCAGTATTTTGTTCCAATCACCTGCATTTGCTAATTCAGACAGGAGAGAGAACTAATTAGTGAAATCAGCTGACTGAGTTCATGGGTGGAATAAACATATGGCAGGACTTCTACTCATTGGGCCCTGGATTACCCACCTCTGTCTGCTTGTATGTATCCATTATTTATTAATAGCCTACAAGTCTGCTGTTTCGGACCAGGTCCGAATGATGATCAAACATATACTGATGAGTTTAATAAAGTTTATTGTACATCACACAAAAGATGAAGCATCAGTTTTACTTCAGAAAATCACCGTAAGAGCTGAGTAAACAAAGTAAGTTATAAGAAGTGCGCAAGTACATAAACGAATTTCGGTAGAGTCGAGGGAGCATTCCTGTGGGCGGAGGTTAGTCAAAAAACTGTTCTAGTGACGTCATTAAAGAAGGAAGTAGAGGGGTGTAGTCCAAACGAGCCGTTCGATGTACACAGTAAATTCCACAGTGTTAAATCAACACTGCTCAGAGCAAATATGGTCCCACTCTACAGAGTGTTAAAGTAACACTAAAGCGGTGTTAAAGTTAATGAGATAATTAAGTGATTAATTGAGTGATGATTGAGCATTATTGAAGACACCTGCAGTTAACAAGCAGAATCACTGAAGGAGAAAATCACAAATTGTAAGCCACCGTTATGGTGATGGGTGTTTGCTTTAGTTCGGCTCTTGACCCTTATATGTTTACTTTAGAGTTAGTTTGGCTGTTGTATCTGAGTTATAACTGCCAGATGAACAAAGAAAAAAAAAGTGATCTGATGGTGTTGGTTATATTATGAAATTCATCATTTGAACTTGATCACTGAACTCATTATGAATCTTATTTCTGACTTCGATTTATGTTGTTGGTTACAAAATAACTGTGAATCTGCATAAATATCCAGAATTTTTTTATATAATATAAAGGATTTCTTAAAAGTTGTTTAAAACAAAAAAATCTTTCCTTTAGGCACACACAGACGTCAAGATTCAGTCTATGCATCTCAACAATGGTGACGAGCAGAATATTCAATTAGGAAAAGTAAATTAAATAGACAATTCAGATCATAATTTATTCATACCGCAATGCATGATGGGAGCCATTAATGAGTTGTGATTGGTGGCAGCCACTGCAACATGCTTTATTATTGTCACCATTGTTGAGATTCACAGGCTGATTATTGATGTCTGTGTTTCTAAATAAATGAATTTGAAAGTGTTTTGATCAGAACAATGTTTATGAAATATTTTGGATTATAAGTAAAGTATTGATAATCATATGCTGTTAAAATCACAAAGCTGCTGGTAACAAGTTAAACCAAACTATCTCAATAAGTTTCATTTTTCAGATCACAGCATGATTATGTCAAAACATAACCAACACTATCAGATCACACTTTTACTTTGTTCATTTGACTGTTATACATCAATAACAGCAGACAAACAACAGTAAAATTTAAAGTAAACATATAAGGGTCAAGAGCCCAACTAAAGCAAACACCCATCACCATAATGGTAACTTACAATTTATGATTTTCTCCTTCAGTGATTCTGCTTGTTAACATCAGGTGTCTTCAATAATGCTCAATCATCACTAAATTAATCACTTAATTATCTCATTAACTTTAACACCGCTTTAGTGTTACTTTAACACTCTGTAGAGTGGGACCATATTTGCTCTGAGCAGTGTTGATTTAACACTGTGGAATTTACTGTGTAGGTGACTTCTGTTAAATAAAATATCTCGCTTGGCATTGAACTTTGAGCTTTATAATTTTACAGATATTATTTATGCTCTAACAGCAACATTACACACTAACTAAAGTTTGAAACATGGGATCACGAAGAACGGGACCTTTAAAATATCAACATCTAAACCTCTGTTAATTCTCTATAAGAGCTTGTCTACATAGATTCATGATGTCTAACATCCAGGTAATAAAATGTTCAAGCAAACTCTATATTAAACGTCACTGGACTCCATTAAAACAAGTTAACAATATGTTTCAGTGTTCATCCAAACACCATCCTCAGTGATAAAATACAGGAAGAAACTCTGGCAAATATACACCTACTACAGTCACATGTAACACATGTAATAAACACAGAGATGTGTTAATAAATGACACAAGTTGTGTTAAATTTGAAACAACATGTGTTGTCCCTGAACACACACACTACATGTGTTAAATTCTACACAACAATAACAACGTGTCATTTTTAACACACTGTTAGTTGTCATATAGACATTTAGAATTTGTCTTTAAGATGTTTAAGATTTAGAATGTATGTAAAACTGCTTTTTCTAAGACCATTATCAGATGTTTTTACACAGCAGATGCTTTCCAGATGAACAGATCTTTAGCAGACATAATGTGCAACGCGATTATAACAGATGCCTTTTGAGAAGACAATGGCGGCGTCCGAAAACTGATAAATGCTGCCTTCGGAGGACGCATTCCAAGGTCGTGAGGCATCAAGGCACGTCCGGATGCAGTGTTAGTTTCACTTCCTGTCTCCTGCACTGTTAAACCTTGCTGTAAAAAATGGCCAAATTCTGACAGTATCATACCATTTTCAGTATAAATGCATTCTGGGTAATATTTTTTATTTTTTTTTAAAAGACAATATTCCTACAGGAATATACTGGGAATTAACAGTGCTCAAAGTCGACACTCAGAGGCCGTGTTCCAAATCACACCCTCATTCACTATTCCCTACATTAGTTCACTAATATAGTCCACTTGACAGAGTGAATGAAAAGAAGTGAGTGAATTGAGACACTGATGAACACCTGATAAGCAGAATCACTGAAGGACAGAGAAACAAGAACAGAAAAAAGAGAAACACAAGAACTACAACTGACTTCCAGCCACACTGAAACCAGTTTAAAAACCAGTTTAACATTATTTCTTTCATACATGTACAAACAAACTTGCTGAGAATTAACAGAGATTTAGATGTTGATGTTTTATTGAAAACAGATCAGTGTTTGCTTCATTTGGACTCTTGACCCTTGACTCTGTAAAATTAGTTTCTCTCTGAAAATCTAAGTGGAATTTATCAGGTGTTTTTGGCTGTTGTTATGATGGCATACTAATCTTGGACATGTCTGATTCACTGATCTCATCCAGTGTCTAATCTTTGATTTTATGGGTATTTTAATTTTATGTTTCTTGATCATAGTATATCTGTGAATCTACAGCATGAGAGCCAGCAATGTTTCAGTTATCAGTTATTTTGTAGTATATTGAAATCATACAATGCATAAAACATTTCGAACTCTTGCGTCTATGAATCTTAATAATGTGACAATTAAAAGTTTTATGTCACAGTGCATGCTGGGCTCCAGGATAGTATATAACTCCCACCATGCACTGCAGTATGAATAAAGTATTTTTTTATTGCCATCATTGTTTAGGATTCATGTGCTGATATTTTATGTCTGCGTGGCTAATTGACACTGTAGCTATGATGTGTTTTAAAAAAATTAGTCAACTGAATGCTGTTGTAATTCTTGCTGTAGTTTCACAGTGGTGGTAATGCAACACTTTTAAAACAGGAAGAAACAGCCAGAGAAAAACCTGATGTTAAAAAGTCATAAGTCTCCATAAAGACCTGCAATTGCTGATGAAGTCTGTTGCCAGTAGTTTACTGAAAACTTGAGTTTTTGTGGGTCACCATTGTGCTGAAGAGTAGCGTGTTTCAGTGCAGGAGAAGACTAAGAAACATTGCATATATGCTGCATTTTGATTTAATTAAAGGTACAGTGTTTAGCGGCATTTAGTGGTGAAGTTGTGAGTTACAACCAACAGAACAGGTATTTTCAACTGACTGTTTGCTGTGTGTTTTTGTGTATCTCAGAGGTTTCAAGGAAGAACAAAAGTTGACGAGAAGGAAGATCTGCTCAGTTATGACCGTCGGCTGCTGTTGATCGGTAAAACTGGATCAGGGAAAAGCACCACAGGAAACATCATCTTTAATGAAACTGTGTTTGAGTCAAAAATAAGTTATTCATCAGTGACCAGAACCTGTCAAAAACACAACGGTGCTGTTAATAACAGGAGTGTGACAGTGATTGATACTCCAGACTTCATCTACTCCACTCTCACTGACTTCGATTCAGACTCTGGGCTAAAGAGAGCACTTGAATTAAGTTCACCAGGAGCTCATGTGATCCTGCTTATTCTGTCTTTAAGCAGTTTCACCGAACATGAGAAGGATTTTATTGGTTGGTTTGAGCAGAGGTTTGGTGTAGAAGCGCTCAGATATACTCTAGTCCTCTTTACTCATGTAAATAAGACACACCGTAGACCATTAGGAGCTCTGATCAGGAGAAATAATGAATTGTCTGATTTTATTAATCAATGTGGTCAGAGATATCATGAATTTAACATTAAAACTCCAGCAAACAGACAGCAGGTGACTGAACTCATGGAGAAGATCGACAGACTGGTGACTGCGAACAGAAACTCCTGCTACACACTAGAAATGCTGAAGGAGAATGAGAGGAGAATGGAATCAGAGAGAGTCAGAAAAGACCGTCCCAGCAAAGTTACACAACTACTGTTGAAGACAGCATATGTTGTGTGTGCCGCATCTGTTGGAGCTGTGATTGGTCACCTTGTAGGAGGAAATCCACTTCATGTAACAGTGTTAGCAGGATTAGCTGGATCTGCTGTAGTTTTCCTGCCCTGTAAAACCTTGCTGTAAAAAAACTGCCAAATTCTGACAGTAACATATTTTCCATTAAAACAGTAATATACTGTAGAAAACAATGCATTCTGGGTAATATTTGTAGTTTTCAAGAAAATAGCCTACATGAGTGGTTCTCAAACTGGGGTACGCATACCCCTGGGGGAAATGAGGTGACTCAGGGGGTACGCGAACAAAAGCTGAGTTTATTATTTAATTCTACTCCACTTTAAAATAACATTAAAATTAAGCATGTATTTCTAGCAGGTAAAATGCCGTAAATACAGGACATCCAAACAAATTACCTCATCTTTCACGGTCAAAAATGACTGCATCCACACAAGCCAGCAAATCGCGCTACTGCCATTCTCGACAATGTACCTTTGTAAAAGTGCAAAGTGGGGATTTAACACTTACTAGCATGAAGAACAAATACTGTATAGACACAGACTGTTCATAGAGGTCGATTTAAGATTCAAACTCTCTTCAGTTCAAAAACATACCCTGTGTGAATTCTTGTTTTTAATGTTGATCATATTATACGAGCAAGAATGCAATGTTTCCCGAATATCCACATGATTGCAAATGTGACACTGATTTTATACAACAGTTCAACAAAAAAGGGTAATATTAAGCGATGTTCATTTTAAACACAGTATTGTATTTTTGCTCTATTTTGCAATGAAATTTTTTTTCCAAATTCCAACTAAAGCCACAGCAGAACTGCAGCACACAGCAGTGTTTTTTTTTATTTTTATAGAATCCCGATAAAGCCAGGCCCTGTCCCAAATGGCACACTTCATTTGCACTTTCAGTCTTGAGGACTTACAATGGCTGCCATGTGCATGTGTCCATTTAAGTCCATGAGACCGTAGAGTGTCCCATTTGTCATTTTAGGTTTCTGTTCATATGCGAGCGTCCCCTTTTCGGTCTAAATGCGCCCTCAATGTGCACCTTTGCAGAACCCACACAAATGCGAGCTCCGCAGCAGACTTTCCCGACAGTCAAAGTGGTGTTACCTCACGAATGTGTGGATTCGTAGGAAGATCTCGAGTGCTGCCATTTGGGACAGGGCCCCACTTGCTTTGCCACTGAATGAATGAATGACTCGATGAATCACTCATAAAGACAGTAACTTACTGCCACCTATTGGCTGTTAAATTAATGTTTAAAGTATCCCTTTGTTTTTACCATCTTTGCATATTTCTCTACTGAACATTTTTTAAAGCATTATTTATTTTATAAAGGTATTTATAAAGGTAAAAACTGCACTGGAAAAATCGATTTAAGGGGGCAAATATTAAGGCCAATTTATACTTCTGCGTCGAGTGTACGCCGTAGTGTACGTCGTAGGCTACGCACGTAGGCGACGCCGTCGTGAGCATTTATACTTCTGCGAATGTCTGTGTTGCTCTGCAGTTACACCGCCGAAACGCTAGTTGGCGCGGGTGGGTTTTAATGTTCCACTGTGTTTACATTCCTCGCGGCTGTTTTGAGTTTAGGTTTCTACGAGCAATGGCGACTGAAGGAGTCATACAGATGGCTGTATTTCTGCACTTCTTCAAGCAATCTCTCGGTCACTTGGTCTATTTCCATGGCTCTTCACTGATCTTCGGAATTTAAAAATGGCGGGCGGGCGGTGCAGAGTGCAGAAGATCATTCCGGAAATGCGTAGGAGGAAACACGATGCTATCCAGCCGACCAATCACAGATCTTGCGGTCCGCGTCGCCACGACGCGTAGTTACATTTTTGAGGAGGTGCGCGTCAGGGTACGGCGAAGGGTACGACGTATGGTACACGTCAATGCGTATGCTACGCCGTACCTTCTACGCGCACCCGACGCAGAAGTATAAATTGGCCTTAAGTGGAAAAGAGGGGGTACGCAGATGGATGTTAAATGCCTCATGGGGTACATCTGCACTCTATTAACAGCACTCAAAGTCGACACTCCAGATGTGTTCAAATCATACTCTACACCCTTTGATATCTGTGTGCGTTTAAAAGATTCTGCAATGCTGTTTTTTCTTTCTTTTTTTGTATGACGTGTTTAGCTGTGGTGGACATGTGAAATCTTAATCTGTTAATAATGTACCACTTTTGGTAAAAGATTTTCCAGTGAATAAAAGAGACTATAAGATGAGTGTGTAGTCACTGTTGATGAATATGTTTGAACTATGTTTAACTGCTGTGTAGATTGGTTAAGGAACATATTAAGCAGCATTTCAAACACCATGAAAGTAGGGCTGGGCGATATATCGCATCACATTGTTAAGCCTTGTTTATACTTTCGCCTGGCTCTGCAGCGCGAGTCTCCGCAGACTGCGCGTGCACCTTCCCAAACGGACAAGGCGTTTATACTTGACGCGCTCGCCGTTGTACTATTCTTTGAAACGACAGGGGGCGACTCGAGTAATTGTCCTCTAAACCATCAGGAATCAGCGGTGAGAAAAAGAAAGCTTTACACACGTGACAATGTTTATAGGGCCTACAATGACCATGGACAGGAGTCCCATTATATTCGATTTCAATTCAAGTCATTCTGTGCTTTTTAGCAGTTTAGAGTTGCTCACTGTATTACTGTAGATACAACTTACTGTATATTTATGCCACTTTGGCATTAGCGATCACTTGAAATACAGCTGCAAGTTATCGCACAAAATCGCGTCTGCCTGCTGATCGCTGATTGGCTTAAAAGGGTTAGTTCACCCAAAAATGAAAATTCTGTCAGTAATTACTCACCCTCATGTTGTTCCAACCCCGTAAGACCTTCCTTCATCTTCGGAACACAAATGAAGATATTTTTTATTAAATCTGAGAGCTGATCAATCCTCCATAGGCTTCTAAGTGATTGAAACTTGCTGGCCCAGAAAAGTTATTAAAGAGATAATATAGTCCAAGTGACTACATCAGTGGCTCAATCTTAAGTTTATCAAGCGACGAGAATACTTTTTGTGCGCAAAAACAAACAAAAATAACGACTTTATTCTACTATTCATTTCCTTCTCTCTGGGCCTCGAGTTAGTTTACATAGTGTTTAAGCGCAGCGCATCTGTGTTGCACGTCACCACGTAGGTGGTTATTTTTGTTTGTTTTTGCGATGAATGTGAACATATGTTGTCTGTGCATTTTTAATATATTTTTTTTCGTGTGAAGAATGCTACAATTTAGCGGGTAGAAGTTTGATACGGTTAGACTTTGTGTGAGAGCACTTTGTGGACTACAACTCTTCGCTGCTTTCGACGCGTTTCTGAAGAAAGAACAGCCCATTTGGTTTGAATGGTGACATTTGGGTACAAAACACACAGGCATCTCGATCTGTCTCCATAGATTATCGCAGCATTAGCACCGTGATTTGACAAGTGGAGGGGAAATGTGTTATGGGGTGACGTCACATAGGCGACATGTAGTCTTTCTCATTATGTCTTTTCCACAACTGCTAGCCAAAGAATCATACAATATACTGTCAAACTCGTAACATGAAAAATTATATAAAAAATTCACAGACAACATTATGTTCACATTCATGGCATAATTCAAACGGGACCAGAAAATAATTATTTTCTCACATTCACTTGCATTGACGATTTTTCAATCTAGAGGTCCTGTGGGGTTTTACGGATGGGCGGGACTTACAAGCTCTATAGTCACGAGGAGCGACCAAAATTTCTAACATAGAGACAGAGCGCAACGCGTCATAATCTGAAGACCACGCCCACCAAGGGGGAAAACAAACCAACTGTCTCCATTGACTTTGCATTGCGAGAGGCTGCCTCCTTGTCATTTCTTGCTTCTAACAAAATACAGAATAATGCCTAAAAGCTGCTATGTGACAAGGTGTACAGCAAACAAGCTAAGAAACCCAGAAATATTTTTTCATAAGCTGTCGACCCCAAAAAACGAGCGTTTGAGGACATAAAAGTGGATACAGGCTGGAACGAATGGGTAAATTGTGGGATCCTGACACTCAGTATGCACTAAAATACACTACGTGTGCAGTAAGTTAAACATTTGGTCACTGGTGAGTCAAATATCCAAATGTCAGTTTTATATATTGTATTTCTGTAAGATAAACTATCCTGTGTTGCCGATTACAGTCTCCTCCGGCGGGCGTACGTTAGTTCTCAGAGTAATGAGACATGTGACGCTCTGTCTCAACTGCCTGTATCCACTTTTATGTAGGCTACTAAACACTCGTTTTTTGAGGTCGAGAGCTAATAAAAACGTATTTCTGTTTTTTTTAGCTTGTTTGCTGTACACCTTGTCACACAGCAGCTTTTAGGCATTTGTCTGTCTTTTGTTAGAAGCAAGAAATGACAAGGCCTCTCGCAATGCAAAGTCAATGGAGACGGTTGGATTGTTTTCCCCCTGGGTGTGGGCGTGGCCTAAATACGCTCTGTCTCTATGCCAGAAATTCATCCGACCATCCGATTGCCAGTCGTGAGAGGTTAATCGCCTCTCGTTTCCCCCTGTAGCCTACACTGCACGACAAACGACGCACGACAAAGCTGAAAATCGTCCCGACCCGAAAAAGAGTCAGAATTCGGCTCAAAATCGGAACAAAAATCGCACAGTGTATGCCCGCCTTAAAAGCGCGTGCTCGTCGAGGACGGCCAGCTGACTCACTAGCTGACTGCATGGGCAATGGGCATGCATGTATGTTTAGTAATGTACATGTTGACTGATTTTATGTAACCAACTACATACACTTTAGTTTTGTTTATTAACCCATTAGACTTTAAAATGTAGATGTTTAAAAACCGCCAAACTGACCCCAAACCAGCCCAAATTTGATTCACCCGCACAAATCAAATTCAGAACACGCCCAATCTGGTAACACTGGATGCAGCGAGTTTTTTTTTCCGTTTTTTTTTTCTTTTTCATATATTTGTAGAACATAAACAGAAAGGCATTAATAACTGAAAGTTTTACAAACAGCTTACATTCAATCATCCCATCACTATACCATTCCCAACAGCAAGTAAGTTAAAGACAAAATAAACAGAAAGAAAATGAAAAAAGAGAAAGGAAAGTAGGGGAGTTTGAAGTTTTTTTCAAATTACAAAACCAAAATCTTCCAATAAGGAGTACAAATACACTGCTTTGGGACTTTTCATCCCTCTCAATGTCTCCAAATATAGGCTACTAGAAAACCCAGAGGAAAAATGTATTGCTCAGTGTTGCTTTCCCTAAGCTCAGGAGGCTTAGTTGTGATTCTTATATATCTCTCATTTTAGAATCAGCAGCATTTCAGATGTTTCTCCTAAAATTCCTAAGGAGAAATAAAAATAGACACAAATGAGACATGAAAAATATTTGAGAGAAAAAGAGTCAAAACTGAGACTGTCCCAGCTAACAGAATTTTGTTATAAGAATGTTCTCTAAATTCAGTGTTGATTCTGTTTTTTGAGCAAATAACAGCCTACACTGATTTAACCTCAAATTTAATTATACAAGATTTACATTTTTTGCTCAATTTTATATTAATCAAGCATATGTGTTAATTTCTGATGTGCTTCATGTGATTTATTTTCCGGATGTTAATAACGAGGCTGAATCCAGCTTCTTATTCGCAGCTTCTTATTGACGCTATCCGTTCCACCTTAAATGACGCGAACTTCCGCGTTTGCTGGCTTCTTATTGACGCTCAACTTAGGGACCGTGCGGTTTTTCTCTTTTTCGCGTTTTTTAACGGAATTGTGTTACTTTTGTGTCTATTTTTAGAAGAAAAGAATAATATTTTTTTTTAAATGCAAATAACACTGATATATCAGCGAAAATGGACTGTAAAAATATAAAGGCACATAATTAGGCTACAGTATTCTTTAATAATTGTACATGTCATCAGCTCAATTTAGGGACCATGTGGTTTTTCTCTTATTTACACTTTTTGGGGACCCTGTTTATATTGTAGGCCTATCTATTTTCAGAAAATAATAATACATTATTTTGAAAGGTAAATAACAAATAATAATAACATAAAATGACTGTAAAAAATATAATGAGGCCTATACATCAATATTGCAAATAACATAATTTGAATGTATTTAAAAATAAATATATTGAATACTTTTTATTTTTTATTTTTATTATTGTTACAAATAAAAATTTCACAAGGTAACCAGAGATTATGCTCCAGCTTGGATCCAGGCCCTGATGAAGACTGATTATATGATAAATATATATAAATTATCATTTTATCATTGCTTTAAACTGCACATTAATTTTGCTTAAAATTCATGCGTTTGTAAATACTAATTTGTTCTATCTTATAACTGTACTTTCTGATATCTCATAAAATCCTACTGTGGTTTTGTAACAGAAATCTGCATTTTCTGTAAAGCTGCTTTGAAATATGTATTGTGAAAAGTGTTATACAAATGAATGTATGTATCATGAATTAAATTGAATTGACTTGAAAGAGCCATTGCATTGTTACTGTACATTTTAAAGTTATGGACCCAATCTGACAATACAGAAGAGTTATCACATTGTTGACCCATTTGGGGGTGTTTCACTGATGCTTTATCCTGCATCTGTGCTTGAATATAATCATGCACAATTTCAGATATTTATACTGTAGAATTTTGCAATTATGGAGCCATGAAATAGGCCAAAATTACCCATTACCCATTGGGGGGATCTATATCTCAGCTGCCTTTTAGGGTGCGTTAAAAGTTGCACTGGGGCCTTATACCCATTGTGCTTGACTGTCACCATAAACAAATTTAGACATTTTTACTGTAGCATTGTGAAGTTAGTAGAGCTACTACTCTAACGAAATCCAAATTAAGCATTTTTTATTGTAGAATTATTTTTGTATGAATTTTTGAATTTGACATTTCACAATGTAAAATAATCCGCCTATTGCATTTTCTGCACAATTCGCGGCGCTGTTTCTCGGCAACCTCATAGGGTGCGTTAAATTGGACATTATCCCATTATAGTAGAGCTACTACTCTAACGAAATCCAAATTTTAAGCAGTTTTTACTGTGGAATTATTTTTTTATGAAGCTTTAAACATGGCACTTTACACAGTGCACAATGAGCCGCCTAATGTATATTTTCTGCCCATTTCGCGGCGCTGGTTCTCAGCCGCCTCAGAGGGTGCGTTAAATTGGATATTATCCCATTATAGTAGTGCTGTTCCTCTAATGAAATCCAAATTCTAAGCAGTTTTTACTGTAATATTATTTTTTTATGAATTTTCTAACTTGGCATTACAGTGCACAATAAGCCGCCTAATACATTTTCTGCCCAATTCGCGGCGCTGTTTCTCGCCTGCCTCAGAGGGTGCGTTAAAGTGGACATTATCCCGTTATAGGACAGCTGTTCCTCTAATGAAATACAAATTTTGACCAGTTTTTACTGTGGAATTCTTTTTGTATGAATTTTTGAACTTGACATGTTAAACAGAGCTAAAGACAGAGAATAAACATGCTTTACACAGGTTGCAGTGAGAACACACAATCAATCATTTATTGGTACAGGTGCAGCTTAAATAGAACATCACATGGCATGGACACATAACAAACACACCTGAGAGGAATCCACAATAATTAGGAGCATACTCATTAACCAATCAATCAATTAACGACACATTACACAATGCACACATACGCCTCTTTGTGCATTGTTATGTCAAGTTCAAAGCTTCATAAAACATTAATTCTACAGTAAAAACTGGTCAAGATTTGGATTTCATTAGAAGAACAGCTGTCCTATAACGGGATAATGTCCACTTTAACGCACCCTCTGAGGCGTGTGAGAAACAGCGCCGCGAAATGGGACTAAGGCGCAATACGGCTCTTTGTGCATTGTGTAATGTGTCAGGTTCAAAGCTTCATAAAATAATAATTCCACAGTAAAAACTGCTCAAAATTTGGATTTTATTAGAGGAACAGCACTCCTATAAGGGGATAATGTCCACTTTAACGCACCCTCTGAGGCGGCCGAGAAACAGCGCCGCGAAATGGGCCTAAGGCGCAATACGGCTCTTTGTGCATTGTGTAGTGTCAAGTTCAAAGCTTCATAAAACAATAATTCCACAGTAAAAACTGCTCAAAATTTGGATTTCATTAGAGGAACAGCAGTCCTATAACGGGATAATGTCCACTTTAACGCACCCTCTGAGGCGGCCGAGAAACAGCGTCGCCAAATGGGCCTAAGGAGCAATACGGCTCTTTGTGCATTGTGAAATGTCAAATTCAAAGCTTCATAAAATAATAATTCCACAGTAAAAACTGCTCAAAATTTGGATTTCATTAGAGGAACAGCTGTCCTATAACGGGATAATGTCCAATTTAACATACCCTCTGAAGTTGCCGAGAAACAGCGCCGCGAATTGTGCAGAAAATGCAATAGGCGGCTCTTTGTGCATTGTGTAATGTCAAGTTCATAAATTCATAAAAAAATTATTCTACAGTAAAAACTGCTTAAAATTTGGATTTCGTTAGAGTAGTAGCTCTACTATAATGGGATAATGTCCAATTTAACGCACCCTCTGAGTTGGCCGAGAAACAGCATCGCGAAATGGGCAGAAAATGTATTAGGCGGCTTGTGCACTGTGTAATCCAAGTTAGAAAATGTATCAAAAAATAATTCTACAGTAAAAACTGCTCAAAATTTCGATTTCATTAGAGGAACAGCACTACTATAATGGGATAATGTCCAATTTAACGCACCCTCTGAGGCGGCTGTGAAACAGGGCCGCGAAATGGGCAGAAAATGCATTAGGCGGCTTATTATGCACTGTAATGCCAAGTTAGAAAATTCATTAAAAAAAATTATACAGTAAAAACTGCTGAGAATTTGTATTTCGTTAGAGTAGTAGCTCTACTATAATGGGATCATGTCCAATTTAACGCACCCTCTGAGGCGGCCGAGAAACAGCGCCGCGAATTGTGCAGAAAATGTACACAGCAAAATCCCCAGTGTTAAATTAACACTCCTCAGTGTTTATATGTGTCCACACTACAGGGTGTTAAAAATTAACACTGAAGCAGTGTTGAAGTTAATGAGATAATTAAGTTAACACTGAAGCAGTGTTGAAGTTAATGAGATAATTAAGTTAACACTGAAGCTGTGTTGAAGTTAATGAGATAATTAAGTGATTAATTAAGTGATGATTGGCCATTAGTGGTGACACCTGATGATAACAAGCAGAATCACTGAAGGAAAGAGAAACAAGAACAGAAAAAAGAGAAACACAAGAACTACTGACTTTGAACCATTATTGCACTTATTATTTTACCAGTTTGACTTTATTTCTGTCATACATCTACACACAGTCTTATTTAGATTTAACAGAAGTTTAGATGGTAATGTTTTATGGAATGTTTCGTTTCATGTCACCATTATAGTGACCCGTGGTTGCTTTAGTCGGGCTCTTGACCCTTTACTTTTTAACATTAGTATTTCTCTGGCTGCTCCAACTCTGTGCTTATAGAGCATATGTGTTGTGGCAAGAGAAACTCTGATCTGGGCTGTGTTTCCTGAAAACACCGCAAGCCTAATTTGATCGTACAGACCAATTGTTGCATTTGGTATGTGATCAAGTTAAGTTTAAGATGCTTTTGGAAATGCAGCCCTGGTTATGTTTCAATGATGAAATTACTAGTGACCTGATTCAATGATGTCACCCAGCATTATAACCTGATTATCTAATTGTTTTATTAATTTTTCACTACAGTAGTTACTTCCAGCAATGTTTTAAAGATCTGAAGGATTAAAAATCACACACAGACATCAAGAATCTACATATGAATCTCAACAATGGTGACAATCAAACAAATGCTTCATGTTGCAGTGCATGATGGGAGCCACCAATCAGAACGCATCAATGGCTCACATCATGCATTGCAGCATGAATAAATTATGCAGCTGAATTGTCCTGTAATTTTCATTGTTTTTTCTGTTGGCTTTTATTTTGCTATTGTTTTGTTCTGACTTTAGTAGCTTGTTTTGTGATGTTCAGAGTTGATCTGTTCGTCACTAGTTTGTTTATTGTCACCATTGTTGAGATTCATATGCTGATTCTTGATGTCTGTGTGTTTAAACACAATAACTTCTTTGCTCAAAGTATTTTCAAAATTTTTGATATTGCTGTTGGATCTCAAACTATAGAATCTCAGAGCTACAATCACCAATACTAAAACAAGACATCAAGCATATAGTCAAAAATTTAGACTCTCACATCAGTGAATCAGGACACTACATGATAATGTTTTTATCATCAAAACATATTGTGAGCAGGTCATGTTTTCTCTTGCAGTAACAAATGTGCTTTATAAACACAGAGTTGGAGCAGCCAGAGAAAAACTAATATTATAAAATGAAAAGAGTCAAGAGCCTAACTAAAGCAAACACTGACCACCAAAATGGTAACTTGAAAAGAAAAATTCCATAAAATATTACCATCTAAACTTCTGTTGAATCTCAAGAACTTTTGTCGATGTATGACAGAAATAAAGTCAAACTGGTAATAATAAGTGCAACAATGTGTAATGACTCGAAGTCAGTAGTTCTTGTGTTTCTCTTTTTTCTGTTATTGTTTTTTCTCTTTCCGTCAATGATTCTGCTTATTAACATCAGGTGTCACCACTAATGGCCAATCATCACTTAATTAATCACTTAATTATCTCATTAACTTCAACACTGCTTCAGTGTTAACTTAATTATCTCATTAACTTCACCACTGCTTCAGTGTTAACTTAATTATCTCATTAACTTCAACACTGCTTCAGTGTTAATTTTTAACACCCTGTAGTGTGGACACATATAAACACTGAGGAGTGTTAATTTAACACTGGGGATTTTGCTGTGTAACAGGCAGATTATTGTACATTGTGTAATGTGTCAAGTTCAAAAAATCATAAAAAAATAATTCTACAGTAAAAACTAATCACAATGTGGATTTCATTAGAGGAACAGCTGTCCTATAAGAGGATAATGTCCAATTTAACGCACCCTCTGAGGCGGCCGAGAAACAGCACCGCGAAATGGGCAGAAAATACATTAGGCGGCTCATTGTGCACTGTGTAAAGTGCCAAGTTCAAAAATTCATAAAAAAAAAATTCTACAGTAAAAACTGCTCAAAATGTGGATTTCGTTAGAGGAGTAGCTCTACTCTAATGGGACAATGTCCAATTTAACGCACCCTCTGAGGTTGCCGAGAAACAGCGCCGCGAATTGTGCATAAAATGCAATAGGCGGATTGTACATGTGTAAAGTGCCAAGTTTAAAGCTTCATAAAAAAAATATTCCACAGTAAAAACTGCTTAAAATTTGGATTTTGTTAGAGTAGTAGATCTACTATAATGGTATAATGTCCAATTGCCCAACCCCTCCAATTTAACGCACCCTCTGAGGCGGCTGAGAACCAGCACCGCGAAATGGCCAGAAAATACATTAGGCGGCTCATTGTGCAGTGCACTGTGTAAAGTGCCAAGTTTAAAGCTTCATAAAAAAAATAATTCCACAGTAAAAACTGCTTAAAATTTGGATTCCGTTAGAGTAATAGCTCTACTATAATGGGATCATGTCCGATTTAACGCACCCTCTGAGGCGGCTGAGAACCAGCGCCGCGAAATGGGCAGAAAATACATTAGGCGGCTCATTGTGCACTGTGTAAAGTGCTAAGTTTAAAGCTTCATAAAAAAATAACTCCACAGTAAAAACTGCTTAAAATTTGTATTTCGTTAGAGTAGTAGCTCTACTATAATGGGATAATGTCCATTTTAACGCACCCTATGAGGTTGCCGAGAAACAGCGCCGCGAATTGTGCAGAAAATGCAATAGGCGGATTATTGTACATTGTGTAATGTATCAAGTTCAAGAATTCATACAGAAATAATTCTACAGTAAAAACTGCTTAAAATATGCATATCGTTAGAGTAGTAGCTCTACTATAATGGGACAGTGTCCAATTTAACGCACCCTCTGAGGCGGCTGAGAAACAGCGCCGCGAAATGGGCAGAAAATACATTAGGCGGCTCATTGTGCACTGTGTGAAGTGCCAAGTTTAAAGCTTCATAAAAAAATTATTCCACAGTAAAAACTGCTTAAAATTTGGATTCCGTTAGAGTGATAGCTCTACTATAATGGGATAATGTCCAATTTAACGCACACTCTGAGGCGGCTGAGAACCAGCGCCGCGAAATGCAGAAAATACATTAGGCGGCTCATTGTGCACTGTGTAAAGTGCCAAGTTTAAAGCTTCATAAAAAAATAATTCCACAGTAAAAACTGCTTAAAATTTGCATATCGTTGGAGTAGTAGCTCTACTATAATGGGACAGTGTCCAATTTAACGCACCCTCTGATGCTGCGTTCACACCGGACGCGAATAGCGCGTCAAATTCGCGTCTACCGCGTCTAGTTTGACGCTTGACCACATGTGTACATTCGCGTGTCAAGAGCGAGATTGACGCGCGACAAAACAAAAGTTTGAAGCGACATTTACGCGCGTCAGAGGCGAAAGTTTCGAAACCCGTTGGCGGCCATCTTTTTTAGATGTTTATCGAGCATTAGCATTAGCATTAGCATTAATCGAGAGAGTCACCGCTCGTATATGCTCTGGAGAGCAGAAACAGCTGCGTAGGGGACATCGTCGCTGTACTCGGGTCCACCAGACTCTCCGGAGGGTTTCAGGAGTTTCACAATTTGGTCCAGGACCTAGGTTTGGTGGACCTAACGGTGAGGACGCTGACGAGGACAGCGTAGGCCGTATAAGGCCTCGGCCTCGAGTGGTCGCTGCCTGACGAGCCCGCGCTGTACAGCCCGGCGCGAGGTTCACCCTCACCCGCACCCACCTAATCTGTCATTTATTTTTGTTTTGATAATAAATGGAGCCAGCCTCCAAAAGTGAAACCTGTGATTTTTGTTTTAGTTTGTATACACTAAATTGTATTTGTTGTCTTCACATTAGATTAATAATGTTTCATATAGATATGGAATAAATTGCATTCAATACAAAATGAGTATCTCTCATATATTGAAATCGAGTTTTTATGTGAAAGATTTGCTTTGTTGTGCATTTTAGTCATATTACAAAATAATGTATTGACATAAACATAAAATAACATTATAAACTGTCACTTCACCACGTGACAGCAGCAAGCAGCTGAAGCAGGCTTCTGATTGGTTAACGCGGCGCGAATTGACGCAGAAGTTCAGATTTTTCAACTCGGGCGGCAGACGCGAATTCGCGTCAAACACGAGAATGCACAAAAAGCACTACATAAAACATTCGCGCGTAACGCGCTTAACGCACCAGACGCTCAATTCGCGCCATTCGCGCGAACTTGACGCGCGAATGAGGCGTATTCGCGTCTACCGCGCCGCGCTCTACGCCTCATTCGCGCCGCAGGAATTTTTTACGCGCGTAACGCGTCTTTGCATTGACTTTGAAATCACTCGCGCCTGACGCGCAATTCGCGTCCGGTGTGAACGCACCATCAGGCGGCTGAGAAACAGCGCCGCGAAATGGGCAGAAAATACATTAGGCGGCTCATTGTGCACTGTGTAAAGTGCCATGTTTAAAGCTTCATAAAAAAATTATTCCACAGTAAAAACTGCTTAAAATTTGGATTCCGTTAGAGTGATAGCTCTACTATAATGGGATCATGTCCAATTTAACGCACCCTCTGAGGCGGCTGAGAACCAGCGCCGCGAAATGGGCAGAAAATACATTAGGCGGCTCATTGTGCACTGTGTAAAGTGCCAAGTTTAAAGCTTCATAAAAAAATTATTCCACAGTAAAAACTGCTTAAAATTTGGATTTCGTTAGAGTAGTAGCTCTACTATAATGGGATAATGTCCAATTTAATGCACCCTCTGAAGTTGCCGAGAAACAGCGCCGCGAATTGTGCAGAAAATGCAATAGGCGGATTATTATACATTGTGTAAAGTGCCAAGTTTAAAAATTCATACAAAAATAATTCTACAGTAAAAACTGCTTAAAATTTGGATTTCGTTAGAGTAGTAGCTCTACTATAATGGGATAATGTCCAATTTAACGCACCCTCTGAGGTTGCCGAGAAACAGCGCCGCGAATTGTGCAGAAAATGCACAAAAATCACAGAAGCATTTTAGCTCTATATTGTTAACTATATTGTAACCAGGGGGTTAATTGAGTGCTCGAATAGCGTACCACCCCCGGACGCCGCCATTGGCTAGCGGACCTGCTGTTAGCATCCCATTGACTCCCATTCATTTTGGCGTCACTTTGACAGTGAATAACTTTACATCTGAGGCGTTTAAAGACTCCATTTGTCCATTATTTATTTCTAAAGAAACACGACAATGCGACAATCCATTTCTTTTACTGTCTGTGATTGTAACTATCTGCTCAAAAAAATTGGAAAAGCCTATTTGTGTATACAAAGTGTTATACAAATGAATGTATGTATGAATTAAATTGAATTGACTTGAAAGAGCCATTGCATTGTTACTGTACATTTTAAAGTTATGGACCCAATCTGACAATACAGAAGAGTTATCACATTGTTGGCCCATTTGGGGGTGTTTCACTGATGCTTTATCCTGCATCTGTGCTTGAATATAATCATGCACAATTTCAGATATTTATACTGTAGAATTTTGAAATTATGGACCCATGAAAAAGGCCAAAATTACCCATTGCCCATTGGGGGATCTATATCTCAGCTGCCTTTGAGGGTGCGTTAAAAGTTGCCTCAATTATACCCATTGTGCTTGACTGTCACCATAAACAAATTTAGACATTTTTACTGTAGCATTGTGAAGTTAGTAGAGCTACTACTCTAACGAAATCCAAATTTTAAGCATTTTTTATTGTAGTATTATTTTTGTATGAATTTCTGAACTTAACATTTCACAATGGAAAATAATCCGCCTATTGCATTTTCTGCAATGTACACAAAATATTTAACATATATATAACAACTGCAAAGCGTCTAATTTGTAAACAAAATGATTAATGCATTAAATCCAACATAAACTCCGGCACAATTTGCATATTTTTAAACTCTCAAAACAGACGTCACATCCCGAACCTCACAGCAATTGGCTACCGACTGCATTTTTCGCTTGATATTTGCATAAAGTCGAGAACTGTCCAACCTTTTGTCGCTCTCAACGCTTTCTCCGGTCCGCTGTCAATCCCAAAATGCAATGCGCGAGCGTGAAGCTCGACTTCCATAGGAATGAATTGAAAACGCTCGCACCGTGCCAGTGGACACGCACCGTAAGAGCTGTTCAAAATTGTCAAACCAACCAACTATCAGAAAATTCACTGGCTATTTTGTTTTTGTCATGAAGCTCTAAATGGCACAGGGGTGGTCCTTACCTCGGGGTATGTTTATAGGACAATGATGTACTAAAAACAGAAAAGGGTTTTTTTTGTATTTTTTTGTTGCAATGTTGTCAAAACGATCTTCGTCCACGCGGATCCACGAAAACGACTAAGAAACGCTGTATTCTGCTGTCAGGCCAGTAGATGGCGATGCCACTTTGTAAAGAAACACCATGCGCCTATAGACTGAACACGTAACACACATGTGCATGACGTCAATGCTTTCACAAATTCACGTTTTTGTAGTTTACATAGAGACGATAACGGTATCGCTTACAAAAACGTGTACTTTGAAACCTGTTTTCAAAAGTTAGCATTTTCAGGCCCCCATTTTCAGGCAGTTGTCATGTAAATGAACGGCCAAACCGCATACAACATTTTCTGTTTTTTGTTAAAAATGGTGTTTTAAATGCCTGTCCAGCATCAGTTGTACGCTGTGTACGTTCAGAAATCAGCAAACATGCCTGTTGTGGGCAGGTGTGGGTTTTCTGTGGGACGGTGTGGGCAACGGCAAACCAACACTAAGTGGGCTTTTAATGTTTTGTCTGAAGAAATACTAGCATAAAAAGTGATGAAAGGCAAAATATTAAATGCATTTCATGACACATGCATAGGGAGAATACATTCTGCGACTGGCGCTTTAAGATGGTCGTAGGCCTATACATAACCATTTGCACGTCACACGTTTTACATTCTGTATCATGAATTAGTGAATATCTTTTTCACACATTTGTCAATCTTGGTTAATGTTAATTTATTAATATACTCTTCAAAAGTGAATTGGACTAAAAGTGATTCTGAAAGAAAACACAGAGAGAGCCAACTGTTTCTAGGTCAACTTTCACACGCATGTTGTTGTTAATGTGCTGGAAAAGACACATGGACATTGACATGAGCAATTTTCTGTGCCTTCAACCACCACTGGTAGACAGTTTCACTTTGAGGAAGAAGAAATACAAGTATTGCACAAGCTAACCATATTTTCCTTATTCCTATCATGTATGTTTGGACTCTCAAACATCCAGACATTGTTTTAATGTGAATAAATAAAGGTGCATTTCTAGTTTCAATGTTATTTGTTCTTCAGAAGGTCCTCTTTAAATACAATAAGTATTAGCTTTATGCACAGTCATCCACATTTAGTTTTCAACCACAGAAAATGGGTGAAATTCAACCAACATGGAGCCAAATTGAAATCCCTGGGACCAAACCATACATAAAAAATGAAGATAACAAAAGAAAGTATCTTCAAAAAACATTTTATGTGCTTTTTCAACCATTGTTAATATAATGCAACAAGGATTGCTAAAGTCAACAGATTTAACTAATAGACGTACCTAATGTGTAAAAATAAAATAGTGATGCCACCTTTCTAAAGTCACATTTGTCTCTAAATCTCAGGTAAAAAGTGTAATTATGACCTAATTATGATTAGTTTTAATTCTGTTTCACATGTTTCTCTGTTTTACACACACTTGTTCATTCTTTGTATCATTGCATCTGGATCTGGCAGAACCACGTCAGAAAAACGGGCAGGGACTACTGAGGGGGCCAGCAGTAGTCCGAAGCCGATTGCCCCGAAACGAGTAGCCACCACCCAGCCCAGTCATGCAACCGACAACAGCCTTTGAAAAGAGAACAGCTGGCACCGCATCGGCTGTAAGTGTGATAAACTACATACCACCTCAACACCAGCCACAGTTGATAAGCCTTGTGGGTAGCCGATGTATAGTGGACTGCGTTATGGATAATTGCCCAGTTAGAGCCCTGTGGGACACGGGAGCACAGTCCAGCATTGTGAATGACCTCTGGCGACTGAACCACCTCTCCCACACTGTTGTCAAACCCATCTCAGAGTTGTTGGGGGATGAGACACCGACAGTATTTGCTGTTTATGACACATCCATTCCATATACAAACCAACCCTCAACAAACTACTTGTGTGGCCTTTAAAATGTATAACAAAGAATTATTTATAGCTTCCGCATAGCCACGTGAATTATATTATAACGTGAATTATCCCGACAACGTTTTATCAGCACAGAGATAAAGAGAAAGGAAGGAGGCCTTCAGAAATCCTAATGTGTGGGGGGAACTCCGAGGACAAACAAAGTGGAGATTATCACGTGAAACGAATACGAGCTGAAATCAATTATCACATCTAATTGCATGCATATCACATGATTAAATAGTCTTCACTTTAGAGTGATTTAGTAATGGGAAGCTGCCAACTGCATGATCCGTTTATATGAGTGGAAGCAATCAAAAACTATTTTGACATGCGATTGTAACTATTGTTATTTTTTAACATGATCTTCAAGGTATATGTGTGTGGCTGTCAATAAAACTGAAGTCAGATAGAATTGTTTTACAACATTATTTATTTTTGGTGATTTTTACAATACAAATGTTTACAAAACTGCTTTAAAGGAAATAAAAAACTGAAAAGACAACTATTGCATTTTGTAGATTTTTCTACAAGAATTTGAGTTGTTTTTTCACCAGATAACATGATTGTTTTCCATTAATATGATAAACATTATATTAATTTAAACATTATTTTTAAATACATTTATGTAGATATAATAGTGTCTGATTGACTGTTCATGTCTACCCTTAAGAGTTGTAAAAAAAAAGAAAGAAAAAAGGAATGTATACATTTATTAATATTGCTGTACCCTTTGTATATTCCAATAAAACAAAAGCCCATAAAAAAAAAAATAATAGTGATGGATTTATGAGATAAAATTCACCTCAAAAGAAAATGACATTCATTTACAAAAATAAAGCATTTTAGGATCAAGGTGAGTTTGTATTTGACATTAATTTCAAGTCCAGTCAAGCATCTGGACATTTGACTTTTTGAGACATTTTGCTTCCCATTATTCACATTGACACATGATCATTAAAGCTTTCCAAAATAAACATGTAGTTTGTAAAATGTGGTTCGTTATGATTTTTATTTTTTTTTCTGAATCCCATATTTCAATCTATTGTATTGTTTTTTCTGGATTAGACCAAAAACAATATTATATAGTGGCATCCAACATCTATAATAGGGACCATTTACATTTATAACACACAAAACATAAAAAAACAGTAGCACAAACAATTATATACAGCTGTACGTCACTTTCAGATATTATTGACACACTGACATGGATCAGAGTTTGAAGCAGTTGACAAGATGTCTTCATTCATTACTATTAATTCATATTAAATCAAAAATTTATATGAAAATTGTACATTTGGCACAATGTTGGCACAAAAATTGTACAATTGTTACAAAACAATTGGCTTACTTCATCACCGACATTGATAAGTCAAGTACAGGTATTTATAAGTTCCAACACAAGGATCACCGAAAACTGTGTTTGATGCATGAACAACACACGTCTTTCTTCCATTGCACCTGAATCATAGACAGAAAATAGGTACTTAGGAATAGCTTTAATGTTCCATAGACATAAGAAATATATTTCTTGTTCTTGTAAAATCCATAAATGAAATCGTGAACATTAACATATTTTACTGTTATCTGTCAATCTTACCGATTGGAAACTGTATTAGTGACTGTTACTCTGCAGCTCGTGTTTGAGGTCTGAGAATATGGTATCCCTCTAACACAAGTTGTGCGGTCAGTCCGTCCATAGTTGGCTTCAATAACCCTTATTGTTCCTGACAAACCTGACACACATAAAAACAAAGCAAATTGTAAGATTTAAGCACACACATGTTCAGAATTCTCCCCCACTGCTTCATGTCTCTCTCATACTATCCTATTGGGCCAAATATATAACTTAAAAAAAATTAAATACTGAGTTACTCACCACATCTGAGGGTGACAGCCCTTCCTTCACAGATCACACGTGCTTCTATTCCTGCAGAGATTATATAGTAAAATCACTTGAAATAAAATATTGTAGTTTAATAAAGTTTATAATCAAGTTTTTATATATATATATATATATATATATATATATATATATATATAAAACTAAATTATACATTATACATTAGTCAATTGGCATTCTTACCATGTTGACACAGAAACAGCAGCACTGAAAATCAAAGTCAAATAGAAACAAGCTAAAACACTGAATTGAATAGTTAAAATGTGTGCATGGTTTTTATATCAAACACAGACTCATTATCATCTGTTTACTGTTGATAACCAATGCGGAAATGGGAGTTTACAATCTTAGACATTTCAAAACAAGCAAGATTATAAAAAACAAAACTTATTTTTCTAACGACTGCATGGATTTGCGGCAAGCGCTGAATTCCATCACAACACCATTATAGATAAAAACCTTAAAGTCAAGCTTTATAAATCCATTTGTAGAAATAAAAAATAACTACATGAGGAAATGGTGACAAATAGCCGATTCATCTTTTGTTGATCGTTAACTTGGCTGATTGCACTAGCAATCTTTTATGATTCTATTGCAACCTATTTTACTGCTTTGTTTTGATCACGTTCAGTCACCTTCATGACCCAATTGAGAGTCCGGAAAATTTCCGAAAAAGTTGTTCCTGTTGTGGGATTGCAAATAACATTTCTGTGCTAACATTTTGGGAACATTACTAAAGACCAGGCAACTCTGAATGACATTCTAATAATGTTACTGGAAATAAAACAGGTCAGATATTTTAAAGTTTGAGTTTTAAACACACTGTAGGAAAAATAACTGCTGCAATGAATGCTGGGAGCCATGAGTTTTAGGCTGTGGTGGCTCCCAGCATGCTTTGCGTCATGAAGCGTGTCATATGATTCATATGCTGATTCTTAATGCAGTTATGTCTAAAGATATTTTTTTTATCCCACAGTGTAGGCTATTTAAAAATCCAAATTCAGAATGTCTGGGGCCGTATTCACAAAACATATTGTAATATGTTGTCCAAGATGGCGGAGTAGAGGCACAGTCGCTCACAGCTCTCCCTGACTAAATTGCTAAAACAGCAAATCAAGATTTCCAAGCGCAGAACCTGTTTCAGGGTTTTCGAATTTTTTGCTCTTGTGACTTTGATCATGCCTGGGAAAAGGGGAAACACAAAAGAGTCGGCGAATTTACAGGCTGAAAACACTGACACCACCTCGTGCGGCGGACTCGGGGCGTCTCTGGAAGAAACTCTGCAAACAAATGTTGCCGAAGCCGACAAAAATGCCAGAGATCGCTTTGAACGTTTGGAAAATCAGCTGGATTCTATCAAAATGACACTTGATCAACATTCCAAAGACTTGGATTCTCAGCGCAAGATTACAACCTCTCTACAAACACGAATGAAGCGAGTAGAGGAAGCTACTACTGAACATAATGACATCATGAAGAAACTTCAACATAAACTAGCTTCGATGGAAGACCGGAGTAGGAGGAACAATCTCCGAATTCTAAACTTGAAAGAAGGAGTGGAAGAAGATCAGGCCTTGGCTTACCTGGTGCGTAGCCTTCCCAAATGGTTCCCTGAATTGGACAGTATAGCCCCCCGGAGCTCATGCGAGCACATCGCGTTGGCCCTCCGCGCAAGGCTTCTGTTCCTCCGCGGACCATGATCCTGAACTGTCTTCGCTTCACCGACAGACTATAGCGATACCACCGCTCGGCACAGACGTCCGTGCTTCCCTATAATGAATAGGGCTCGCACCTTGGGATTTCAAGCTTTCCTACTAACTTTACATCCAGCCACCATCAAGTTGACACGCGGATCCGACCAAAACCTGTTTACTGAGCCAAGTGAGGCATCTAAGTTTATCGATTCCTTTGATTCACTCAACCTGGATGATGAGACTTAATTTTCGCCATGACTGTGTCACCACGGTTACGCTATCATGCTTGTTTTTGTTTACTTTACTTTCGTATGTATGGTATTGTAGCAGGTTGATTGATTGCAGCTGTGTCAATCACACTCTCTGGACCAATCAGGACGTAACTGCATGCTATATGGGCAGAGGGTGAGCCCTCGTGTCACTCTATGTTGTTGTCGTCAGAGGCGCACTTTCGCTGTGGGTCCTCTCGCGTTCGTGGTGCAGTCGCGGTTATTGGACAGGTAATACAGCGTGGCTAACTTTCTCATTGCCTAGAGACCGTGTTAGTGTTGCAATTGGCATTGCAGTGTGCGATTGTATTTTGCAGTGTTTCTCCTGTCTCAAACCCGATCTTTCCTGTAACGGAACCGGGTTGCGTTGTGCTGCTGGTAGGTTGAATCTGCTTCCTTTTTTTTGATATTTGCGTGACTGAGTGTAATATGGGCCGTTTTATTGTAGGCTTCGTGTAGCTGTAGGCTACTAACGACACGGTCGGTCTATAGATGTGAAGCTCCCTGACAGGTATGTTTGTATGCCTGTCGGTATTGCATGTATATGTTTGTTCATGTATCGTCATTGAATGTGATTTGTTTATATACGTCAGGACCGTGAAGCGCTTGCTGGCGCCGGTGTCTATATGAGTTTCTCCCTTCCTGCCACGCTGCTGTTTTGTCTCTACGGATTGCTGTTTCAACTGATTTCTGCTTAACTATGGACCATTGAAAGCTATACGAGCTCACTCTGGGTTCTGAACGCACCTATGCACTTTACAGCGAGGGATTCGTCGCGCACAACATTTTACTAGTATCTCAGTGACTGACACAGACGATAACTGTGCCATTCTGTGGCTCGCCTGTGTTTATTAGTGTGTGTGTGTGGCTTTTGTTGTTTGATAAATACTTTTGATTAGTTTATATATTTTTTTTTGGTTTAAGTGTCTATAAAGAAGATTTTCCTTTTTTTGTGTGTTTTCATCGATTGATGGTTTGTTTATTTTTCTGTCTTGACAAATACTTTTGATTAGTTTATATATTCTTTGGATTAAGTATTTATAAAGAAGATTTTCTTTTTGTGTTTTCATTGATTTACGGTTTATTGGTTATTTTTCTGTCTTTAACTGAATGTTCTTCTTTTAGTGCTGAGTGCCGGAAGTGGTGGTATCGGTGTCCTCGGTGGTGGTGTCTCCTCCTGTGTGCTGTGTTTTCCCTTTTTTGGTGTGTTTTGGAGTTTGGTTATTTTATTGTGTGTGTATATGTGTGATCAGGGAATCCTTAACCCCTGAGATCCCACAACTTTGACCCGGTTTCCTCCACTGGTAAGGCCTCAGCACTCCCATTTTCTTAATTTTCTTTATTTCTTGTGAATGATACTTTATATTGATTTTAATGGTACAAATAAAATTGTTTTACTGGAACTACGTCTCTGGCTTCGTGCATGAATCGAACCTGTGTGCTTTCTGGAAATATTATGTTTACTTGAGTCATCAAACTAGTCTAATTCTATTTCCCGGGGCGAAACTCCCCGGGTGGCGTAGTCGGTGTCTTCATTAAAATTTAAGACCTTGAATAGGTAGAAAAGTCGCACTCGCCACAGTATGATGCGATACGGTATGATTCCGTTCAAGGATAAGAGACGTCTACAGGTACAAGCTGATTTTGATTTTCTGATTTTCTGATGAATTATCTGCCTTATTACAGCTTGGAGGCTTGCCAATTTTTGGTTGGTAATAGTATGCCGTTTTGTTGTTCTATCACACTGAGATTTAACTCGTAAAATCCTTTGTGTATCTCCTTTATTTATCTAGTAAAATGTAATAAAGTAATATGATTGATTAAGCTGACAATTGACATTTTTGTTTTGTTTTTTAATGCAAGATCTTATTTTATTTTATTCTTTTTTGTTTGTGTGTGTGTGTGCGCGTGTGTGTGTGTGCGTGCGGTTTGAATGTTGGTTTGCTCTCATGTACCTTACCCCAATCACTACCATTATTGTAAATCAATAAGGAAGTGCCTCTGGCATGGAAGTGTACCAAAGTCATTCCATTGTATAAAGGAGGGGAGGGGACACCCAAAACATGAACAATTATAGACCTGTCTCAATGATAAACAGTATTGTGAAATTTTTTGAGAAAATGATCTTCGATTCATAACATTTTACTATCTCAATGCCATTCAGGTTTCAGGAAACACTTCTCAACTACCACTGCTCTTTTGAATCGTACAAATGATATTTTTTCTAGTTTTGATAACAATATGTGTACTTGTGCCATCTTCTTAGATCTTACAAAAGCATTTGATTTAGTTGATCATTACCTGCTCCTGGATAAATTATACTCAATTGGCTTTTCCCCTTCATCTCTTCTTTGGTTTAACTCATATTTCCATCACCGCCGCCAGTGTGTGTCCTTCAGGGGCAGTCAGTCGAATTTTACAGGTGTAGATAAAGGCATACCCCAGGGTTCTTTGCTTGGGCCTTTGTTATTTTCCATTTTTATAAATGACCTGCCACTCTGCTGTTCAGAATGTGATAGTCATCTTTATGCAGATGATACAATTATATATTGCTCCAAACCAAATATTCTCGACATAAATCATTCTTTACAACATGACTTTGATTCTGTACAGCGGTGGCTGTCATTTAATAAACTCCTGCTGAATAAATCAAAATCTTATTGTATGCTTTTCCAGAAGAAAGATGTAATAATCTTAATCTGCATTTTCTGGATTCTTCTCCTCTAGCGCCAACCGAAAAAATTAAATACCTCGGTGTTTGGCTGGAAACTGATCTTTCATTCAAAGCTCATGTACACACCCTTACCAACAAACTTGACGTTCGTCTTAAAACGTTATATCAATCGATAGACGGTTTTAACTTTCAGGTAAGGAGAAGAATAGTCTCTCAGTTGTTGTTACCTATTCTGGACTATGCAGATATAATATATTCTAACACTACTGCCACTTGTCTACACTCTCTTGATGTGGTATACAACAGCCTGTGCCGATTCGTCCTTCGCTCGCTTATGTCTTTTCCTTTGTTTCGAACTGCTCTGTTAACACATCTTCAGAATACTTGTCTATGTTGTTTCTAGCATTTCATATTTAGCATCAATATATATTATGTATGTGTGTATATGAATGTGTTTATATAATATATGTACATATCTATGTTAATTTTGTCAGTTATATTTGCGATTACTGTGTTATATGCAATATGTTACACCAGTGGTTCTCAAACATCTCACACCAATTACCCCTCCTAAAACGCGTGACCTCCATAGCACCTTCATGCTGAGTCCTAGACTAAAAATGTATACTTAAAAGGGGTATAAAATGTGTCTAGTGGTATACATACCACATTTTGGGAACCACTGTGGCGTACTATACTCCATCTATGATGGGTGGGGAGGGGAATAGCGAGAGCTTGTGTGTGTGTGTGGGTGCGTGCGTGTGCGTGAATGTGTGTGAGTGTGTGCGCTAAGGTTTTGTTCTATTATTATTTTTTATTATTATGATTTTTTTTGTTTTATTTGATTGTATCTACGCTGCTGTTCTATGTTCTTTGGACATGATCCTGAGGACCCCCTTGAAAATGAGATGATTCATCTCATGGGGTTGATCCTCCAATAAAATGTTCATAAATAAATAAATAAATATGTTGTAAGGCAGGTGCCAGTAAGTCTGAGCGACCCCTCGAGGAAACAAAGACTCTCCTGAGAATTAACTCTTTTGCATATGTAACAGAAACATCCGAGACGCAGCACACATGCAGCTCCATCTCCCCCTTCTCCCACCTTCTCCTTCACCTAAAACTCACTGCAAACCTATGCAATGTTTATCTGTACTGAGGTAAAGAGAAGGGAAGGAGGCCTTCACAGGGGAGAGACTAGTTGACACTTCAGGACTGTGTTGTCGTCGCGTCCAGGCGCAGGTCCTTCATCAGATCTGGATACTGCCTGGATCCGGCGGACTGCGGTAAACCTCGGGATAAACAGAGAGACTAATATTAGCATAGACGCCATTTTCAATATTGATGTAACAAGTACTTTAGGGTTTATGGGAAGTGTTCCCGGTTCTGGGCTGACCTAATCTATACAGCCTACTAGTGTAAACGCCCACTGCTGTGATTGGCTAACAGCTTTGCATATGAAATAGCTAGTATTACATGTGGAACTCTCTCAAAAACTTTTAGCACGTTTTTACTATTACAGCTCTCAATGTATACTGGTGAAGAGTGATAATTATAGCATTAAAAGATAGATCCATGGCATTATATTTTGGTATGAAAGGTTGCAGTGATGAGAGTGTAGCCGATCACAGACATGAATGCAGCGATCTCATGATTGTTACTCGATTTCTGTACACTAACGAATGCTTTCATCATAACTAACAGTGCAAACACAATGTATGTAAAAGATTAGTTGATTATTACGAGAGTTTTGTCGCAAGTCCAGAACTCAGTCACTGAAAAACGTTCTCCATGGGATAAACAAGTGACGTCTTTTGTTCCCATGATGTTTCTGGAACGGTACCCAAGATTCTAAAAAATAGAACTTGTAGAAGATTATTATTTAGAAAATAAGTAAATTAGCCTAGGAAATAAGTTATTTAGCTATATTTTTGTAAACTATTATTTCCCCTGTCTGTGAATTTGGTTTGGCTTTTTGAAGCCTAAAGGAAGGCCTGGAGTGTTGCCTGCAGCAGAAAATTATATTCTAGTATGTCACTCCTAAAAATATCTATAAGGTGTGTTACCATCTTTGGAAAAGGATGTATGGTATATAAGTGTGAGCAAAAATCAGGAATTGTCTTCTGCAGAAGATGCTTGGCTTTGTTTCAAAAAGGTCGGAGTCGCCCCGATCATTGAATATTTATGTAGCACTGAGGATTTCAAAAGGGACGGATAAATTGCACCCCCTTTAAATTTTTAACTTGGTAAAGACATTATTGTTACGTTTATTTGTATTACTGGATTGCACTGTGTTCTGAGTAAAATCATTTCGGTTAAACTCAGGTTCGTCAGTAGGGGGCAATCAAGTGTTACTCTACGCATCAGTAGCTGACTAACAGAATAGAAGTATTATTCAGTACGTGATGAAGTGCGGTGTACATGAAAAAGAAAAGCGCTCCTTGTTTGACCTGTGATTTGCTACTGAGGGGGCCAGCAGTAGTCCGAAGCCGATTGCCCCGAAACGAGTAGCCACCACCCAGCCCAGTCATGCAACCAACAACAGCCTTTGAAAAGAGAACAGCTGGCACCTCATCGGCTGTAAGTGTGATAAACTACATACCACCTCGACACCAGCCACAGTTGATAAGCCTTGTGGGTAGCCGATGTATAGTGGACTGCGTTATGGATAATTGCCCAGTTAGAGCCCTGTGGGACACGGAAGCACAGTCCAGCATTGTGAATGACCTCTGGCGACTGAACCACCTCTCCCACACTGTTGTCTGTTGTCACGTTTTATCAGCACAGAGATAAAGAGAAAGGAAGGAGGCCTTCAGAAATCCTAATGTGTGGGGGGAACTCCGAGGACAAACAAAGTGGAGATTATCACGTGAAACGAATACGAGCTGAAATCAATTATCACATCTAATTGCATGCATATCACATGATTAAATAGTCTTCACTTTAGAGTGATTTAGTAATGGGATGCTGCCAACTGCATGATCCGTTTATATGAGTGGAAGCAATCAAAAACTATTTTGACATGCTATTATAACTATTGTTATTTTTTAATATGATCTTCAAGGTATATGTGTGTGGCTGTCAATAAAACTGAAGTCAGATAGAATTGTTTTACAACATTATTTATTTTTGGTGATTTTTACAATACAAATGTTTACAAAACTGCTTTAAAGGAAATAAAAAACTGAAAAGACAACTATTGCATTTTGTAGATTTTTCTACAAGAATTTGAGTTGTTTTTTCACCAGATAACATGATTGTTTTCCATTAATATGATAAACATTATATTAATTTAAACATTATTTTTAAATACATTTATGTAGATATAATAGTGTCTGATTGACTGTTCATGTCTACCCTTAAGAGTTGTAAAAAAAAAGAAAGAAAAAAGGAATGTATACATTTATTAATATTGCTGTACCCTTTGTATATTCCAATAAAACAAAAGCCCATAAAAAAAAAATAATAGTGATGGATTTATGAGATAAAATTCACTTCAAAAGAAAATGACATTCATTTACAAAAATAAAGCATTTTAGGATCAAGGTGAGTTTGTATTTGACATTAATTTCAAGTCCAGTCAAGCATCTGGACATTTGACTTTTTGAGACATTTTGCTTCCCATTACTCACATTGACACATGATCATTAAAGCTTTCCAAAATAAACATGTAGTTTGTAAAATGTGGTTCGTTATGAATTACATTTTTTTTCTGAACCCCATATTTCAATGTATTGTATTGTTTTTTCTGGATTAGACCAAAAACAATATTATATAGTGGCATCCAACATCTATAATAGGGACCATTTACATTTATAACACACAAAACATAAAAAAAACAGCAGCACAAACAATTATATACAGCTGTACGTCACTTTCAGATATTATTGACACACTGACATGGATCAGAGTTTGAAGCAGTTGACAAGATGTCTTCGCAATGCACCTTATAAGAAAAAAGAACAGCAGCAACAAAGATTATTATTTATTATTGTGAGCAAAGCTTATCTAAAGCTAAAGAATTTTATGATCATTATTTCAATTAATCTATTCATTACTATTAATTCATATTAAATCAAAATTTAATATGAAAATTGTACATTTGGCACAATGTTGGCACAATAATTGTACAATTGTTACAAAACAATTGGCTTACTTCATGTCCGACATTGATAAGTCAAGGCCAGGTATTTATAAGTTCCACCACAAGGTTCACCGAAAACTGTGTTTGATGCATGAACAACACACGTCTTTCTTCCATTGCACCTGAATCATAGACAGAAAATAGGTACTTAGGAATAGCTTTAATGTTCCATAGACATAAGAAATATATTTCTTGCTCTTGTAAAATACTTAAATGAAATCGTGAACATTAACATATTTTACTGTTATCTGTCAATCTTACCGATTGGAAACTGTATTAGTGACTGTTTTTTTGCAGCGCGTGTTTGAGGTATGATAATATGGTATCCCTCTAACACAAGTTGTGCGGTCAGTCCGTCCATAGTTGGCTTCAATAACCCTTATTGTTCCAAACGAACCTGACACACATAAAAACAAAGCAAATTGTAAGATTTAAGCACACACATGTTCAGAATTCTCCCCCACTGCTTCATGTCTCTCTCATACTATCCTATTGGGACACAACAGGCCAAAAATATAACTTAAAAAAAATAAAATACTGAGTTACTCACCACATCTGAGGGTGCCAAACCCTCCTTCACAGATCACACCTGCTTCTATTCCTGCAGAGATTATATAGTAAAATCACTTGAAATAAAATATTGTAGTTTAATAAAGTTTTTTTTTTATATATTTAAAACTAAATTATACATTATACATTAGTCAATTGCCATTCTTACCATGTTGACACAGAAACAGCAGCACTGAAAATCAAAGTCAAATAGAAACAAGCTAAAACACTGAATTGAATAGTTAAAATCATGCCAGTTTAGCCAATTTTAAATCATTACTTACAAATGATCCAGCTTAGCTTTTGCACATGCATGTTGAAGGTGTGAAGTTGAATTCTCTTAAGGAGGCACATGTGTGCATGGTTTTTATATCAAACACAGACTCATTATCATCTGTTTACTGTTGATAACCAATGCGGAAATGGGAGTTTACAATCTTAGACATTTCAAAACAAGCAAGATTATAAAAAACAAAACTTATTTTTCTAACGACTGCATGGATTTGCGGCAAGCGCTGAATTCCATCACAACACCATTATAGATAAAAACCTTAAAGTCAAGCTTTATAAATCCATTTGTAGAAATAAAAAATAACTACATGAGGAAATGGTGACAAATAGCCGATTCATCTTTTGTTGATCGTTAACTTGGCTGATTGCACTAGCAATCTTTTATGATTCTATTGCAACCTATTTTACTGCTTTGTTTTGATCACGTTCAGTCACCTTCATGACCCAATTGAGAGTCCTGAAAATTTCCGGAAAAGTTGTTCCTGTTGTGGGATTGCAAATAACATTTCTGTGCTAACATTTTGGGAACATTACTAAAGACCAGGCAACTCTGAATGACATTCTAATAATGTTACTGGAAATAAAACAGGTCAGATATTTTAAAGTTTGAGTTTTAAACACACTGTAGGAAAAATAACTGCTGCAATGAATGCTGGGAGCCATGAGTTTCCCAGCATGCTTTGCGGCATGAAGCGTGTCATATGATTCATATGCTGATTCTTAATGCAGTTATGTCTAAATTTTTTTTTTTTTTATCCCACAGTGTAGGCTATTTAAAAATCCAAATTCAGAATGTCTGGGGCCGTATTCACAATACATATTGTAATATGTTGTCCAAGATGGCGGAGTAGAGGCACAGTCGCTCACAGCTCTCCCTGACTAAATTGCTAAAACAGCAAATCAAGATTTCCAAGCGCAGAACCTGTTTCAGGGTTTTCAAATGTTTTGCTCTTGTGACTTTGATCATGCCTGGGAAAAGAAGAAACACAAAAGAGTCGGCGAATTTACAGGCTGAAAACACTGACACCACCTCGTGCGGCGGACTCGGGGCGTCTCTGGAAGAAACTCTGCAAAAAAACTCAGACAAAAATGCCAGAGATCGCTTTGAACGTTTGGAAAATCAGCTGGATTCTATCAAAATGACACTTGATCAACATTCCAAAGACTTGGATTCTCAGCGCAAGATTACAACCTCTCTACAAACACGAATGAAGCGAGTAGAGGAAGCTACTACTGAACATAATGACATCATGAAGAAACTTCAACATAAACTAGCTTCGATGGAAGACCGGAGTAGGAGGAACAATCTCCGAATTCTAAACTTGAAAGAAGGAGTGGAAGAAGATCAGGCCTTGGCTTACCTGGTGCGTAGCCTTCCCAAATGGTTCCCTGAATTGGACAGTATAGCCCCCCGGAGCTCATGCGAGCACATCGCGTTGGCCCTCCGCGCAAGGCTTCTGTTCCTCCGCGGACCATGATCCTGAACTGTCTTCGCTTCACCGACAGACTATAGCGATACCACCGCTCGGCACAGACGTCCGTGCTTCCCTATAATGAATAGGGCTCGCACCTTGGGATTTCAAGCTTTCCTACTAACTTTACATCCAGCCACCATCAAGTTGACACGCGGATCCGACCAAAACCTGTTTACTGAGCCAAGTGAGGCATCTAAGTTTATCGACTCCTTTGATTCACTCAACTTGAATGATGAGACTTAATTTTCGCCATGACTGTGTCATCACGGTTACGCTATCATGCTTGTTTTTGTTTACTTTACTTTCGTATGGTATGATGCGATATGGTATGATTCCGTTCAAGGATAAGAGACGTCTACAGGTACAAGCTGATTTTGATTTTATGATTTTATGATGAATTATCTGCCTTATTACAGCTTGGAGGCTTGCCAATTTTTGGTTGGTAATAGTATGCTGTTTTGTTGTTCTATCACACTGAGATTTAACTCGTAAAATCCTTTGTGTATCTCCTTTATTTATCTAGTAAAATGTAATAAAGTAATATGATTGATTAAGCTGACAATTGACATTTTTGTTTTGTTTTTTAATGCAAGATCTTATTTTATTTTATTCTTTTTTGTGTGTGTGTGTGTGTGTGTGTGTGTGTGTGTGTGTGTGTGTGCGTGTGTGTGTGCGTGCGGTTTGAATGTTGGTTTGCTCTCATGTACCTTACCCCAATCACTACCATTATTGTAAATCAATAAGGAAGTGCCTCTGGCATGGAAGTGTACCAAAGTCATTCCATTGTATAAAGGAGGGGAGTGGACACCCAAAACATGAACAATTATAGACCTATCTCAATGATTAACAGTATTGTGAACATTTTTGAGAAAATGATCTTCGATTCATAACATTTTACTATCTCAATGCCATTCAGGTTTCAGGAAACACTTCTCAACTACCACTGCTCTTTTGAATCGTACAAATGATATTTTTTCTAGTTTTGATAACAATATGTGTACTTGTGCCATCTTCTTAGATCTTACAAAAGCATTTGATTTAGTTGATCATTACCTGCTCCTGGATAAATTATACTCAATTGGCCTTTCCCCTTCATCTCTTCTTTGGTTTAACTCATATTTCCATCACCGCCGCCAGTGTGTGTCCTTCAGGGGCAGTCAGTCGAATTTTACAGGTGTAGATAAAGGCATACCCCAGGGTTCTTTGCTTGGGCCTTTGTTATTTTCCATTTTTATAAATGACCTGCCACTCTGCTGTTCAGAATGTGATATTCATCTTTATGCAGATGATACAATTATATATTGCTCCAAACCAAATATTCTCGACATAAATCATTCTTTACATCATGACTTTGATTCTGTACAGCAGTGGCTGTCATTTAATAAACTCCTGCTGAATAAATCAAAATCTTTTTGTATGCTTTTCCAGAAGAAAGATGTAATAATCTTAATCTGCATTTTCTGGATTCTTCTCCTCTAGCGCCAACCGAAAAAATTAAATACCTCGGTGTTTGGCTGGAAACTGATCTTTCATTCAAAGCTCACGCCCTTACCAACAAAACGTTATATCAATCGATAGACGGTTTTAACTTTCAGGTAAGGAGAAGAATAGTCTCTCAGTTGTTGTTACCTATTCTGGACTATGCAGATATAATATATTCTAACACTACTGCCACTTGTCTACACTCCCTTGATGTGGTATACAACAGCCTGTGCCGATTAGTCCTTCGCTCGCTTATGTCTTTTCCTTTGTTTCGAACTGCTCTGTTAACACATCTTCAGAATACTTGTCTATGTTGTTTCTAGCATTTCATATTTAGCATCAATATATATTATGTATGTGTGTATATGAATGTGTTTATATAATATATGTACATATCTAGAGATGTTAATTTTGTCAGTTATATTTGCGATTACTGTGTTATATGCAATATGTTACACCAGTGGTTCTCAAACATCTCACACCAAGTACCCCTCCTAAAACGCGTGACCCCCATAGCACCTTCATGCTGAGTCCTAGACTAAAAATGTATACTTAAAAGGGGTATAAAATGTGTCTAGTGGTATACATACCACATTTTGGGAACCACTGTGGCGTACTATACTCCATCTATGATGGGTGGGGAGGGGAATAGCGAGAGCTTGTGTGTGTGTGTGGGTGCGTGCGTGTGCGTGCATGTGTGTGAGTGTGTGCGCTAAGGTTTTGTTCTATTATTATTTTTTATTATTATTATTTTTTTGTTTTATTTGATTGTATCTACGCTGCTGTTCTATGTTCTTTGGACATGATCCTGAGGACCCCCTTGAAAATGAGATGATTCATCTCATGGGGTTGATCCTCCAATAAAATGTTCATAAATAAATAAATAAATAAATATGTTGTAAGGCAGGTGCCAGTAAGTCTGAGCGACCCCTCGAGGAAACAAAGACTCTCCTGAGAATTAACACTTGAACTCTCTTTTGCATATGTAACAGAAACATCCGAGACGCAGCACACATGCAGCTCCATCTCCCCCTTCTCCCACCTTCTCCTTCACCTAAAACTCACTGCAAACCTATGCAATGTTTATCTGTACTGAGGTAAAGAGAAGGGAAGGAGGCCTTCACAGGGGAGAGACTAGTTGACACTTCAGGACTGTGTTGTCGTCGCGTCCAGGCGCAGGTCCTTCATCAGATCTGGATACGGCCTGGATCCGGCGGACTGCGGTAAACCTCGGGATAAACAGAGAGACTAATATTAGCATAGACGCCATTTTACTTATGATGTAACAAGTACTTTAGGGTTTATGGGAAGTGTTCCCGGTTCTGGGCTGACCTAATCTATACAGCCTACTTTAGTGTAAACGCCCACTGCTTTGATTGGCTAACAGCTTTGCATATGAAATAGCTAGTATTACATGTGGAACTCTCTCAAAAACTTTTAGCACGTTTTTACTATTACAGCTCTCAATGTTAACTACTGGTGAAGAGTGATAATTATAGCATTAAAAGATAGATCCATGGCATTATATTTTGGTATGAAAGGTTGCAGTGATGAGAGTGTAGCCGATCACAGACATGAATGCAGCGATCTCATGATTGTTACTCGATTTCTGTACACTAACGAATGCTTTCATCATAACTAACAGTGCAAACACAAAGTAAATAAAAGATTAGTTGATTATTACGAGAGTTTTGTCGCAAGTCCAGAACTCAGTCACTGAAAAACGTTCTCCATGGGATAAACAAGTGACGTCTTTTGTTCCCATGATGTTTCTGGAACGGTACCCAAGATTCTAAAAAATAGAACTTGTAGAAGATTATTATTTAGAAAATAAGTAAATTAGCCTAGGAAATAAGTTATTTAGCTATATTTTTGTAAACTATTATTTCCCCTGTCTGTGAATTTGGTTTGGCTTTTTGAAGCCTAAAGGAAGGCCTGGAGTGTTGCTTGCAGCAGAAAATTATATTCTAGTATGTCACACCTAAAAATATCTATAAGGTGTGTTACCATCTTTGGAAAAGGATGTATGGTATATAAGTGTGAGCAAAAATCAGGAGTTGTCTTCTGCAGAAGATTCTTGGCTTTGTTTCAAAAAGGTCGGAGTCGCCCCGATCATTGAATATTTATGTAGCACTGAGGATTTCAAAAGGGACGAATAAATTGCACCCCCTTTAAATTTTTAACTTGGTAAAGACATTATTGTTACGTTTATTTGTATTACTGGATTGCACTGTGTTCTGAGTAAAATCATTTCGGTTAAACTCAGGTTCGTCAGTAGGGGGCAATCAAGTGTTACTCTACGCATCAGTAGCTGACTAACAGAATAGAAGTATTATTCAGTACGTGATGAAGTGCGGTCACGGTGTACATGAAAAAGAAAAGCGCTCCTTGTTTGACCTGTGATTTGCTACTGAGGGGGCCAGCAGTAGTCCGAAGCCGATTGCCCCGAAACGAGTAGCCACCACCCAGCCCAGTCATGCAACCAACAACAGCCTTTGAAAAGAGAACAGCTGGCACCTCATCGGCTGTAAGTGTGATAAACTACATACCACCTCGACACCAGCCACAGTTGATAAGCCTTGTGGGTAGCCGATGTATAGTGGACTGCGTTATGGATAATTGATTTTCCTTTAATGATTTAATTTGACTGGTGTTGCGTCCCAGGGCGTATGCATTTGTGTTTTATAATGTGTAAGTGTCACTCATTGATTTATTGAGTGTGTGTGCTGCCAATGGACCCAACGGCCTGCTGGGAGTTGTAGTTTTGTTGTATGTTTTGTCCAATTTCCTGTGCTCCTCCCTGTCCTCATCTAGGTGATGGGACCTACCAGCTGTTCCTCATCAATGGCAAGAGGATCCAGTATTCAAGCAGAGCCGGAGAGAGAGACCGGGAGAGAGTTCTTCTCCCAAGAGCCTGAGACTGGGAGAGAGTTCTTCTCCCAAGAGCCTGAGCCTGAGACTGTTGTGTTACCAGACTTGGAGTGTTGCTCTTGTTGGTGTATGTGAAGCTTAAATGTGTTGTTACGGCTGTAGTGGCAGCTTTGATGTGTTAAGCTTAAACCGAGGTCAACTTAAATGTCTTGTGGCTGTAGTGTACAGCTTTGAATTGCTTGCCCATTGTTGAGTGTTGGAGCAGTAGGGAGTGGGTGCCATTTTTCTTTTCTCCTGTTTGTTTTTTTTGTTTTTTGTTTTTGTTAGTTAGGAAGTAAGGTAAGAGTTGTGTTGTTTATTGTTGTAGGTTAATTAGGTTGTCCTTCTACCGGCTAGTGATCTTTTGTTTGTTTTGGCTTTACCTGCTCCTGAAGAACACGCTTCATTTCTTTTTCTTTTGGAGCTGTTTGTTTAGGATTCTTTTTGCACTGTATTTATCACTTATTGTAAATAAATGTATTGGAAATCTTACTTTGTGTATTGTGTGCTGGGACTCAGTATAGGTTCACTTTTCTTTGTCGCTGTTCATTTTTTGCTTTAAAGTGACTTTCCCTTTTGCCCCTAGAACATGAATTGGGAACATAACACTGGTAACAGTGGGCATTGTGTAGGCTAATTATTCTTATAGAATGTAGTCTTTTCTCTCTCTCTGTTTTGCATGCGTGGTCATAATCATTATTGTTGTTATTATTATTCTATATATATATTTTTTGCCTCTGTCACAGTGTATTCAGTGTATACTGTTCATAGGCAACACCAATAGGTGTCATGTGACACAAAATAAACATATGACCACTGTTGTACAGTATCCATTACTTGGACTATTTAAATGTAGTAATTAAAAAAAAAAAAAAGCCAAAAAGATCGTCGCGCTGCGATGGGAGTATGCCCAGCCAGATCTGCCGATCCGTCTAGCGATCAATGGGTGAGTTCCTGCCTGTCCGCACTCAACGACAAAAGTAAAGGGCGCTCGGCAGCTATTTATACCACAGACTGGACCTGTCTTTCACTTCGACGGTAACTAAAAAAAAATTCAAGCTGCGATTTTTTACGATGGAGATCCTCGCGCGATCGAGTGTAGATTGTGTTGAACACGATAAGAACAAAAAATTCTGCGTTTATTCCTTAAAACAGTCGGCATTTCCCACATTGCTTCTGCTCTGCAGCTGCTATTGGCGCACGTCACTGTCATTAAGCGCCTCCTATTGGCGTAGGTAATGTTTACCTCACGATGATCAAGTATGTAAGGCGAACGGAACGAAACAGTCAAATGAACAATAAATTAACATGGTGAGTAACATTTTATAAACAATATTGTCAATATTGTTTGTTTTCCCTCTATTTTGCTGACTAGAATTTCAAAATAAAGCCCTACCAGAGTCTCAATGCAACAACACGCTGATTTCACGCAGCCGCCATTTTGAAATCGAAAGTGAGGCTCCGGTGGGTAAAACCCCGGAAGTAAAGATAAACAACAGTGCCTTGGATTACCATCCTGAAGCTGCTGCCGCGATTTACACTTTTGGATGTTATTATCCAATATAAGATATGTATATAGTTCATTCCTGCTTCGTTTTTTATATTCTGAATTATATATAAAAAAAAAAATTTTATTTATAAATGAATTTCACTGTATATAGTCTAAAGTATGAAAGAAATGTTTGTACATTTTTAGAATTGACACAACATCATTAAACACAACAATACGCTATCACATTCACGACTCTCCTGTGATTAAAGGCGACACTTCCGGTTTTCTTCCCACCGGAGCCTCGCGTTCGATTTCAAAATAACGGCTGCGTGAAATCAGCGTACAGAAAGCGATTGAACCCTGAATTTTGTGAACAGTGACATAATCCTATATAATTATAAATTCAATTGTTATAAGACTTTACAATATTACTGTTTGTTGTTGTATTTTTTTCAAAACTTGAAACTTGTGTGTGTGTGTGTGTGTGTGTGTGTCAGTTGGATTTTTTAATGTTTTTGAAATAAGTCTCATGCGCTCCCCCAGCCTGCATTTATTTGATTAAAATATAGTAGCCTAGGCTATAAACTACAGTATTGTGATCTATTATTTTTATATTTTATAATATATTATAATTGTAACGATCTCATAGCTTTATTTATGCAATTGTAAATACAGTGAAAATCAGAATCAGAAAGAGCTTTATTGCCAAGTATGCTTGCGCATACGAGGAATTTGTCTTGGTGACAGTAGCTTCCAGTACACATACAATATAAAGTGACAAGACAAGTGACAAGTAACATAGGTATAATATATGAATATATGAAAATATATGAATGCCAGATCTGATGCCGCTTTCTGTGTATGCACTGGAAAGATGGATTTTCCTTTAATGATTTAATTTGACTGGTGTTGCGTCCCAGGGCGTATGCATTTGTGTTTTATAATGTGTAAGTGTCACTCATTGATTTATTGAGTGTGTGTGCTGCCAATGGACCCAACGGCCTGCTGGGAGTTGTAGTTTTGTTGTATGGTTTGTCCAATTTCCTGTGCTCCTCCCTGTCCTCATCTAGGTGATGGGACCTACCAGCTGTTCCTCATCAATGGCAAGAGGATCCAGTATTCAAGCAGAGCCGGAGAGAGAGAGACCGGGAGAGAGTTCTTCTCCCAAGAGCCTGAGACTGGGAGAGAGTTCTTCTCCCAAGAGCCCGAGACTGTTGTGTTACCAGACTTGGAGTGTTGCTCTTGTTGGTGTATGTGAAGCTTAAATGTGTTGTTACGGCTGTAGTGGCAGCTTTGATGTGTTAAGCTTAAACCGAGGTCAACTTAAATGTCTTGTGGCTGTAGTGTACAGCTTTGAATTGCTTGCCCGTTGTTGAGTGTTGGAGCAGTAGGGAGTGGGTGCCATTTTTCTTTTCTCCTGTTTGTTTTTTTTTTTTTTTGTTTGTTTTTTGTTAGTTAGGAAGTAAGGTAAGAGTTGTGTTGTTTATTGTTGTAGGTTAATTAGGTTGTCCTTCTACCGGCTAGTGATCTTTTGTTTGTTTTGGCTTTACCTGCTCCTGAAGAACACGCTTCATTTCTTTTTCTTTTGGAGCTGTTTGTTTAGGATTCTTTTTGCACTGTATTTATCACTTATTGTAAATAAATGTATTGGAAATCTTACTTTGTGTATTGTGTGCTGGGACTCAGTATAGGTTCACTTTTCTTTGTCGCTGTTCATTTTTTGCTTTAAAGTGACTTTCCCTTTTGCCCCTAGAACATGAATTGGGAACATAACACTGGTAACAGTGGGCATTGTGTAGGCTAATTATTCTTATAGAATGTAGTCTTTTCTCTCTCTCTGTTTTGCATGCGTGGTCATAATCATTATTGTTGTTATTATTATTCTATATATATATTTTTTGCCTCTGTCACAGTGTATTCAGTGTATACTGTTCATAGGCAACACCAATAGGTGTCATGTGACACAAAATAAACATATAACCACTGTTGTACAGTATCCATTACTTGGACTATTTAAATGTAGTAATTAAAAAAAAAAAAAAGCCAAAAAGATCGTCGCGCTGCGATGGGAGTATGCCCAGCCAGATCTGCCGATCCGTCTAGCGATCAATGGGTGAGTTCCTGCCTGTCCGCACTCAACGACAATAGTAAAGGGCGCTCGGCAACCATTTATACCACAGACTGGACCTGTCTTTCACTTCGACGGTAACTAAAAAAAAATTCAAGCTGCGATTTTTTACGATGGAGATCCTCGCGCGATCGAGTGTAGATTGTGTTGAACACGATAAGAACAAAAAATTCTGCGTTTATTCCTTAAAACAGTCGGCATTTCCCACATTGCTTCTGCTCTGCAGCTGCTATTGGCGCACGTCACTGTCATTAAGCGCCTCCTATTGGCGTAGGTAATGTTTACCTCACGATGATCAAGTATGTAAGGCGAACGGAACGAAACAGTCAAATGAACAATAAATTAACATGGTGAGTAACATTTTATAAACAATATTGTCAATATTGTTTGTTTTCCCTCTATTTTGCTGACTAGAATTTCAAAATAAAGCCCTACCAGAGTCTCAATGCAACAACAGAAAGCGATTGAACCCTGAATTTTGTGAACAGTGACATAATCCTATATAATTATAAATTCAATTGTTATAAGACTTTACAATATTACTGTTTGTTGTTGTATTTTTTTCAAAACTTGAAACTTGTGTGTGTGTGTGTGTGTGTGTCAGTTGGATTTTTTAATGTTTTTGAAATAAGTCTCATGCGCTCCCCCAGCCTGCATTTATTTGATTAAAATATAGTAGCCTAGGCTATAAACTACAGTATTGTGATCTATTATTTTTATATTTTATAATATATTATAATTGTAACGATCTCATAGCTTTATTTATGCAATTGTAAATACAGTGAAAATCAGAATCAGAAAGAGCTTTATTGCCAAGTATGCTTGCGCATACGAGGAATTTGTCTTGGTGACAGTAGCTTCCAGTACACATACAATATAAAGTGACAAGACAAGTGACAAGTAACATAGGTATAATATATGAATATATGAAAATATATGAATGCCAGATCTGATGCCGCTTTCTGTGTATGCACTGGAAAGATGGATTTTCCTTTAATGATTTAATTTGACTGGTGTTGCGTCCCAGGGCGTATGCATTTGTGTTTTATAATGTGTAAGTGTCACTCATTGATTTATTGAGTGTGTGTGCTGCCAATGGACCCAACGGCCTGCTGGGAGTTGTAGTTTTGTTGTATGGTTTGTCCAATTTCCTGTGCTCCTCCCTGTCCTCATCTAGGTGATGGGACCTACCAGCTGTTCCTCATCAATGGCAAGAGGATCCAGTATTCAAGCAGAGCCGGAGAGAGAGAGACCGGGAGAGAGTTCTTCTCCCAAGAGCCTGAGACTGGGAGAGAGTTCTTCTCCCAAGAGCCCGAGACTGTTGTGTTACCAGACTTGGAGTGTTGCTCTTGTTGGTGTATGTGAAGCTTAAATGTGTTGTTACGGCTGTAGTGGCAGCTTTGATGTGTTAAGCTTAAACCGAGGTCAACTTAAATGTCTTGTGGCTGTAGTGTACAGCTTTGAATTGCTTGCCCGTTGTTGAGTGTTGGAGCAGTAGGGAGTGGGTGCCATTTTTCTTTTCTCCTGTTTGTTTTGTTTTTTTTTTGTTTGTTTTTTGTTAGTTAGGAAGTAAGGTAAGAGTTGTGTTGTTTATTGTTGTAGGTTAATTAGGTTGTCCTTCTACCGGCTAGTGATCTTTTGTTTGTTTTGGCTTTACCTGCTCCTGAAGAACACGCTTCATTTCTTTTTCTTTTGGAGCTGTTTGTTTAGGATTCTTTTTGCACTGTATTTATCACTTATTGTAAATAAATGTATTGGAAATCTTACTTTGTGTATTGTGTGCTGGGACTCAGTATAGGTTCACTTTTCTTTGTCGCTGTTCATTTTTTGCTTTAAAGTGACTTTCCCTTTTGCCCCTAGAACATGAATTGGGAACATAACACTGGTAACAGTGGGCATTGTGTAGGCTAATTATTCTTATAGAATGTAGTCTTTTCTCTCTCTCTGTTTTGCATGCGTGGTCATAATCATTATTGTTGTTATTATTATTCTATATATATTTTTTTTGCCTCTGTCACAGTGTATTCAGTGTATACTGTTCATAGGCAACACCAATAGGTGTCATGTGACACAAAATAAACATATGACCACTGTTGTACAGTATCCATTACTTGGACTATTTAAATGTAGTAATTAAAAAAAAAAAAAAGCCAAAAAGATCGTCGCGCTGCGATGGGAGTATGCCCAGCCAGATCCGCCGATCCGTCTAGCGATCAATGGGTGAGTTCCTGCCTGTCCGCACTCAACGACTATAGTAAAGGGCGCTCGGCAACCATTTATACCACAGACTGGACCTGTCTTTCACTTCGACGGTAACTAAAAAAAAATTCAAGCTGCGATTTTTTACGATGGAGATCCTCGCGCGATCGAGTGTAGATTGTGTTGAACACGATAAGAACAAAAAATTCTGCGTTTATTCCTTAAAACAGTCGGCATTTCCCACATTGCTTCTGCTCTGCAGCTGCTATTGGCGCACGTCACTGTCATTAAGCGCCTCCTATTGGCGTAGGTAATGTTTACCTCACGATGATCAAGTATGTAAGGCGAACGGAACGAAACAGTCAAATGAACAATAAATTAACATGGTGAGTAACATTTTATAAACAATATTGTCAATATTGTTTGTTTTCCCTCTATTTTGCTGACTAGAATTTCAAAATAAAGCCCTACCAGAGTCTCAATGCAACAACAGAAAGCGATTGAACCCTGAATTTTGTGAACAGTGACATAATCCTATATAATTATAAATTCAATTGTTATAAGACTTTACAATATTACTGTTTGTTGTTGTATTTTTTTCAAAACTTGAAACTTGTGTGTGTGTGTGTGTGTGTGTCAGTTGGATTTTTTAATGTTTTTGAAATAAGTCTCATGCGCTCCCCCAGCCTGCATTTATTTGATTAAAATATAGTAGCCTAGGCTATAAACTACAGTATTGTGATCTATTATTTTTATATTTTATAATATATTATAATTGTAACGATCTCATAGCTTTATTTATGCAATTGTAAATACAGTGAAAATCAGAATCAGAAAGAGCTTTATTGCCAAGTATGCTTGCGCATACGAGGAATTTGTCTTGGTGACAGTAGCTTCCAGTACACATACAATATAAAGTGACAAGACAAGTGACAAGTAACATAGGTATAATATATGAATATATGAAAATATATGAATGCCAGATCTGATGCCGCTTTCTGTGTATGCACTGGAAAGATGGATTTTCCTTTAATGATTTAATTTGACTGGTGTTGCGTCCCAGGGCGTATGCATTTGTGTTTTATAATGTGTAAGTGTCACTCATTGATTTATTGAGTGTGTGTGCTGCCAATGGACCCAACGGCCTGCTGGGAGTTGTAGTTTTGTTGTATGGTTTGTCCAATTTCCTGTGCTCCTCCCTGTCCTCATCTAGGTGATGGGACCTACCAGCTGTTCCTCATCAATGGCAAGAGGATCCAGTATTCAAGCAGAGCCGGAGAGAGAGAGACCGGGAGAGAGTTCTTCTCCCAAGAGCCTGAGACTGGGAGAGAGTTCTTCTCCCAAGAGCCCGAGACTGTTGTGTTACCAGACTTGGAGTGTTGCTCTTGTTGGTGTATGTGAAGCTTAAATGTGTTGTTACGGCTGTAGTGGCAGCTTTGATGTGTTAAGCTTAAACCGAGGTCAACTTAAATGTCTTGTGGCTGTAGTGTACAGCTTTGAATTGCTTGCCCGTTGTTGAGTGTTGGAGCAGTAGGGAGTGGGTGCCATTTTTCTTTTCTCCTGTTTGTTTTTTTTTTTTTTTGTTTGTTTTTTGTTAGTTAGGAAGTAAGGTAAGAGTTGTGTTGTTTATTGTTGTAGGTTAATTAGGTTGTCCTTCTACCGGCTAGTGATCTTTTGTTTGTTTTGGCTTTACCTGCTCCTGAAGAACACGCTTCATTTCTTTTTCTTTTGGAGCTGTTTGTTTAGGATTCTTTTTGCACTGTATTTATCACTTATTGTAAATAAATGTATTGGAAATCTTACTTTGTGTATTGTGTGCTGGGACTCAGTATAGGTTCACTTTTCTTTGTCGCTGTTCATTTTTTGCTTTAAAGTGACTTTCCCTTTTGCCCCTAGAACATGAATTGGGAACATAACACTGGTAACAGTGGGCATTGTGTAGGCTAATTATTCTTATAGAATGTAGTCTTTTCTCTCTCTCTGTTTTGCATGCGTGGTCATAATCATTATTGTTGTTATTATTATTCTATATATATATTTTTTGCCTCTGTCACAGTGTATTCAGTGTATACTGTTCATAGGCAACACCAATAGGTGTCATGTGACACAAAATAAACATATAACCACTGTTGTACAGTATCCATTACTTGGACTATTTAAATGTAGTAATTAAAAAAAAAAAAAAGCCAAAAAGATCGTCGCGCTGCGATGGGAGTATGCCCAGCCAGATCTGCCGATCCGTCTAGCGATCAATGGGTGAGTTCCTGCCTGTCCGCACTCAACGACAATAGTAAAGGGCGCTCGGCAACCATTTATACCACAGACTGGACCTGTCTTTCACTTCGACGGTAACTAAAAAAAAATTCAAGCTGCGATTTTTTACGATGGAGATCCTCGCGCGATCGAGTGTAGATTGTGTTGAACACGATAAGAACAAAAAATTCTGCGTTTATTCCTTAAAACAGTCGGCATTTCCCACATTGCTTCTGCTCTGCAGCTGCTATTGGCGCACGTCACTGTCATTAAGCGCCTCCTATTGGCGTAGGTAATGTTTACCTCACGATGATCAAGTATGTAAGGCGAACGGAACGAAACAGTCAAATGAACAATAAATTAACATGGTGAGTAACATTTTATAAACAATATTGTCAATATTGTTTGTTTTCCCTCTATTTTGCTGACTAGAATTTCAAAATAAAGCCCTACCAGAGTCTCAATGCAACAACAGAAAGCGATTGAACCCTGAATTTTGTGAACAGTGACATAATCCTATATAATTATAAATTCAATTGTTATAAGACTTTACAATATTACTGTTTGTTGTTGTATTTTTTTCAAAACTTGAAACTTGTGTGTGTGTGTGTGTGTGTGTCAGTTGGATTTTTTAATGTTTTTGAAATAAGTCTCATGCGCTCCCCCAGCCTGCATTTATTTGATTAAAATATAGTAGCCTAGGCTATAAACTACAGTATTGTGATCTATTATTTTTATATTTTATAATATATTATAATTGTAACGATCTCATAGCTTTATTTATGCAATTGTAAATACAGTGAAAATCAGAATCAGAAAGAGCTTTATTGCCAAGTATGCTTGCGCATACGAGGAATTTGTCTTGGTGACAGTAGCTTCCAGTACACATACAATATAAAGTGACAAGACAAGTGACAAGTAACATAGGTATAATATATGAATATATGAAAATATATGAATGCCAGATCTGATGCCGCTTTCTGTGTATGCACTGGAAAGATGGATTTTCCTTTAATGATTTAATTTGACTGGTGTTGCGTCCCAGGGCGTATGCATTTGTGTTTTATAATGTGTAAGTGTCACTCATTGATTTATTGAGTGTGTGTGCTGCCAATGGACCCAACGGCCTGCTGGGAGTTGTAGTTTTGTTGTATGGTTTGTCCAATTTCCTGTGCTCCTCCCTGTCCTCATCTAGGTGATGGGACCTACCAGCTGTTCCTCATCAATGGCAAGAGGATCCAGTATTCAAGCAGAGCCGGAGAGAGAGAGACCGGGAGAGAGTTCTTCTCCCAAGAGCCTGAGACTGGGAGAGAGTTCTTCTCCCAAGAGCCCGAGACTGTTGTGTTACCAGACTTGGAGTGTTGCTCTTGTTGGTGTATGTGAAGCTTAAATGTGTTGTTACGGCTGTAGTGGCAGCTTTGATGTGTTAAGCTTAAACCGAGGTCAACTTAAATGTCTTGTGGCTGTAGTGTACAGCTTTGAATTGCTTGCCCGTTGTTGAGTGTTGGAGCAGTAGGGAGTGGGTGCCATTTTTCTTTTCTCCTGTTTGTTTTGTTTTTTTTTTGTTTGTTTTTTGTTAGTTAGGAAGTAAGGTAAGAGTTGTGTTGTTTATTGTTGTAGGTTAATTAGGTTGTCCTTCTACCGGCTAGTGATCTTTTGTTTGTTTTGGCTTTACCTGCTCCTGAAGAACACGCTTCATTTCTTTTTCTTTTGGAGCTGTTTGTTTAGGATTCTTTTTGCACTGTATTTATCACTTATTGTAAATAAATGTATTGGAAATCTTACTTTGTGTATTGTGTGCTGGGACTCAGTATAGGTTCACTTTTCTTTGTCGCTGTTCATTTTTTGCTTTAAAGTGACTTTCCCTTTTGCCCCTAGAACATGAATTGGGAACATAACACTGGTAACAGTGGGCATTGTGTAGGCTAATTATTCTTATAGAATGTAGTCTTTTCTCTCTCTCTGTTTTGCATGCGTGGTCATAATCATTATTGTTGTTATTATTATTCTATATATATTTTTTTTGCCTCTGTCACAGTGTATTCAGTGTATACTGTTCATAGGCAACACCAATAGGTGTCATGTGACACAAAATAAACATATGACCACTGTTGTACAGTATCCATTACTTGGACTATTTAAATGTAGTAATTAAAAAAAAAAAAAAGCCAAAAAGATCGTCGCGCTGCGATGGGAGTATGCCCAGCCAGATCCGCCGATCCGTCTAGCGATCAATGGGTGAGTTCCTGCCTGTCCGCACTCAACGACTATAGTAAAGGGCGCTCGGCAACCATTTATACCACAGACTGGACCTGTCTTTCACTTCGACGGTAACTAAAAAAAAATTCAAGCTGCGATTTTTTACGATGGAGATCCTCGCGCGATCGAGTGTAGATTGTGTTGAACACGATAAGAACAAAAAATTCTGCGTTTATTCCTTAAAACAGTCGGCATTTCCCACATTGCTTCTGCTCTGCAGCTGCTATTGGCGCACGTCACTGTCATTAAGCGCCTCCTATTGGCGTAGGTAATGTTTACCTCACGATGATCAAGTATGTAAGGCGAACGGAACGAAACAGTCAAATGAACAATAAATTAACATGGTGAGTAACATTTTATAAACAATATTGTCAATATTGTTTGTTTTCCCTCTATTTTGCTGACTAGAATTTCAAAATAAAGCCCTACCAGAGTCTCAATGCAACAACAGAAAGCGATTGAACCCTGAATTTTGTGAACAGTGACATAATCCTATATAATTATAAATTCAATTGTTATAAGACTTTACAATATTACTGTTTGTTGTTGTATTTTTTTCAAAACTTGAAACTTGTGTGTGTGTGTGTGTGTGTGTCAGTTGGATTTTTTAATGTTTTTGAAATAAGTCTCATGCGCTCCCCCAGCCTGCATTTATTTGATTAAAATATAGTAGCCTAGGCTATAAACTACAGTATTGTGATCTATTATTTTTATATTTTATAATATATTATAATTGTAACGATCTCATAGCTTTATTTATGCAATTGTAAATACAGTGAAAATCAGAATCAGAAAGAGCTTTATTGCCAAGTATGCTTGCGCATACGAGGAATTTGTCTTGGTGACAGTAGCTTCCAGTACACATACAATATAAAGTGACAAGACAAGTGACAAGTAACATAGGTATAATATATGAATATATGAAAATATATGAATGCCAGATCTGATGCCGCTTTCTGTGTATGCACTGGAAAGATGGATTTTCCTTTAATGATTTAATTTGACTGGTGTTGCGTCCCAGGGCGTATGCATTTGTGTTTTATAATGTGTAAGTGTCACTCATTGATTTATTGAGTGTGTGTGCTGCCAATGGACCCAACGGCCTGCTGGGAGTTGTAGTTTTGTTGTATGGTTTGTCCAATTTCCTGTGCTCCTCCCTGTCCTCATCTAGGTGATGGGACCTACCAGCTGTTCCTCATCAATGGCAAGAGGATCCAGTATTCAAGCAGAGCCGGAGAGAGAGAGACCGGGAGAGAGTTCTTCTCCCAAGAGCCTGAGACTGGGAGAGAGTTCTTCTCCCAAGAGCCCGAGACTGTTGTGTTACCAGACTTGGAGTGTTGCTCTTGTTGGTGTATGTGAAGCTTAAATGTGTTGTTACGGCTGTAGTGGCAGCTTTGATGTGTTAAGCTTAAACCGAGGTCAACTTAAATGTCTTGTGGCTGTAGTGTACAGCTTTGAATTGCTTGCCCGTTGTTGAGTGTTGGAGCAGTAGGGAGTGGGTGCCATTTTTCTTTTCTCCTGTTTGTTTTTTTTTTTTTTTGTTTGTTTTTTGTTAGTTAGGAAGTAAGGTAAGAGTTGTGTTGTTTATTGTTGTAGGTTAATTAGGTTGTCCTTCTACCGGCTAGTGATCTTTTGTTTGTTTTGGCTTTACCTGCTCCTGAAGAACACGCTTCATTTCTTTTTCTTTTGGAGCTGTTTGTTTAGGATTCTTTTTGCACTGTATTTATCACTTATTGTAAATAAATGTATTGGAAATCTTACTTTGTGGATTGTGTGCTGGGACTCAGTATAGGTTCACTTTTCTTTGTCGCTGTTCATTTTTTGCTTTAAAGTGACTTTCCCTTTTGCCCCTAGAACATGAATTGGGAACATAACACTGGTAACAGTGGGCATTGTGTAGGCTAATTATTCTTATAGAATGTAGTCTTTTCTCTCTCTCTGTTTTGCATGCGTGGTCATAATCATTATTGTTGTTATTATTATTCTATATATATATTTTTTGCCTCTGTCACAGTGTATTCAGTGTATACTGTTCATAGGCAACACCAATAGGTGTCATGTGACACAAAATAAACATATGACCACTGTTGTACAGTATCCATTACTTGGACTATTTAAATGTAGTATTAAAAAAAAAAAAAAGCCAAAAAGATCGTCGCGCTGCGATGGGAGTATGCCCAGCCAGATCTGCCGATCCGTCTAGCGATCAATGGGTGAGTTCCTGCCTGTCCGCACTCAACGACAATAGTAAAGGGCGCTCGGCAGCTATTTATACCACAGACTGGACCTGTCTTTCACTTCGACGGTAACTAAAAAAAAATTCAAGCTGCGATTTTTTACGATGGAGATCATCGCGCGATCGAGTGTAGATTGTGTTGAACACGATAAGAACAAAAAATTCTGCGTTTATTCCTTAAAACAGTCGGCATTTCCCACATTGCTTCTGCTCTGCAGCTGCTATTGGCGCACGTCACTGTCATTAAGCGCCTCCTATTGGCGTAGGTAATGTTTACCTCACGATGATCAAGTATGTAAGGCGAACGGAACGAAACAGTCAAATGAACAATAAATTAACATGGTGAGTAACATTTTATAAACAATATTGTCAATATTGTTTGTTTTCCCTCTATTTTGCTGACTAGAATTTCAAAATAAAGCCCTACCAGAGTCTCAATGCAACAACAGAAAGCGATTGAACCCTGAATTTTGTGAACAGTGACATAATCCTATATAATTATAAATTCAATTGTTATAAGACTTTACAATATTACTGTTTGTTGTTGTATTTTTTTCAAAACTTGAAACTTGTGTGTGTGTGTGTGTGTGTGTGTGTGTGTGTGTCAGTTGGATTTTTTAATGTTTTTGAAATAAGTCTCATGCGCTCCCCCAGCCTGCATTTATTTGATTAAAATATAGTAGCCTAGGCTATAAACTACAGTATTGTGATCTATTATTTTTATATTTTATAATATATTATAATTGTAACGATCTCATAGCTTTATTTATGCAATTGTAAATACAGTGAAAATCAGAATCAGAAAGAGCTTTATTGCCAAGTATGCTTGCGCATACGAGGAATTTGTCTTGGTGACAGTAGCTTCCAGTACACATACAATATAAAGTGACAAGACAAGTGACAAGTAACATAGGTATAATATATGAATATATGAAAATATATGAATGCCAGATCTGATGCCGCTTTCTGTGTATGCACTGGAAAGATGGATTTTCCTTTAATGATTTAATTTGACTGGTGTTGCGTCCCAGGGCGTATGCATTTGTGTTTTATAATGTGTAAGTGTCACTCATTGATTTATTGAGTGTGTGTGCTGCCAATGGACCCAACGGCCTGCTGGGAGTTGTAGTTTTGTTGTATGGTTTGTCCAATTTCCTGTGCTCCTCCCTGTCCTCATCTAGGTGATGGGACCTACCAGCTGTTCCTCATCAATGGCAAGAGGATCCAGTATTCAAGCAGAGCCGGAGAGAGAGAGACCGGGAGAGAGTTCTTCTCCCAAGAGCCTGAGACTGGGAGAGAGTTCTTCTCCCAAGAGCCCGAGACTGTTGTGTTACCAGACTTGGAGTGTTGCTCTTGTTGGTGTATGTGAAGCTTAAATGTGTTGTTACGGCTGTAGTGGCAGCTTTGATGTGTTAAGCTTAAACCGAGGTCAACTTAAATGTCTTGTGGCTGTAGTGTACAGCTTTGAATTGCTTGCCCGTTGTTGAGTGTTGGAGCAGTAGGGAGTGGGTGCCATTTTTCTTTTCTCCTGTTTGTTTTGTTTTTTTTTTGTTTGTTTTTTGTTAGTTAGGAAGTAAGGTAAGAGTTGTGTTGTTTATTGTTGTAGGTTAATTAGGTTGTCCTTCTACCGGCTAGTGATCTTTTGTTTGTTTTGGCTTTACCTGCTCCTGAAGAACACGCTTCATTTCTTTTTCTTTTGGAGCTGTTTGTTTAGGATTCTTTTTGCACTGTATTTATCACTTATTGTAAATAAATGTATTGGAAATCTTACTTTGTGTATTGTGTGCTGGGACTCAGTATAGGTTCACTTTTCTTTGTCGCTGTTCATTTTTTGCTTTAAAGTGACTTTCCCTTTTGCCCCTAGAACATGAATTGGGAACATAACACTGGTAACAGTGGGCATTGTGTAGGCTAATTATTCTTATAGAATGTAGTCTTTTCTCTCTCTCTGTTTTGCATGCGTGGTCATAATCATTATTGTTGTTATTATTATTCTATATATATATTTTTTGCCTCTGTCACAGTGTATTCAGTGTATACTGTTCATAGGCAACACCAATAGGTGTCATGTGACACAAAATAAACATATAACCACTGTTGTACAGTATCCATTACTTGGACTATTTAAATGTAGTAATTAAAAAAAAAAAAAAGCCAAAAAGATCGTCGCGCTGCGATGGGAGTATGCCCAGCCAGATCTGCCGATCCGTCTAGCGATCAATGGGTGAGTTCCTGCCTGTCCGCACTCAACGACAATAGTAAAGGGCGCTCGGCAACAATTTATACCACAGACTGGACCTGTCTTTCACTTCGACGGTAACTAAAAAAAAATTCAAGCTGCGATTTTTTACGATGGAGATCCTCGCGCGATCGAGTGTAGATTGTGTTGAACACGATAAGAACAAAAAATTCTGCGTTTATTCCTTAAAACAGTCGGCATTTCCCACATTGCTTCTGCTCTGCAGCTGCTATTGGCGCACGTCACTGTCATTAAGCGCCTCCTATTGGCGTAGGTAATGTTTACCTCACGATGATCAAGTATGTAAGGCGAACGGAACGAAACAGTCAAATGAACAATAAATTAACATGGTGAGTAACATTTTATAAACAATATTGTCAATATTGTTTGTTTTCCCTCTATTTTGCTGACTAGAATTTCAAAATAAAGCCCTACCAGAGTCTCAATGCAACAACAGAAAGCGATTGAACCCTGAATTTTGTGAACAGTGACATAATCCTATATAATTATAAATTCAATTGTTATAAGACTTTACAATATTACTGTTTGTTGTTGTATTTTTTTCAAAACTTGAAACTTGTGTGTGTGTGTGTGTGTGTGTCAGTTGGATTTTTTAATGTTTTTGAAATAAGTCTCATGCGCTCCCCCAGCCTGCATTTATTTGATTAAAATATAGTAGCCTAGGCTATAAACTACAGTATTGTGATCTATTATTTTTATATTTTATAATATATTATAATTGTAACGATCTCATAGCTTTATTTATGCAATTGTAAATACAGTGAAAATCAGAATCAGAAAGAGCTTTATTGCCAAGTATGCTTGCGCATACGAGGAATTTGTCTTGGTGACAGTAGCTTCCAGTACACATACAATATAAAGTGACAAGACAAGTGACAAGTAACATAGGTATAATATATGAATATATGAAAATATATGAATGCCAGATCTGATGCCGCTTTCTGTGTATGCACTGGAAAGATGGATTTTCCTTTAATGATTTAATTTGACTGGTGTTGCGTCCCAGGGCGTATGCATTTGTGTTTTATAATGTGTAAGTGTCACTCATTGATTTATTGAGTGTGTGTGCTGCCAATGGACCCAACGGCCTGCTGGGAGTTGTAGTTTTGTTGTATGGTTTGTCCAATTTCCTGTGCTCCTCCCTGTCCTCATCTAGGTGATGGGACCTACCAGCTGTTCCTCATCAATGGCAAGAGGATCCAGTATTCAAGCAGAGCCGGAGAGAGAGAGACCGGGAGAGAGTTCTTCTCCCAAGAGCCTGAGACTGGGAGAGAGTTCTTCTCCCAAGAGCCCGAGACTGTTGTGTTACCAGACTTGGAGTGTTGCTCTTGTTGGTGTATGTGAAGCTTAAATGTGTTGTTACGGCTGTAGTGGCAGCTTTGATGTGTTAAGCTTAAACCGAGGTCAACTTAAATGTCTTGTGGCTGTAGTGTACAGCTTTGAATTGCTTGCCCGTTGTTGAGTGTTGGAGCAGTAGGGAGTGGGTGCCATTTTTCTTTTCTCCTGTTTGTTTTGTTTTTTTTTTGTTTGTTTTTTGTTAGTTAGGAAGTAAGGTAAGAGTTGTGTTGTTTATTGTTGTAGGTTAATTAGGTTGTCCTTCTACCGGCTAGTGATCTTTTGTTTGTTTTGGCTTTACCTGCTCCTGAAGAACACGCTTCATTTCTTTTTCTTTTGGAGCTGTTTGTTTAGGATTCTTTTTGCACTGTATTTATCACTTATTGTAAATAAATGTATTGGAAATCTTACTTTGTGTATTGTGTGCTGGGACTCAGTATAGGTTCACTTTTCTTTGTCGCTGTTCATTTTTTGCTTTAAAGTGACTTTCCCTTTTGCCCCTAGAACATGAATTGGGAACATAACACTGGTAACAGTGGGCATTGTGTAGGCTAATTATTCTTATAGAATGTAGTCTTTTCTCTCTCTCTGTTTTGCATGCGTGGTCATAATCATTATTGTTGTTATTATTATTCTATATATATATTTTTTGCCTCTGTCACAGTGTATTCAGTGTATACTGTTCATAGGCAACACCAATAGGTGTCATGTGACACAAAATAAACATATGACCACTGTTGTACAGTATCCATTACTTGGACTATTTAAATGTAGTAATTAAAAAAAAAAAAAAGCCAAAGAGATCGTCGCGCTGCGATGGGAGTATGCCCAGCCAGATCTGCCGATCCGTCTAGCGATCAATGGGTGAGTTCCTGCCTGTCCGCACTCAACGACAATAGTAAAGGGCGCTCGGCAGCCATTTATACCACAAACTGGACCTGTCTTTCACTTCGACGGTAACTAAAAAAAAATTCAAGCTGCGATTTTTTACGATGGAGATCCTCGCGCGATCGAGTGTAGATTGTGTTGAACACGATAAGAACAAAAAATTCTGCGTTTATTCCTTAAAACAGTCGGCATTTCCCACATTGCTTCTGCTCTGCAGCTGCTATTGGCGCACGTCACTGTCATTAAGCGCCTCCTATTGGCGTAGGTAATGTTTACCTCACGATGATCAAGTATGTAAGGCGAACGGAACGAAACAGTCAAATGAACAATAAATTAACATGGTGAGTAACATTTTATAAACAATATTGTCAATATTGTTTGTTTTCCCTCTATTTTGCTGACTAGAATTTCAAAATAAAGCCCTACCAGAGTCTCAATGCAACAACAGAAAGCGATTGAACCCTGAATTTTGTGAACAGTGACATAATCCTATATAATTATAAATTCAATTGTTATAAGACTTTACAATATTACTGTTTGTTGTTGTATTTTTTTCAAAACTTGAAACTTGTGTGTGTGTGTGTGTGTGTGTGTGTCAGTTGGATTTTTTAATGTTTTTGAAATAAGTCTCATGCGCTCCCCCAGCCTGCATTTATTTGATTAAAATATAGTAGCCTAGGCTATAAACTACAGTATTGTGATCTATTATTTTTATATTTTATAATATATTATAATTGTAACGATCTCATAGCTTTATTTATGCAATTGTAAATACAGTGAAAATCAGAATCAGAAAGAGCTTTATTGCCAAGTATGCTTGCGCATACGAGGAATTTGTCTTGGTGACAGTAGCTTCCAGTACACATACAATATAAAGTGACAAGACAAGTGACAAGTAACATAGGTATAATATATGAATATATGAAAATATATGAATGCCAGATCTGATGCCGCTTTCTGTGTATGCACTGGAAAGATGGATTTTCCTTTAATGATTTAATTTGACTGGTGTTGCGTCCCAGGGCGTATGCATTTGTGTTTTATAATGTGTAAGTGTCACTCATTGATTTATTGAGTGTGTGTGCTGCCAATGGACCCAACGGCCTGCTGGGAGTTGTAGTTTTGTTGTATGGTTTGTCCAATTTCCTGTGCTCCTCCCTGTCCTCATCTAGGTGATGGGACCTACCAGCTGTTCCTCATCAATGGCAAGAGGATCCAGTATTCAAGCAGAGCCGGAGAGAGAGAGACCGGGAGAGAGTTCTTCTCCCAAGAGCCTGAGACTGGGAGAGAGTTCTTCTCCCAAGAGCCCGAGACTGTTGTGTTACCAGACTTGGAGTGTTGCTCTTGTTGGTGTATGTGAAGCTTAAATGTGTTGTTACGGCTGTAGTGGCAGCTTTGATGTGTTAAGCTTAAACCGAGGTCAACTTAAATGTCTTGTGGCTGTAGTGTACAGCTTTGAATTGCTTGCCCGTTGTTGAGTGTTGGAGCAGTAGGGAGTGGGTGCCATTTTTCTTTTCTCCTGTTTGTTTTGTTTTTTTTTTGTTTGTTTTTTGTTAGTTAGGAAGTAAGGTAAGAGTTGTGTTGTTTATTGTTGTAGGTTAATTAGGTTGTCCTTCTACCGGCTAGTGATCTTTTGTTTGTTTTGGCTTTACCTGCTCCTGAAGAACACGCTTCATTTCTTTTTCTTTTGGAGCTGTTTGTTTAGGATTCTTTTTGCACTGTATTTATCACTTATTGTAAATAAATGTATTGGAAATCTTACTTTGTGTATTGTGTGCTGGGACTCAGTATAGGTTCACTTTTCTTTGTCGCTGTTCATTTTTTGCTTTAAAGTGACTTTCCCTTTTGCCCCTAGAACATGAATTGGGAACATAACACTGGTAACAGTGGGCATTGTGTAGGCTAATTATTCTTATAGAATGTAGTCTTTTCTCTCTCTCTGTTTTGCATGCGTGGTCATAATCATTATTGTTGTTATTATTATTCTATATATATATTTTTTGCCTCTGTCACAGTGTATTCAGTGTATACTGTTCATAGGCAACACCAATAGGTGTCATGTGACACAAAATAAACATATGACCACTGTTGTACAGTATCCATTACTTGGACTATTTAAATGTAGTAATTAAAAAAAAAAAAAAGCCAAAGAGATCGTCGCGCTGCGATGGGAGTATGCCCAGCCAGATCTGCCGATCCGTCTAGCGATCAATGGGTGAGTTCCTGCCTGTCCGCACTCAACGACAATAGTAAAGGGCGCTCGGCAGCCATTTATACCACAAACTGGACCTGTCTTTCACTTCGACGGTAACTAAAAAAAAATTCAAGCTGCGATTTTTTACGATGGAGATCCTCGCGCGATCGAGTGTAGATTGTGTTGAACACGATAAGAACAAAAAATTCTGCGTTTATTCCTTAAAACAGTCGGCATTTCCCACATTGCTTCTGCTCTGCAGCTGCTATTGGCGCACGTCACTGTCATTAAGCGCCTCCTATTGGCGTAGGTAATGTTTACCTCACGATGATCAAGTATGTAAGGCGAACGGAACGAAACAGTCAAATGAACAATAAATTAACATGGTGAGTAACATTTTATAAACAATATTGTCAATATTGTTTGTTTTCCCTCTATTTTGCTGACTAGAATTTCAAAATAAAGCCCTACCAGAGTCTCAATGCAACAACAGAAAGCGATTGAACCCTGAATTTTGTGAACAGTGACATAATCCTATATAATTATAAATTCAATTGTTATAAGACTTTACAATATTACTGTTTGTTGTTGTATTTTTTTCAAAACTTGAAACTTGTGTGTGTGTGTGTGTGTGTGTCAGTTGGATTTTTTAATGTTTTTGAAATAAGTCTCATGCGCTCCCCCAGCCTGCATTTATTTGATTAAAATATAGTAGCCTAGGCTATAAACTACAGTATTGTGATCTATTATTTTTATATTTTATAATATATTATAATTGTAACGATCTCATAGCTTTATTTATGCAATTGTAAATACAGTGAAAATCAGAATCAGAAAGAGCTTTATTGCCAAGTATGCTTGCGCATACGAGGAATTTGTCTTGGTGACAGTAGCTTCCAGTACACATACAATATAAAGTGACAAGACAAGTGACAAGTAACATAGGTATAATATATGAATATATGAAAATATATGAATGCCAGATCTGATGCCGCTTTCTGTGTATGCACTGGAAAGATGGATTTTCCTTTAATGATTTAATTTGACTGGTGTTGCGTCCCAGGGCGTATGCATTTGTGTTTTATAATGTGTAAGTGTCACTCATTGATTTATTGAGTGTGTGTGCTGCCAATGGACCCAACGGCCTGCTGGGAGTTGTAGTTTTGTTGTATGGTTTGTCCAATTTCCTGTGCTCCTCCCTGTCCTCATCTAGGTGATGGGACCTACCAGCTGTTCCTCATCAATGGCAAGAGGATCCAGTATTCAAGCAGAGCCGGAGAGAGAGAGACCGGGAGAGAGTTCTTCTCCCAAGAGCCTGAGACTGGGAGAGAGTTCTTCTCCCAAGAGCCCGAGACTGTTGTGTTACCAGACTTGGAGTGTTGCTCTTGTTGGTGTATGTGAAGCTTAAATGTGTTGTTACGGCTGTAGTGGCAGCTTTGATGTGTTAAGCTTAAACCGAGGTCAACTTAAATGTCTTGTGGCTGTAGTGTACAGCTTTGAATTGCTTGCCCGTTGTTGAGTGTTGGAGCAGTAGGGAGTGGGTGCCATTTTTCTTTTCTCCTGTTTGTTTTGTTTTTTTTTTGTTTGTTTTTTGTTAGTTAGGAAGTAAGGTAAGAGTTGTGTTGTTTATTGTTGTAGGTTAATTAGGTTGTCCTTCTACCGGCTAGTGATCTTTTGTTTGTTTTGGCTTTACCTGCTCCTGAAGAACACGCTTCATTTCTTTTTCTTTTGGAGCTGTTTGTTTAGGATTCTTTTTGCACTGTATTTATCACTTATTGTAAATAAATGTATTGGAAATCTTACTTTGTGTATTGTGTGCTGGGACTCAGTATAGGTTCACTTTTCTTTGTCGCTGTTCATTTTTTGCTTTAAAGTGACTTTCCCTTTTGCCCCTAGAACATGAATTGGGAACATAACACTGGTAACAGTGGGCATTGTGTAGGCTAATTATTCTTATAGAATGTAGTCTTTTCTCTCTCTCTGTTTTGCATGCGTGGTCATAATCATTATTGTTGTTATTATTATTCTATATATATATTTTTTGCCTCTGTCACAGTGTATTCAGTGTATACTGTTCATAGGCAACACCAATAGGTGTCATGTGACACAAAATAAACATATGACCACTGTTGTACAGTATCCATTACTTGGACTATTTAAATGTAGTAATTAAAAAAAAAAAAAAGCCAAAGAGATCGTCGCGCTGCGATGGGAGTATGCCCAGCCAGATCTGCCGATCCGTCTAGCGATCAATGGGTGAGTTCCTGCCTGTCCGCACTCAACGACAATAGTAAAGGGCGCTCGGCAGCCATTTATACCACAAACTGGACCTGTCTTTCACTTCGACGGTAACTAAAAAAAAATTCAAGCTGCGATTTTTTACGATGGAGATCCTCGCGCGATCGAGTGTAGATTGTGTTGAACACGATAAGAACAAAAAATTCTGCGTTTATTCCTTAAAACAGTCGGCATTTCCCACATTGCTTCTGCTCTGCAGCTGCTATTGGCGCACGTCACTGTCATTAAGCGCCTCCTATTGGCGTAGGTAATGTTTACCTCACGATGATCAAGTATGTAAGGCGAACGGAACGAAACAGTCAAATGAACAATAAATTAACATGGTGAGTAACATTTTATAAACAATATTGTCAATATTGTTTGTTTTCCCTCTATTTTGCTGACTAGAATTTCAAAATAAAGCCCTACCAGAGTCTCAATGCAACAACAGAAAGCGATTGAACCCTGAATTTTGTGAACAGTGACATAATCCTATATAATTATAAATTCAATTGTTATAAGACTTTACAATATTACTGTTTGTTGTTGTATTTTTTTCAAAACTTGAAACTTGTGTGTGTGTGTGTGTGTGTGTGTGTCAGTTGGATTTTTTAATGTTTTTGAAATAAGTCTCATGCGCTCCCCCAGCCTGCATTTATTTGATTAAAATATAGTAGCCTAGGCTATAAACTACAGTATTGTGATCTATTATTTTTATATTTTATAATATATTATAATTGTAACGATCTCATAGCTTTATTTATGCAATTGTAAATACAGTGAAAATCAGAATCAGAAAGAGCTTTATTGCCAAGTATGCTTGCGCATACGAGGAATTTGTCTTGGTGACAGTAGCTTCCAGTACACATACAATATAAAGTGACAAGACAAGTGACAAGTAACATAGGTATAATATATGAATATATGAAAATATATGAATGCCAGATCTGATGCCGCTTTCTGTGTATGCACTGGAAAGATGGATTTTCCTTTAATGATTTAATTTGACTGGTGTTGCGTCCCAGGGCGTATGCATTTGTGTTTTATAATGTGTAAGTGTCACTCATTGATTTATTGAGTGTGTGTGCTGCCAATGGACCCAACGGCCTGCTGGGAGTTGTAGTTTTGTTGTATGGTTTGTCCAATTTCCTGTGCTCCTCCCTGTCCTCATCTAGGTGATGGGACCTACCAGCTGTTCCTCATCAATGGCAAGAGGATCCAGTATTCAAGCAGAGCCGGAGAGAGAGAGACCGGGAGAGAGTTCTTCTCCCAAGAGCCTGAGACTGGGAGAGAGTTCTTCTCCCAAGAGCCCGAGACTGTTGTGTTACCAGACTTGGAGTGTTGCTCTTGTTGGTGTATGTGAAGCTTAAATGTGTTGTTACGGCTGTAGTGGCAGCTTTGATGTGTTAAGCTTAAACCGAGGTCAACTTAAATGTCTTGTGGCTGTAGTGTACAGCTTTGAATTGCTTGCCCGTTGTTGAGTGTTGGAGCAGTAGGGAGTGGGTGCCATTTTTCTTTTCTCCTGTTTGTTTTGTTTTTTTTTTGTTTGTTTTTTGTTAGTTAGGAAGTAAGGTAAGAGTTGTGTTGTTTATTGTTGTAGGTTAATTAGGTTGTCCTTCTACCGGCTAGTGATCTTTTGTTTGTTTTGGCTTTACCTGCTCCTGAAGAACACGCTTCATTTCTTTTTCTTTTGGAGCTGTTTGTTTAGGATTCTTTTTGCACTGTATTTATCACTTATTGTAAATAAATGTATTGGAAATCTTACTTTGTGTATTGTGTGCTGGGACTCAGTATAGGTTCACTTTTCTTTGTCGCTGTTCATTTTTTGCTTTAAAGTGACTTTCCCTTTTGCCCCTAGAACATGAATTGGGAACATAACACTGGTAACAGTGGGCATTGTGTAGGCTAATTATTCTTATAGAATGTAGTCTTTTCTCTCTCTCTGTTTTGCATGCGTGGTCATAATCATTATTGTTGTTATTATTATTCTATATATATATTTTTTGCCTCTGTCACAGTGTATTCAGTGTATACTGTTCATAGGCAACACCAATAGGTGTCATGTGACACAAAATAAACATATGACCACTGTTGTACAGTATCCATTACTTGGACTATTTAAATGTAGTAATTAAAAAAAAAAAAAAGCCAAAGAGATCGTCGCGCTGCGATGGGAGTATGCCCAGCCAGATCTGCCGATCCGTCTAGCGATCAATGGGTGAGTTCCTGCCTGTCCGCACTCAACGACAATAGTAAAGGGCGCTCGGCAGCCATTTATACCACAAACTGGACCTGTCTTTCACTTCGACGGTAACTAAAAAAAAATTCAAGCTGCGATTTTTTACGATGGAGATCCTCGCGCGATCGAGTGTAGATTGTGTTGAACACGATAAGAACAAAAAATTCTGCGTTTATTCCTTAAAACAGTCGGCATTTCCCACATTGCTTCTGCTCTGCAGCTGCTATTGGCGCACGTCACTGTCATTAAGCGCCTCCTATTGGCGTAGGTAATGTTTACCTCACGATGATCAAGTATGTAAGGCGAACGGAACGAAACAGTCAAATGAACAATAAATTAACATGGTGAGTAACATTTTATAAACAATATTGTCAATATTGTTTGTTTTCCCTCTATTTTGCTGACTAGAATTTCAAAATAAAGCCCTACCAGAGTCTCAATGCAACAACAGAAAGCGATTGAACCCTGAATTTTGTGAACAGTGACATAATCCTATATAATTATAAATTCAATTGTTATAAGACTTTACAATATTACTGTTTGTTGTTGTATTTTTTTCAAAACTTGAAACTTGTGTGTGTGTGTGTGTGTGTGTGTGTCAGTTGGATTTTTTAATGTTTTTGAAATAAGTCTCATGCGCTCCCCCAGCCTGCATTTATTTGATTAAAATATAGTAGCCTAGGCTATAAACTACAGTATTGTGATCTATTATTTTTATATTTTATAATATATTATAATTGTAACGATCTCATAGCTTTATTTATGCAATTGTAAATACAGTGAAAATCAGAATCAGAAAGAGCTTTATTGCCAAGTATGCTTGCGCATACGAGGAATTTGTCTTGGTGACAGTAGCTTCCAGTACACATACAATATAAAGTGACAAGACAAGTGACAAGTAACATAGGTATAATATATGAATATATGAAAATATATGAATGCCAGATCTGATGCCGCTTTCTGTGTATGCACTGGAAAGATGGATTTTCCTTTAATGATTTAATTTGACTGGTGTTGCGTCCCAGGGCGTATGCATTTGTGTTTTATAATGTGTAAGTGTCACTCATTGATTTATTGAGTGTGTGTGCTGCCAATGGACCCAACGGCCTGCTGGGAGTTGTAGTTTTGTTGTATGGTTTGTCCAATTTCCTGTGCTCCTCCCTGTCCTCATCTAGGTGATGGGACCTACCAGCTGTTCCTCATCAATGGCAAGAGGATCCAGTATTCAAGCAGAGCCGGAGAGAGAGAGACCGGGAGAGAGTTCTTCTCCCAAGAGCCTGAGACTGGGAGAGAGTTCTTCTCCCAAGAGCCCGAGACTGTTGTGTTACCAGACTTGGAGTGTTGCTCTTGTTGGTGTATGTGAAGCTTAAATGTGTTGTTACGGCTGTAGTGGCAGCTTTGATGTGTTAAGCTTAAACCGAGGTCAACTTAAATGTCTTGTGGCTGTAGTGTACAGCTTTGAATTGCTTGCCCGTTGTTGAGTGTTGGAGCAGTAGGGAGTGGGTGCCATTTTTCTTTTCTCCTGTTTGTTTTGTTTTTTTTTTGTTTGTTTTTTGTTAGTTAGGAAGTAAGGTAAGAGTTGTGTTGTTTATTGTTGTAGGTTAATTAGGTTGTCCTTCTACCGGCTAGTGATCTTTTGTTTGTTTTGGCTTTACCTGCTCCTGAAGAACACGCTTCATTTCTTTTTCTTTTGGAGCTGTTTGTTTAGGATTCTTTTTGCACTGTATTTATCACTTATTGTAAATAAATGTATTGGAAATCTTACTTTGTGTATTGTGTGCTGGGACTCAGTATAGGTTCACTTTTCTTTGTCGCTGTTCATTTTTTGCTTTAAAGTGACTTTCCCTTTTGCCCCTAGAACATGAATTGGGAACATAACACTGGTAACAGTGGGCATTGTGTAGGCTAATTATTCTTATAGAATGTAGTCTTTTCTCTCTCTCTGTTTTGCATGCGTGGTCATAATCATTATTGTTGTTATTATTATTCTATATATATATTTTTTGCCTCTGTCACAGTGTATTCAGTGTATACTGTTCATAGGCAACACCAATAGGTGTCATGTGACACAAAATAAACATATGACCACTGTTGTACAGTATCCATTACTTGGACTATTTAAATGTAGTAATTAAAAAAAAAAAAAAGCCAAAGAGATCGTCGCGCTGCGATGGGTGTATGCCCAGCCAGATCTGCCGATCCGTCTAGCGATCAATGGGTGAGTTCCTGCCTGTCCGCACTCAACGACAAAAGTAAAAGGCGCTCGGCAGCCATTTATACCACAGACTGGACCTGTCTTTCACTTCGACGGTAACTAAAAAAAAATTCAAGCTGCGATTTTTTACGATGGAGATCCTCGCGCGATCGAGTGTAGATTGTGTTGAACACGATAAGAACAAAAAATTCTGCGTTTATTCCTTAAAACAGTCGGCATTTCCCACATTGCTTCTGCTCTGCAGCTGCTATTGGCGCACGTCACTGTCATTAAGCGCCTCCTATTGGCGTAGGTAATGTTTACCTCACGATGATCAAGTATGTAAGGCGAACGGAACGAAACAGTCAAATGAACAATAAATTAACATGGTGAGTAACATTTTATAAACAATATTGTCAATATTGTTTGTTTTCCCTCTATTTTGCTGACTAGAATTTCAAAATAAAGCCCTACCAGAGTCTCAATGCAACAACAGAAAGCGATTGAACCCTGAATTTTGTGAACAGTGACATAATCCTATATAATTATAAATTCAATTGTTATAAGACTTTACAATATTACTGTTTGTTGTTGTATTTTTTTCAAAACTTGAAACTTGTGTGTGTGTGTGTGTGTGTGTGTGTCAGTTGGATTTTTTAATGTTTTTGAAATAAGTCTCATGCGCTCCCCCAGCCTGCATTTATTTGATTAAAATATAGTAGCCTAGGCTATAAACTACAGTATTGTGATCTATTATTTTTATATTTTATAATATATTATAATTGTAACGATCTCATAGCTTTATTTATGCAATTGTAAATACAGTGAAAATCAGAATCAGAAAGAGCTTTATTGCCAAGTATGCTTGCGCATACGAGGAATTTGTCTTGGTGACAGTAGCTTCCAGTACACATACAATATAAAGTGACAAGACAAGTGACAAGTAACATAGGTATAATATATGAATATATGAAAATATATGAATGCCAGATCTGATGCCGCTTTCTGTGTATGCACTGGAAAGATGGATTTTCCTTTAATGATTTAATTTGACTGGTGTTGCGTCCCAGGGCGTATGCATTTGTGTTTTATAATGTGTAAGTGTCACTCATTGATTTATTGAGTGTGTGTGCTGCCAATGGACCCAACGGCCTGCTGGGAGTTGTAGTTTTGTTGTATGGTTTGTCCAATTTCCTGTGCTCCTCCCTGTCCTCATCTAGGTGATGGGACCTACCAGCTGTTCCTCATCAATGGCAAGAGGATCCAGTATTCAAGCAGAGCCGGAGAGAGAGAGACCGGGAGAGAGTTCTTCTCCCAAGAGCCTGAGACTGGGAGAGAGTTCTTCTCCCAAGAGCCCGAGACTGTTGTGTTACCAGACTTGGAGTGTTGCTCTTGTTGGTGTATGTGAAGCTTAAATGTGTTGTTACGGCTGTAGTGGCAGCTTTGATGTGTTAAGCTTAAACCGAGGTCAACTTAAATGTCTTGTGGCTGTAGTGTACAGCTTTGAATTGCTTGCCCGTTGTTGAGTGTTGGAGCAGTAGGGAGTGGGTGCCATTTTTCTTTTCTCCTGTTTTTTTTTTTTTTTTTTTGTTTGTTTTTTGTTAGTTAGGAAGTAAGGTAAGAGTTGTGTTGTTTATTGTTGTAGGTTAATTAGGTTGTCCTTCTACCGGCTAGTGATCTTTTGTTTGTTTTGGCTTTACCTGCTCCTGAAGAACACGCTTCATTTCTTTTTCTTTTGGAGCTGTTTGTTTAGGATTCTTTTTGCACTGTATTTATCACTTATTGTAAATAAATGTATTGGAAATCTTACTTTGTGTATTGTGTGCTGGGACTCAGTATAGGTTCACTTTTCTTTGTCGCTGTTCATTTTTTGCTTTAAAGTGACTTTCCCTTTTGCCCCTAGAACATGAATTGGGAACATAACACTGGTAACAGTGGGCATTGTGTAGGCTAATTATTCTTATAGAATGTAGTCTTTTCTCTCTCTCTGTTTTGCATGCGTGGTCATAATCATTATTGTTGTTATTATTATTCTATATATATATTTTTTGCCTCTGTCACAGTGTATTCAGTGTATACTGTTCATAGGCAACACCAATAGGTGTCATGTGACACAAAATAAACATATGACCACTGTTGTACAGTATCCATTACTTGGACTATTTAAATGTAGTAATTAAAAAAAAAAAAAAGCCAAAAAGATCGTCGCGCTGCGATGGGAGTATGCCCAGCCAGATCTGCCGATCCGTCTAGCGATCAATGGGTGAGTTCCTGCCTGTCCGCACTCAACGACAATAGTAAAGGGCGCTCGGCAGCCATTTATACCACAGACTGGACCTGTCTTTCACTTCGACGGTAACTAAAAAAAAATTCAAGCTGCGATTTTTTACGATGGAGATCCTCGCGCGATCGAGTGTAGATTGTGTTGAACACGATAAGAACAAAAAATTCTGCGTTTATTCCTTAAAACAGTCGGCATTTCCCACATTGCTTCTGCTCTGCAGCTGCTATTGGCGCACGTCACTGTCATTAAGCGCCTCCTATTGGCGTAGGTAATGTTTACCTCACGATGATCAAGTATGTAAGGCGAACGGAACGAAACAGTCAAATGAACAATAAATTAACATGGTGAGTAACATTTTATAAACAATATTGTCAATATTGTTTGTTTTCCCTCTATTTTGCTGACTAGAATTTCAAAATAAAGCCCTACCAGAGTCTCAATGCAACAACAGAAAGCGATTGAACCCTGAATTTTGTGAACAGTGACATAATCCTATATAATTATAAATTCAATTGTTATAAGACTTTACAATATTACTGTTTGTTGTTGTATTTTTTTCAAAACTTGAAACTTGTGTGTGTGTGTGTGTGTGTGTCAGTTGGATTTTTTAATGTTTTTGAAATAAGTCTCATGCGCTCCCCCAGCCTGCATTTATTTGATTAAAATATAGTAGCCTAGGCTATAAACTACAGTATTGTGATCTATTATTTTTATATTTTATAATATATTATAATTGTAACGATCTCATAGCTTTATTTATGCAATTGTAAATACAGTGAAAATCAGAATCAGAAAGAGCTTTATTGCCAAGTATGCTTGCGCATACGAGGAATTTGTCTTGGTGACAGTAGCTTCCAGTACACATACAATATAAAGTGACAAGACAAGTGACAAGTAACATAGGTATAATATATGAATATATGAAAATATATGAATGCCAGATCTGATGCCGCTTTCTGTGTATGCACTGGAAAGATGGATTTTCCTTTAATGATTTAATTTGACTGGTGTTGCGTCCCAGGGCGTATGCATTTGTGTTTTATAATGTGTAAGTGTCACTCATTGATTTATTGAGTGTGTGTGCTGCCAATGGACCCAACGGCCTGCTGGGAGTTGTAGTTTTGTTGTATGGTTTGTCCAATTTCCTGTGCTCCTCCCTGTCCTCATCTAGGTGATGGGACCTACCAGCTGTTCCTCATCAATGGCAAGAGGATCCAGTATTCAAGCAGAGCCGGAGAGAGAGAGACCGGGAGAGAGTTCTTCTCCCAAGAGCCTGAGACTGGGAGAGAGTTCTTCTCCCAAGAGCCCGAGACTGTTGTGTTACCAGACTTGGAGTGTTGCTCTTGTTGGTGTATGTGAAGCTTAAATGTGTTGTTACGGCTGTAGTGGCAGCTTTGATGTGTTAAGCTTAAACCGAGGTCAACTTAAATGTCTTGTGGCTGTAGTGTACAGCTTTGAATTGCTTGCCCGTTGTTGAGTGTTGGAGCAGTAGGGAGTGGGTGCCATTTTTCTTTTCTCCTGTTTGTTTTGTTTTTTTTTTGTTTGTTTTTTGTTAGTTAGGAAGTAAGGTAAGAGTTGTGTTGTTTATTGTTGTAGGTTAATTAGGTTGTCCTTCTACCGGCTAGTGATCTTTTGTTTGTTTTGGCTTTACCTGCTCCTGAAGAACACGCTTCATTTCTTTTTCTTTTGGAGCTGTTTGTTTAGGATTCTTTTTGCACTGTATTTATCACTTATTGTAAATAAATGTATTGGAAATCTTACTTTGTGTATTGTGTGCTGGGACTCAGTATAGGTTCACTTTTCTTTGTCGCTGTTCATTTTTTGCTTTAAAGTGACTTTCCCTTTTGCCCCTAGAACATGAATTGGGAACATAACACTGGTAACAGTGGGCATTGTGTAGGCTAATTATTCTTATAGAATGTAGTCTTTTCTCTCTCTCTGTTTTGCATGCGTGGTCATAATCATTATTGTTGTTATTATTATTCTATATATATATTTTTTGCCTCTGTCACAGTGTATTCAGTGTATACTGTTCATAGGCAACACCAATAGGTGTCATGTGACACAAAATAAACATATGACCACTGTTGTACAGTATCCATTACTTGGACTATTTAAATGTAGTAATTAAAAAAAAAAAAAAGCCAAAGAGATCGTCGCGCTGCGATGGGTGTATGCCCAGCCAGATCTGCCGATCCGTCTAGCGATCAATGGGTGAGTTCCTGCCTGTCCGCACTCAACGACAAAAGTAAAAGGCGCTCGGCAGCTATTTATACCACAGACTGGACCTGTCTTTCACTTCGACGGTAACTAAAAAAAAATTCAAGCTGCGATTTTTTACGATGGAGATCCTCGCGCGATCGAGTGTAGATTGTGTTGAACACGATAAGAACAAAAAATTCTGCGTTTATTCCTTAAAACAGTCGGCATTTCCCACATTGCTTCTGCTCTGCAGCTGCTATTGGCGCACGTCACTGTCATTAAGCGCCTCCTATTGGCGTAGGTAATGTTTACCTCACGATGATCAAGTATGTAAGGCGAACGGAACGAAACAGTCAAATGAACAATAAATTAACATGGTGAGTAACATTTTATAAACAATATTGTCAATATTGTTTGTTTTCCCTCTATTTTGCTGACTAGAATTTCAAAATAAAGCCCTACCAGAGTCTCAATGCAACAACAGAAAGCGATTGAACCCTGAATTTTGTGAACAGTGACATAATCCTATATAATTATAAATTCAATTGTTATAAGACTTTACAATATTACTGTTTGTTGTTGTATTTTTTTCAAAACTTGAAACTTGTGTGTGTGTGTGTGTGTGTGTGTGTCAGTTGGATTTTTTAATGTTTTTGAAATAAGTCTCATGCGCTCCCCCAGCCTGCATTTATTTGATTAAAATATAGTAGCCTAGGCTATAAACTACAGTATTGTGATCTATTATTTTTATATTTTATAATATATTATAATTGTAACGATCTCATAGCTTTATTTATGCAATTGTAAATACAGTGAAAATCAGAATCAGAAAGAGCTTTATTGCCAAGTATGCTTGCGCATACGAGGAATTTGTCTTGGTGACAGTAGCTTCCAGTACACATACAATATAAAGTGACAAGACAAGTGACAAGTAACATAGGTATAATATATGAATATATGAAAATATATGAATGCCAGATCTGATGCCGCTTTCTGTGTATGCACTGGAAAGATGGATTTTCCTTTAATGATTTAATTTGACTGGTGTTGCGTCCCAGGGCGTATGCATTTGTGTTTTATAATGTGTAAGTGTCACTCATTGATTTATTGAGTGTGTGTGCTGCCAATGGACCCAACGGCCTGCTGGGAGTTGTAGTTTTGTTGTATGGTTTGTCCAATTTCCTGTGCTCCTCCCTGTCCTCATCTAGGTGATGGGACCTACCAGCTGTTCCTCATCAATGGCAAGAGGATCCAGTATTCAAGCAGAGCCGGAGAGAGAGAGACCGGGAGAGAGTTCTTCTCCCAAGAGCCTGAGACTGGGAGAGAGTTCTTCTCCCAAGAGCCCGAGACTGTTGTGTTACCAGACTTGGAGTGTTGCTCTTGTTGGTGTATGTGAAGCTTAAATGTGTTGTTACGGCTGTAGTGGCAGCTTTGATGTGTTAAGCTTAAACCGAGGTCAACTTAAATGTCTTGTGGCTGTAGTGTACAGCTTTGAATTGCTTGCCCGTTGTTGAGTGTTGGAGCAGTAGGGAGTGGGTGCCATTTTTCTTTTCTCCTGTTTGTTTTGTTTTTTTTTTGTTTGTTTTTTGTTAGTTAGGAAGTAAGGTAAGAGTTGTGTTGTTTATTGTTGTAGGTTAATTAGGTTGTCCTTCTACCGGCTAGTGATCTTTTGTTTGTTTTGGCTTTACCTGCTCCTGAAGAACACGCTTCATTTCTTTTTCTTTTGGAGCTGTTTGTTTAGGATTCTTTTTGCACTGTATTTATCACTTATTGTAAATAAATGTATTGGAAATCTTACTTTGTGTATTGTGTGCTGGGACTCAGTATAGGTTCACTTTTCTTTGTCGCTGTTCATTTTTTGCTTTAAAGTGACTTTCCCTTTTGCCCCTAGAACATGAATTGGGAACATAACACTGGTAACAGTGGGCATTGTGTAGGCTAATTATTCTTATAGAATGTAGTCTTTTCTCTCTCTCTGTTTTGCATGCGTGGTCATAATCATTATTGTTGTTATTATTATTCTATATATATATTTTTTGCCTCTGTCACAGTGTATTCAGTGTATACTGTTCATAGGCAACACCAATAGGTGTCATGTGACACAAAATAAACATATGACCACTGTTGTACAGTATCCATTACTTGGACTATTTAAATGTAGTAATTAAAAAAAAAAAAAAGCCAAAGAGATCGTCGCGCTGCGATGGGAGTATGCCCAGCCAGATCTGCCGATCCGTCTAGCGATCAATGGGTGAGTTCCTGCCTGTCCGCACTCAACGACAATAGTAAAGGGCGCTCGGCAGCTATTTATACCACAGACTGGACCTGTCTTTCACTTCGACGGTAACTAAAAAAAAATTCAAGCTGCGATTTTTTACGATGGAGATCCTCGCGCGATCGAGTGTAGATTGTGTTGAACACGATAAGAACAAAAAATTCTGCGTTTATTCCTTAAAACAGTCGGCATTTCCCACATTGCTTCTGCTCTGCAGCTGCTATTGGCGCACGTCACTGTCATTAAGCGCCTCCTATTGGCGTAGGTAATGTTTACCTCACGATGATCAAGTATGTAAGGCGAACGGAACGAAACAGTCAAATGAACAATAAATTAACATGGTGAGTAACATTTTATAAACAATATTGTCAATATTGTTTGTTTTCCCTCTATTTTGCTGACTAGAATTTCAAAATAAAGCCCTACCAGAGTCTCAATGCAACAACAGAAAGCGATTGAACCCTGAATTTTGTGAACAGTGACATAATCCTATATAATTATAAATTCAATTGTTATAAGACTTTACAATATTACTGTTTGTTGTTGTATTTTTTTCAAAACTTGAAACTTGTGTGTGTGTGTGTGTGTGTGTGTGTCAGTTGGATTTTTTAATGTTTTTGAAATAAGTCTCATGCGCTCCCCCAGCCTGCATTTATTTGATTAAAATATAGTAGCCTAGGCTATAAACTACAGTATTGTGATCTATTATTTTTATATTTTATAATATATTATAATTGTAACGATCTCATAGCTTTATTTATGCAATTGTAAATACAGTGAAAATCAGAATCAGAAAGAGCTTTATTGCCAAGTATGCTTGCGCATACGAGGAATTTGTCTTGGTGACAGTAGCTTCCAGTACACATACAATATAAAGTGACAAGACAAGTGACAAGTAACATAGGTATAATATATGAATATATGAAAATATATGAATGCCAGATCTGATGCCGCTTTCTGTGTATGCACTGGAAAGATGGATTTTCCTTTAATGATTTAATTTGACTGGTGTTGCGTCCCAGGGCGTATGCATTTGTGTTTTATAATGTGTAAGTGTCACTCATTGATTTATTGAGTGTGTGTGCTGCCAATGGACCCAACGGCCTGCTGGGAGTTGTAGTTTTGTTGTATGGTTTGTCCAATTTCCTGTGCTCCTCCCTGTCCTCATCTAGGTGATGGGACCTACCAGCTGTTCCTCATCAATGGCAAGAGGATCCAGTATTCAAGCAGAGCCGGAGAGAGAGAGACCGGGAGAGAGTTCTTCTCCCAAGAGCCTGAGACTGGGAGAGAGTTCTTCTCCCAAGAGCCCGAGACTGTTGTGTTACCAGACTTGGAGTGTTGCTCTTGTTGGTGTATGTGAAGCTTAAATGTGTTGTTACGGCTGTAGTGGCAGCTTTGATGTGTTAAGCTTAAACCGAGGTCAACTTAAATGTCTTGTGGCTGTAGTGTACAGCTTTGAATTGCTTGCCCGTTGTTGAGTGTTGGAGCAGTAGGGAGTGGGTGCCATTTTTCTTTTCTCCTGTTTGTTTTGTTTTTTTTTTGTTTGTTTTTTGTTAGTTAGGAAGTAAGGTAAGAGTTGTGTTGTTTATTGTTGTAGGTTAATTAGGTTGTCCTTCTACCGGCTAGTGATCTTTTGTTTGTTTTGGCTTTACCTGCTCCTGAAGAACACGCTTCATTTCTTTTTCTTTTGGAGCTGTTTGTTTAGGATTCTTTTTGCACTGTATTTATCACTTATTGTAAATAAATGTATTGGAAATCTTACTTTGTGGATTGTGTGCTGGGACTCAGTATAGGTTCACTTTTCTTTGTCGCTGTTCATTTTTTGCTTTAAAGTGACTTTCCCTTTTGCCCCTAGAACATGAATTGGGAACATAACACTGGTAACAGTGGGCATTGTGTAGGCTAATTATTCTTATAGAATGTAGTCTTTTCTCTCTCTCTGTTTTGCATGCGTGGTCATAATCATTATTGTTGTTATTATTATTCTATATATATATTTTTTGCCTCTGTCACAGTGTATTCAGTGTATACTGTTCATAGGCAACACCAATAGGTGTCATGTGACACAAAATAAACATATGACCACTGTTGTACAGTATCCATTACTTGGACTATTTAAATGTAGTAATTAAAAAAAAAAAAAAGCCAAAAAGATCGTCGCGCTGCGATGGGAGTATGCCCAGCCAGATCTGCCGATCCGTCTAGCGATCAATGGGTGAGTTCCTGCCTGTCCGCACTCAACGACAATAGTAAAGGGCGCTCGGCAGCCATTTATACCACAGACTGGACCTGTCTTTCACTTCGACGGTAACTAAAAAAAAATTCAAGCTGCGATTTTTTACGATGGAGATCATCGCGCGATCGAGTGTAGATTGTGTTGAACACGATAAGAACAAAAAATTCTGCGTTTATTCCTTAAAACAGTCGGCATTTCCCACATTGCTTCTGCTCTGCAGCTGCTATTGGCGCACGTCACTGTCATTAAGCGCCTCCTATTGGCGTAGGTAATGTTTACCTCACGATGATCAAGTATGTAAGGCGAACGGAACGAAACAGTCAAATGAACAATAAATTAACATGGTGAGTAACATTTTATAAACAATATTGTCAATATTGTTTGTTTTCCCTCTATTTTGCTGACTAGAATTTCAAAATAAAGCCCTACCAGAGTCTCAATGCAACAACAGAAAGCGATTGAACCCTGAATTTTGTGAACAGTGACATAATCCTATATAATTATAAATTCAATTGTTATAAGACTTTACAATATTACTGTTTGTTGTTGTATTTTTTTCAAAACTTGAAACTTGTGTGTGTGTGTGTGTGTGTGTCAGTTGGATTTTTTAATGTTTTTGAAATAAGTCTCATGCGCTCCCCCAGCCTGCATTTATTTGATTAAAATATAGTAGCCTAGGCTATAAACTACAGTATTGTGATCTATTATTTTTATATTTTATAATATATTATAATTGTAACGATCTCATAGCTTTATTTATGCAATTGTAAATACAGTGAAAATCAGAATCAGAAAGAGCTTTATTGCCAAGTATGCTTGCGCATACGAGGAATTTGTCTTGGTGACAGTAGCTTCCAGTACACATACAATATAAAGTGACAAGACAAGTGACAAGTAACATAGGTATAATATATGAATATATGAAAATATATGAATGCCAGATCTGATGCCGCTTTCTGTGTATGCACTGGAAAGATGGATTTTCCTTTAATGATTTAATTTGACTGGTGTTGCGTCCCAGGGCGTATGCATTTGTGTTTTATAATGTGTAAGTGTCACTCATTGATTTATTGAGTGTGTGTGCTGCCAATGGACCCAACGGCCTGCTGGGAGTTGTAGTTTTGTTGTATGGTTTGTCCAATTTCCTGTGCTCCTCCCTGTCCTCATCTAGGTGATGGGACCTACCAGCTGTTCCTCATCAATGGCAAGAGGATCCAGTATTCAAGCAGAGCCGGAGAGAGAGAGACCGGGAGAGAGTTCTTCTCCCAAGAGCCTGAGACTGGGAGAGAGTTCTTCTCCCAAGAGCCCGAGACTGTTGTGTTACCAGACTTGGAGTGTTGCTCTTGTTGGTGTATGTGAAGCTTAAATGTGTTGTTACGGCTGTAGTGGCAGCTTTGATGTGTTAAGCTTAAACCGAGGTCAACTTAAATGTCTTGTGGCTGTAGTGTACAGCTTTGAATTGCTTGCCCGTTGTTGAGTGTTGGAGCAGTAGGGAGTGGGTGCCATTTTTCTTTTCTCCTGTTTGTTTTGTTTTTTTTTTGTTTGTTTTTTGTTAGTTAGGAAGTAAGGTAAGAGTTGTGTTGTTTATTGTTGTAGGTTAATTAGGTTGTCCTTCTACCGGCTAGTGATCTTTTGTTTGTTTTGGCTTTACCTGCTCCTGAAGAACACGCTTCATTTCTTTTTCTTTTGGAGCTGTTTGTTTAGGATTCTTTTTGCACTGTATTTATCACTTATTGTAAATAAATGTATTGGAAATCTTACTTTGTGGATTGTGTGCTGGGACTCAGTATAGGTTCACTTTTCTTTGTCGCTGTTCATTTTTTGCTTTAAAGTGACTTTCCCTTTTGCCCCTAGAACATGAATTGGGAACATAACACTGGTAACAGTGGGCATTGTGTAGGCTAATTATTCTTATAGAATGTAGTCTTTTCTCTCTCTCTGTTTTGCATGCGTGGTCATAATCATTATTGTTGTTATTATTATTCTATATATATATTTTTTGCCTCTGTCACAGTGTATTCAGTGTATACTGTTCATAGGCAACACCAATAGGTGTCATGTGACACAAAATAAACATATGACCACTGTTGTACAGTATCCATTACTTGGACTATTTAAATGTAGTATTAAAAAAAAAAAAAAGCCAAAAAGATCGTCGCGCTGCGATGGGAGTATGCCCAGCCAGATCTGCCGATCCGTCTAGCGATCAATGGGTGAGTTCCTGCCTGTCCGCACTCAACGACAATAGTAAAGGGCGCTCGGCAGCCATTTATACCACAGACTGGACCTGTCTTTCACTTCGACGGTAACTAAAAAAAAATTCAAGCTGCGATTTTTTACGATGGAGATCCTCGCGCGATCGAGTGTAGATTGTGTTGAACACGATAAGAACAAAAAATTCTGCGTTTATTCCTTAAAACAGTCGGCATTTCCCACATTGCTTCTGCTCTGCAGCTGCTATTGGCGCACGTCACTGTCATTAAGCGCCTCCTATTGGCGTAGGTAATGTTTACCTCACGATGATCAAGTATGTAAGGCGAACGGAACGAAACAGTCAAATGAACAATAAATTAACATGGTGAGTAACATTTTATAAACAATATTGTCAATATTGTTTGTTTTCCCTCTATTTTGCTGACTAGAATTTCAAAATAAAGCCCTACCAGAGTCTCAATGCAACAACAGAAAGCGATTGAACCCTGAATTTTGTGAACAGTGACATAATCCTATATAATTATAAATTCAATTGTTATAAGACTTTACAATATTACTGTTTGTTGTTGTATTTTTTTCAAAACTTGAAACTTGTGTGTGTGTGTGTGTGTGTGTGTCAGTTGGATTTTTTAATGTTTTTGAAATAAGTCTCATGCGCTCCCCCAGCCTGCATTTATTTGATTAAAATATAGTAGCCTAGGCTATAAACTACAGTATTGTGATCTATTATTTTTATATTTTATAATATATTATAATTGTAACGATCTCATAGCTTTATTTATGCAATTGTAAATACAGTGAAAATCAGAATCAGAAAGAGCTTTATTGCCAAGTATGCTTGCGCATACGAGGAATTTGTCTTGGTGACAGTAGCTTCCAGTACACATACAATATAAAGTGACAAGACAAGTGACAAGTAACATAGGTATAATATATGAATATATGAAAATATATGAATGCCAGATCTGATGCCGCTTTCTGTGTATGCACTGGAAAGATGGATTTTCCTTTAATGATTTAATTTGACTGGTGTTGCGTCCCAGGGCGTATGCATTTGTGTTTTATAATGTGTAAGTGTCACTCATTGATTTATTGAGTGTGTGTGCTGCCAATGGACCCAACGGCCTGCTGGGAGTTGTAGTTTTGTTGTATGGTTTGTCCAATTTCCTGTGCTCCTCCCTGTCCTCATCTAGGTGATGGGACCTACCAGCTGTTCCTCATCAATGGCAAGAGGATCCAGTATTCAAGCAGAGCCGGAGAGAGAGAGACCGGGAGAGAGTTCTTCTCCCAAGAGCCTGAGACTGGGAGAGAGTTCTTCTCCCAAGAGCCCGAGACTGTTGTGTTACCAGACTTGGAGTGTTGCTCTTGTTGGTGTATGTGAAGCTTAAATGTGTTGTTACGGCTGTAGTGGCAGCTTTGATGTGTTAAGCTTAAACCGAGGTCAACTTAAATGTCTTGTGGCTGTAGTGTACAGCTTTGAATTGCTTGCCCGTTGTTGAGTGTTGGAGCAGTAGGGAGTGGGTGCCATTTTTCTTTTCTCCTGTTTTTTTTTTTTTTTTTTTGTTTGTTTTTTGTTAGTTAGGAAGTAAGGTAAGAGTTGTGTTGTTTATTGTTGTAGGTTAATTAGGTTGTCCTTCTACCGGCTAGTGATCTTTTGTTTGTTTTGGCTTTACCTGCTCCTGAAGAACACGCTTCATTTCTTTTTCTTTTGGAGCTGTTTGTTTAGGATTCTTTTTGCACTGTATTTATCACTTATTGTAAATAAATGTATTGGAAATCTTACTTTGTGGATTGTGTGCTGGGACTCAGTATAGGTTCACTTTTCTTTGTCGCTGTTCATTTTTTGCTTTAAAGTGACTTTCCCTTTTGCCCCTAGAACATGAATTGGGAACATAACACTGGTAACAGTGGGCATTGTGTAGGCTAATTATTCTTATAGAATGTAGTCTTTTCTCTCTCTCTGTTTTGCATGCGTGGTCATAATCATTATTGTTGTTATTATTATTCTATATATATATTTTTTGCCTCTGTCACAGTGTATTCAGTGTATACTGTTCATAGGCAACACCAATAGGTGTCATGTGACACAAAATAAACATATGACCACTGTTGTACAGTATCCATTACTTGGACTATTTAAATGTAGTAATTAAAAAAAAAAAAAAGCCAAAAAGATCGTCGCGCTGCGATGGGAGTATGCCCAGCCAGATCTGCCGATCCGTCTAGCGATCAATGGGTGAGTTCCTGCCTGTCCGCACTCAACGACAATAGTAAAGGGCGCTCGGCAGCCATTTATACCACAGACTGGACCTGTCTTTCACTTCGACGGTAACTAAAAAAAAATTCAAGCTGCGATTTTTTACGATGGAGATCCTCGCGCGATCGAGTGTAGATTGTGTTGAACACGATAAGAACAAAAAATTCTGCGTTTATTCCTTAAAACAGTCGGCATTTCCCACATTGCTTCTGCTCTGCAGCTGCTATTGGCGCACGTCACTGTCATTAAGCGCCTCCTATTGGCGTAGGTAATGTTTACCTCACGATGATCAAGTATGTAAGGCGAACGGAACGAAACAGTCAAATGAACAATAAATTAACATGGTGAGTAACATTTTATAAACAATATTGTCAATATTGTTTGTTTTCCCTCTATTTTGCTGACTAGAATTTCAAAATAAAGCCCTACCAGAGTCTCAATGCAACAACAGAAAGCGATTGAACCCTGAATTTTGTGAACAGTGACATAATCCTATATAATTATAAATTCAATTGTTATAAGACTTTACAATATTACTGTTTGTTGTTGTATTTTTTTCAAAACTTGAAACTTGTGTGTGTGTGTGTGTGTGTGTCAGTTGGATTTTTTAATGTTTTTGAAATAAGTCTCATGCGCTCCCCCAGCCTGCATTTATTTGATTAAAATATAGTAGCCTAGGCTATAAACTACAGTATTGTGATCTATTATTTTTATATTTTATAATATATTATAATTGTAACGATCTCATAGCTTTATTTATGCAATTGTAAATACAGTGAAAATCAGAATCAGAAAGAGCTTTATTGCCAAGTATGCTTGCGCATACGAGGAATTTGTCTTGGTGACAGTAGCTTCCAGTACACATACAATATAAAGTGACAAGACAAGTGACAAGTAACATAGGTATAATATATGAATATATGAAAATATATGAATGCCAGATCTGATGCCGCTTTCTGTGTATGCACTGGAAAGATGGATTTTCCTTTAATGATTTAATTTGACTGGTGTTGCGTCCCAGGGCGTATGCATTTGTGTTTTATAATGTGTAAGTGTCACTCATTGATTTATTGAGTGTGTGTGCTGCCAATGGACCCAACGGCCTGCTGGGAGTTGTAGTTTTGTTGTATGGTTTGTCCAATTTCCTGTGCTCCTCCCTGTCCTCATCTAGGTGATGGGACCTACCAGCTGTTCCTCATCAATGGCAAGAGGATCCAGTATTCAAGCAGAGCCGGAGAGAGAGAGACCGGGAGAGAGTTCTTCTCCCAAGAGCCTGAGACTGGGAGAGAGTTCTTCTCCCAAGAGCCCGAGACTGTTGTGTTACCAGACTTGGAGTGTTGCTCTTGTTGGTGTATGTGAAGCTTAAATGTGTTGTTACGGCTGTAGTGGCAGCTTTGATGTGTTAAGCTTAAACCGAGGTCAACTTAAATGTCTTGTGGCTGTAGTGTACAGCTTTGAATTGCTTGCCCGTTGTTGAGTGTTGGAGCAGTAGGGAGTGGGTGCCATTTTTCTTTTCTCCTGTTTGTTTTGTTTTTTTTTTGTTTGTTTTTTGTTAGTTAGGAAGTAAGGTAAGAGTTGTGTTGTTTATTGTTGTAGGTTAATTAGGTTGTCCTTCTACCGGCTAGTGATCTTTTGTTTGTTTTGGCTTTACCTGCTCCTGAAGAACACGCTTCATTTCTTTTTCTTTTGGAGCTGTTTGTTTAGGATTCTTTTTGCACTGTATTTATCACTTATTGTAAATAAATGTATTGGAAATCTTACTTTGTGGATTGTGTGCTGGGACTCAGTATAGGTTCACTTTTCTTTGTCGCTGTTCATTTTTTGCTTTAAAGTGACTTTCCCTTTTGCCCCTAGAACATGAATTGGGAACATAACACTGGTAACAGTGGGCATTGTGTAGGCTAATTATTCTTATAGAATGTAGTCTTTTCTCTCTCTCTGTTTTGCATGCGTGGTCATAATCATTATTGTTGTTATTATTATTCTATATATATATTTTTTGCCTCTGTCACAGTGTATTCAGTGTATACTGTTCATAGGCAACACCAATAGGTGTCATGTGACACAAAATAAACATATGACCACTGTTGTACAGTATCCATTACTTGGACTATTTAAATGTAGTAATTAAAAAAAAAAAAAAGCCAAAAAGATCGTCGCGCTGCGATGGGAGTATGCCCAGCCAGATCTGCCGATCCGTCTAGCGATCAATGGGTGAGTTCCTGCCTGTCCGCACTCAACGACAATAGTAAAGGGCGCTCGGCAGCCATTTATACCACAGACTGGACCTGTCTTTCACTTCGACGGTAACTAAAAAAAAATTCAAGCTGCGATTTTTTACGATGGAGATCATCGCGCGATCGAGTGTAGATTGTGTTGAACACGATAAGAACAAAAAATTCTGCGTTTATTCCTTAAAACAGTCGGCATTTCCCACATTGCTTCTGCTCTGCAGCTGCTATTGGCGCACGTCACTGTCATTAAGCGCCTCCTATTGGCGTAGGTAATGTTTACCTCACGATGATCAAGTATGTAAGGCGAACGGAACGAAACAGTCAAATGAACAATAAATTAACATGGTGAGTAACATTTTATAAACAATATTGTCAATATTGTTTGTTTTCCCTCTATTTTGCTGACTAGAATTTCAAAATAAAGCCCTACCAGAGTCTCAATGCAACAACAGAAAGCGATTGAACCCTGAATTTTGTGAACAGTGACATAATCCTATATAATTATAAATTCAATTGTTATAAGACTTTACAATATTACTGTTTGTTGTTGTATTTTTTTCAAAACTTGAAACTTGTGTGTGTGTGTGTGTGTGTGTCAGTTGGATTTTTTAATGTTTTTGAAATAAGTCTCATGCGCTCCCCCAGCCTGCATTTATTTGATTAAAATATAGTAGCCTAGGCTATAAACTACAGTATTGTGATCTATTATTTTTATATTTTATAATATATTATAATTGTAACGATCTCATAGCTTTATTTATGCAATTGTAAATACAGTGAAAATCAGAATCAGAAAGAGCTTTATTGCCAAGTATGCTTGCGCATACGAGGAATTTGTCTTGGTGACAGTAGCTTCCAGTACACATACAATATAAAGTGACAAGACAAGTGACAAGTAACATAGGTATAATATATGAATATATGAAAATATATGAATGCCAGATCTGATGCCGCTTTCTGTGTATGCACTGGAAAGATGGATTTTCCTTTAATGATTTAATTTGACTGGTGTTGCGTCCCAGGGCGTATGCATTTGTGTTTTATAATGTGTAAGTGTCACTCATTGATTTATTGAGTGTGTGTGCTGCCAATGGACCCAACGGCCTGCTGGGAGTTGTAGTTTTGTTGTATGGTTTGTCCAATTTCCTGTGCTCCTCCCTGTCCTCATCTAGGTGATGGGACCTACCAGCTGTTCCTCATCAATGGCAAGAGGATCCAGTATTCAAGCAGAGCCGGAGAGAGAGAGACCGGGAGAGAGTTCTTCTCCCAAGAGCCTGAGACTGGGAGAGAGTTCTTCTCCCAAGAGCCCGAGACTGTTGTGTTACCAGACTTGGAGTGTTGCTCTTGTTGGTGTATGTGAAGCTTAAATGTGTTGTTACGGCTGTAGTGGCAGCTTTGATGTGTTAAGCTTAAACCGAGGTCAACTTAAATGTCTTGTGGCTGTAGTGTACAGCTTTGAATTGCTTGCCCGTTGTTGAGTGTTGGAGCAGTAGGGAGTGGGTGCCATTTTTCTTTTCTCCTGTTTGTTTTGTTTTTTTTTTGTTTGTTTTTTGTTAGTTAGGAAGTAAGGTAAGAGTTGTGTTGTTTATTGTTGTAGGTTAATTAGGTTGTCCTTCTACCGGCTAGTGATCTTTTGTTTGTTTTGGCTTTACCTGCTCCTGAAGAACACGCTTCATTTCTTTTTCTTTTGGAGCTGTTTGTTTAGGATTCTTTTTGCACTGTATTTATCACTTATTGTAAATAAATGTATTGGAAATCTTACTTTGTGGATTGTGTGCTGGGACTCAGTATAGGTTCACTTTTCTTTGTCGCTGTTCATTTTTTGCTTTAAAGTGACTTTCCCTTTTGCCCCTAGAACATGAATTGGGAACATAACACTGGTAACAGTGGGCATTGTGTAGGCTAATTATTCTTATAGAATGTAGTCTTTTCTCTCTCTCTGTTTTGCATGCGTGGTCATAATCATTATTGTTGTTATTATTATTCTATATATATATTTTTTGCCTCTGTCACAGTGTATTCAGTGTATACTGTTCATAGGCAACACCAATAGGTGTCATGTGACACAAAATAAACATATGACCACTGTTGTACAGTATCCATTACTTGGACTATTTAAATGTAGTATTAAAAAAAAAAAAAAGCCAAAAAGATCGTCGCGCTGCGATGGGAGTATGCCCAGCCAGATCTGCCGATCCGTCTAGCGATCAATGGGTGAGTTCCTGCCTGTCCGCACTCAACGACAATAGTAAAGGGCGCTCGGCAGCCATTTATACCACAGACTGGACCTGTCTTTCACTTCGACGGTAACTAAAAAAAAATTCAAGCTGCGATTTTTTACGATGGAGATCCTCGCGCGATCGAGTGTAGATTGTGTTGAACACGATAAGAACAAAAAATTCTGCGTTTATTCCTTAAAACAGTCGGCATTTCCCACATTGCTTCTGCTCTGCAGCTGCTATTGGCGCACGTCACTGTCATTAAGCGCCTCCTATTGGCGTAGGTAATGTTTACCTCACGATGATCAAGTATGTAAGGCGAACGGAACGAAACAGTCAAATGAACAATAAATTAACATGGTGAGTAACATTTTATAAACAATATTGTCAATATTGTTTGTTTTCCCTCTATTTTGCTGACTAGAATTTCAAAATAAAGCCCTACCAGAGTCTCAATGCAACAACAGAAAGCGATTGAACCCTGAATTTTGTGAACAGTGACATAATCCTATATAATTATAAATTCAATTGTTATAAGACTTTACAATATTACTGTTTGTTGTTGTATTTTTTTCAAAACTTGAAACTTGTGTGTGTGTGTGTGTGTGTGTGTCAGTTGGATTTTTTAATGTTTTTGAAATAAGTCTCATGCGCTCCCCCAGCCTGCATTTATTTGATTAAAATATAGTAGCCTAGGCTATAAACTACAGTATTGTGATCTATTATTTTTATATTTTATAATATATTATAATTGTAACGATCTCATAGCTTTATTTATGCAATTGTAAATACAGTGAAAATCAGAATCAGAAAGAGCTTTATTGCCAAGTATGCTTGCGCATACGAGGAATTTGTCTTGGTGACAGTAGCTTCCAGTACACATACAATATAAAGTGACAAGACAAGTGACAAGTAACATAGGTATAATATATGAATATATGAAAATATATGAATGCCAGATCTGATGCCGCTTTCTGTGTATGCACTGGAAAGATGGATTTTCCTTTAATGATTTAATTTGACTGGTGTTGCGTCCCAGGGCGTATGCATTTGTGTTTTATAATGTGTAAGTGTCACTCATTGATTTATTGAGTGTGTGTGCTGCCAATGGACCCAACGGCCTGCTGGGAGTTGTAGTTTTGTTGTATGGTTTGTCCAATTTCCTGTGCTCCTCCCTGTCCTCATCTAGGTGATGGGACCTACCAGCTGTTCCTCATCAATGGCAAGAGGATCCAGTATTCAAGCAGAGCCGGAGAGAGAGAGACCGGGAGAGAGTTCTTCTCCCAAGAGCCTGAGACTGGGAGAGAGTTCTTCTCCCAAGAGCCCGAGACTGTTGTGTTACCAGACTTGGAGTGTTGCTCTTGTTGGTGTATGTGAAGCTTAAATGTGTTGTTACGGCTGTAGTGGCAGCTTTGATGTGTTAAGCTTAAACCGAGGTCAACTTAAATGTCTTGTGGCTGTAGTGTACAGCTTTGAATTGCTTGCCCGTTGTTGAGTGTTGGAGCAGTAGGGAGTGGGTGCCATTTTTCTTTTCTCCTGTTTGTTTTTTTTTTTTTTTGTTTGTTTTTTGTTAGTTAGGAAGTAAGGTAAGAGTTGTGTTGTTTATTGTTGTAGGTTAATTAGGTTGTCCTTCTACCGGCTAGTGATCTTTTGTTTGTTTTGGCTTTACCTGCTCCTGAAGAACACGCTTCATTTCTTTTTCTTTTGGAGCTGTTTGTTTAGGATTCTTTTTGCACTGTATTTATCACTTATTGTAAATAAATGTATTGGAAATCTTACTTTGTGGATTGTGTGCTGGGACTCAGTATAGGTTCACTTTTCTTTGTCGCTGTTCATTTTTTGCTTTAAAGTGACTTTCCCTTTTGCCCCTAGAACATGAATTGGGAACATAACACTGGTAACAGTGGGCATTGTGTAGGCTAATTATTCTTATAGAATGTAGTCTTTTCTCTCTCTCTGTTTTGCATGCGTGGTCATAATCATTATTGTTGTTATTATTATTCTATATATATATTTTTTGCCTCTGTCACAGTGTATTCAGTGTATACTGTTCATAGGCAACACCAATAGGTGTCATGTGACACAAAATAAACATATGACCACTGTTGTACAGTATCCATTACTTGGACTATTTAAATGTAGTAATTAAAAAAAAAAAAAAGCCAAAAAGATCGTCGCGCTGCGATGGGAGTATGCCCAGCCAGATCTGCCGATCCGTCTAGCGATCAATGGGTGAGTTCCTGCCTGTCCGCACTCAACGACAATAGTAAAGGGCGCTCGGCAGCCATTTATACCACAGACTGGACCTGTCTTTCACTTCGACGGTAACTAAAAAAAAATTCAAGCTGCGATTTTTTACGATGGAGATCCTCGCGCGATCGAGTGTAGATTGTGTTGAACACGATAAGAACAAAAAATTCTGCGTTTATTCCTTAAAACAGTCGGCATTTCCCACATTGCTTCTGCTCTGCAGCTGCTATTGGCGCACGTCACTGTCATTAAGCGCCTCCTATTGGCGTAGGTAATGTTTACCTCACGATGATCAAGTATGTAAGGCGAACGGAACGAAACAGTCAAATGAACAATAAATTAACATGGTGAGTAACATTTTATAAACAATATTGTCAATATTGTTTGTTTTCCCTCTATTTTGCTGACTAGAATTTCAAAATAAAGCCCTACCAGAGTCTCAATGCAACAACAGAAAGCGATTGAACCCTGAATTTTGTGAACAGTGACATAATCCTATATAATTATAAATTCAATTGTTATAAGACTTTACAATATTACTGTTTGTTGTTGTATTTTTTTCAAAACTTGAAACTTGTGTGTGTGTGTGTGTGTGTGTCAGTTGGATTTTTTAATGTTTTTGAAATAAGTCTCATGCGCTCCCCCAGCCTGCATTTATTTGATTAAAATATAGTAGCCTAGGCTATAAACTACAGTATTGTGATCTATTATTTTTATATTTTATAATATATTATAATTGTAACGATCTCATAGCTTTATTTATGCAATTGTAAATACAGTGAAAATCAGAATCAGAAAGAGCTTTATTGCCAAGTATGCTTGCGCATACGAGGAATTTGTCTTGGTGACAGTAGCTTCCAGTACACATACAATATAAAGTGACAAGACAAGTGACAAGTAACATAGGTATAATATATGAATATATGAAAATATATGAATGCCAGATCTGATGCCGCTTTCTGTGTATGCACTGGAAAGATGGATTTTCCTTTAATGATTTAATTTGACTGGTGTTGCGTCCCAGGGCGTATGCATTTGTGTTTTATAATGTGTAAGTGTCACTCATTGATTTATTGAGTGTGTGTGCTGCCAATGGACCCAACGGCCTGCTGGGAGTTGTAGTTTTGTTGTATGGTTTGTCCAATTTCCTGTGCTCCTCCCTGTCCTCATCTAGGTGATGGGACCTACCAGCTGTTCCTCATCAATGGCAAGAGGATCCAGTATTCAAGCAGAGCCGGAGAGAGAGAGACCGGGAGAGAGTTCTTCTCCCAAGAGCCTGAGACTGGGAGAGAGTTCTTCTCCCAAGAGCCCGAGACTGTTGTGTTACCAGACTTGGAGTGTTGCTCTTGTTGGTGTATGTGAAGCTTAAATGTGTTGTTACGGCTGTAGTGGCAGCTTTGATGTGTTAAGCTTAAACCGAGGTCAACTTAAATGTCTTGTGGCTGTAGTGTACAGCTTTGAATTGCTTGCCCGTTGTTGAGTGTTGGAGCAGTAGGGAGTGGGTGCCATTTTTCTTTTCTCCTGTTTGTTTTGTTTTTTTTTTGTTTGTTTTTTGTTAGTTAGGAAGTAAGGTAAGAGTTGTGTTGTTTATTGTTGTAGGTTAATTAGGTTGTCCTTCTACCGGCTAGTGATCTTTTGTTTGTTTTGGCTTTACCTGCTCCTGAAGAACACGCTTCATTTCTTTTTCTTTTGGAGCTGTTTGTTTAGGATTCTTTTTGCACTGTATTTATCACTTATTGTAAATAAATGTATTGGAAATCTTACTTTGTGGATTGTGTGCTGGGACTCAGTATAGGTTCACTTTTCTTTGTCGCTGTTCATTTTTTGCTTTAAAGTGACTTTCCCTTTTGCCCCTAGAACATGAATTGGGAACATAACACTGGTAACAGTGGGCATTGTGTAGGCTAATTATTCTTATAGAATGTAGTCTTTTCTCTCTCTCTGTTTTGCATGCGTGGTCATAATCATTATTGTTGTTATTATTATTCTATATATATATTTTTTGCCTCTGTCACAGTGTATTCAGTGTATACTGTTCATAGGCAACACCAATAGGTGTCATGTGACACAAAATAAACATATGACCACTGTTGTACAGTATCCATTACTTGGACTATTTAAATGTAGTATTAAAAAAAAAAAAAAGCCAAAAAGATCGTCGCGCTGCGATGGGAGTATGCCCAGCCAGATCTGCCGATCCGTCTAGCGATCAATGGGTGAGTTCCTGCCTGTCCGCACTCAACGACAATAGTAAAGGGCGCTCGGCAGCGATTTATACCACAGACTGGACCTGTCTTTCACTTCGACGGTAACTAAAAAAAAATTCAAGCTGCGATTTTTTACGATGGAGATCCTCGCGCGATCGAGTGTAGATTGTGTTGAACACGATAAGAACAAAAAATTCTGCGTTTATTCCTTAAAACAGTCGGCATTTCCCACATTGCTTCTGCTCTGCAGCTGCTATTGGCGCACGTCACTGTCATTAAGCGCCTCCTATTGGCGTAGGTAATGTTTACCTCACGATGATCAAGTATGTAAGGCGAACGGAACGAAACAGTCAAATGAACAATAAATTAACATGGTGAGTAACATTTTATAAACAATATTGTCAATATTGTTTGTTTTCCCTCTATTTTGCTGACTAGAATTTCAAAATAAAGCCCTACCAGAGTCTCAATGCAACAACAGAAAGCGATTGAACCCTGAATTTTGTGAACAGTGACATAATCCTATATAATTATAAATTCAATTGTTATAAGACTTTACAATATTACTGTTTGTTGTTGTATTTTTTTCAAAACTTGAAACTTGTGTGTGTGTGTGTGTGTGTGTGTGTGTGTGTGTGTCAGTTGGATTTTTTAATGTTTTTGAAATAAGTCTCATGCGCTCCCCCAGCCTGCATTTATTTGATTAAAATATAGTAGCCTAGGCTATAAACTACAGTATTGTGATCTATTATTTTTATATTTTATAATATATTATAATTGTAACGATCTCATAGCTTTATTTATGCAATTGTAAATACAGTGAAAATCAGAATCAGAAAGAGCTTTATTGCCAAGTATGCTTGCGCATACGAGGAATTTGTCTTGGTGACAGTAGCTTCCAGTACACATACAATATAAAGTGACAAGACAAGTGACAAGTAACATAGGTATAATATATGAATATATGAAAATATATGAATGCCAGATCTGATGCCGCTTTCTGTGTATGCACTGGAAAGATGGATTTTCCTTTAATGATTTAATTTGACTGGTGTTGCGTCCCAGGGCGTATGCATTTGTGTTTTATAATGTGTAAGTGTCACTCATTGATTTATTGAGTGTGTGTGCTGCCAATGGACCCAACGGCCTGCTGGGAGTTGTAGTTTTGTTGTATGGTTTGTCCAATTTCCTGTGCTCCTCCCTGTCCTCATCTAGGTGATGGGACCTACCAGCTGTTCCTCATCAATGGCAAGAGGATCCAGTATTCAAGCAGAGCCGGAGAGAGAGAGACCGGGAGAGAGTTCTTCTCCCAAGAGCCTGAGACTGGGAGAGAGTTCTTCTCCCAAGAGCCCGAGACTGTTGTGTTACCAGACTTGGAGTGTTGCTCTTGTTGGTGTATGTGAAGCTTAAATGTGTTGTTACGGCTGTAGTGGCAGCTTTGATGTGTTAAGCTTAAACCGAGGTCAACTTAAATGTCTTGTGGCTGTAGTGTACAGCTTTGAATTGCTTGCCCGTTGTTGAGTGTTGGAGCAGTAGGGAGTGGGTGCCATTTTTCTTTTCTCCTGTTTTTTTTTTTTTTTTTTTGTTTGTTTTTTGTTAGTTAGGAAGTAAGGTAAGAGTTGTGTTGTTTATTGTTGTAGGTTAATTAGGTTGTCCTTCTACCGGCTAGTGATCTTTTGTTTGTTTTGGCTTTACCTGCTCCTGAAGAACACGCTTCATTTCTTTTTCTTTTGGAGCTGTTTGTTTAGGATTCTTTTTGCACTGTATTTATCACTTATTGTAAATAAATGTATTGGAAATCTTACTTTGTGGATTGTGTGCTGGGACTCAGTATAGGTTCACTTTTCTTTGTCGCTGTTCATTTTTTGCTTTAAAGTGACTTTCCCTTTTGCCCCTAGAACATGAATTGGGAACATAACACTGGTAACAGTGGGCATTGTGTAGGCTAATTATTCTTATAGAATGTAGTCTTTTCTCTCTCTCTGTTTTGCATGCGTGGTCATAATCATTATTGTTGTTATTATTATTCTATATATATATTTTTTGCCTCTGTCACAGTGTATTCAGTGTATACTGTTCATAGGCAACACCAATAGGTGTCATGTGACACAAAATAAACATATGACCACTGTTGTACAGTATCCATTACTTGGACTATTTAAATGTAGTAATTAAAAAAAAAAAAAAGCCAAAAAGATCGTCGCGCTGCGATGGGAGTATGCCCAGCCAGATCTGCCGATCCGTCTAGCGATCAATGGGTGAGTTCCTGCCTGTCCGCACTCAACGACAATAGTAAAGGGCGCTCGGCAGCCATTTATACCACAGACTGGACCTGTCTTTCACTTCGACGGTAACTAAAAAAAAATTCAAGCTGCGATTTTTTACGATGGAGATCCTCGCGCGATCGAGTGTAGATTGTGTTGAACACGATAAGAACAAAAAATTCTGCGTTTATTCCTTAAAACAGTCGGCATTTCCCACATTGCTTCTGCTCTGCAGCTGCTATTGGCGCACGTCACTGTCATTAAGCGCCTCCTATTGGCGTAGGTAATGTTTACCTCACGATGATCAAGTATGTAAGGCGAACGGAACGAAACAGTCAAATGAACAATAAATTAACATGGTGAGTAACATTTTATAAACAATATTGTCAATATTGTTTGTTTTCCCTCTATTTTGCTGACTAGAATTTCAAAATAAAGCCCTACCAGAGTCTCAATGCAACAACAGAAAGCGATTGAACCCTGAATTTTGTGAACAGTGACATAATCCTATATAATTATAAATTCAATTGTTATAAGACTTTACAATATTACTGTTTGTTGTTGTATTTTTTTCAAAACTTGAAACTTGTGTGTGTGTGTGTGTGTGTGTCAGTTGGATTTTTTAATGTTTTTGAAATAAGTCTCATGCGCTCCCCCAGCCTGCATTTATTTGATTAAAATATAGTAGCCTAGGCTATAAACTACAGTATTGTGATCTATTATTTTTATATTTTATAATATATTATAATTGTAACGATCTCATAGCTTTATTTATGCAATTGTAAATACAGTGAAAATCAGAATCAGAAAGAGCTTTATTGCCAAGTATGCTTGCGCATACGAGGAATTTGTCTTGGTGACAGTAGCTTCCAGTACACATACAATATAAAGTGACAAGACAAGTGACAAGTAACATAGGTATAATATATGAATATATGAAAATATATGAATGCCAGATCTGATGCCGCTTTCTGTGTATGCACTGGAAAGATGGATTTTCCTTTAATGATTTAATTTGACTGGTGTTGCGTCCCAGGGCGTATGCATTTGTGTTTTATAATGTGTAAGTGTCACTCATTGATTTATTGAGTGTGTGTGCTGCCAATGGACCCAACGGCCTGCTGGGAGTTGTAGTTTTGTTGTATGGTTTGTCCAATTTCCTGTGCTCCTCCCTGTCCTCATCTAGGTGATGGGACCTACCAGCTGTTCCTCATCAATGGCAAGAGGATCCAGTATTCAAGCAGAGCCGGAGAGAGAGAGACCGGGAGAGAGTTCTTCTCCCAAGAGCCTGAGACTGGGAGAGAGTTCTTCTCCCAAGAGCCCGAGACTGTTGTGTTACCAGACTTGGAGTGTTGCTCTTGTTGGTGTATGTGAAGCTTAAATGTGTTGTTACGGCTGTAGTGGCAGCTTTGATGTGTTAAGCTTAAACCGAGGTCAACTTAAATGTCTTGTGGCTGTAGTGTACAGCTTTGAATTGCTTGCCCGTTGTTGAGTGTTGGAGCAGTAGGGAGTGGGTGCCATTTTTCTTTTCTCCTGTTTGTTTTGTTTTTTTTTTGTTTGTTTTTTGTTAGTTAGGAAGTAAGGTAAGAGTTGTGTTGTTTATTGTTGTAGGTTAATTAGGTTGTCCTTCTACCGGCTAGTGATCTTTTGTTTGTTTTGGCTTTACCTGCTCCTGAAGAACACGCTTCATTTCTTTTTCTTTTGGAGCTGTTTGTTTAGGATTCTTTTTGCACTGTATTTATCACTTATTGTAAATAAATGTATTGGAAATCTTACTTTGTGGATTGTGTGCTGGGACTCAGTATAGGTTCACTTTTCTTTGTCGCTGTTCATTTTTTGCTTTAAAGTGACTTTCCCTTTTGCCCCTAGAACATGAATTGGGAACATAACACTGGTAACAGTGGGCATTGTGTAGGCTAATTATTCTTATAGAATGTAGTCTTTTCTCTCTCTCTGTTTTGCATGCGTGGTCATAATCATTATTGTTGTTATTATTATTCTATATATATATATTTTGCCTCTGTCACAGTGTATTCAGTGTATACTGTTCATAGGCAACACCAATAGGTGTCATGTGACACAAAATAAACATATGACCACTGTTGTACAGTATCCATTACTTGGACTATTTAAATGTAGTAATTAAAAAAAAAAAAAAGCCAAAAAGATCGTCGCGCTGCGATGGGAGTATGCCCAGCCAGATCTGCCGATCCGTCTAGCGATCAATGGGTGAGTTCCTGCCTGTCCGCACTCAACGACAATAGTAAAGGGCGCTCGGCAGCCATTTATACCACAGACTGGACCTGTCTTTCACTTCGACGGTAACTAAAAAAAAATTCAAGCTGCGATTTTTTACGATGGAGATCATCGCGCGATCGAGTGTAGATTGTGTTGAACACGATAAGAACAAAAAATTCTGCGTTTATTCCTTAAAACAGTCGGCATTTCCCACATTGCTTCTGCTCTGCAGCTGCTATTGGCGCACGTCACTGTCATTAAGCGCCTCCTATTGGCGTAGGTAATGTTTACCTCACGATGATCAAGTATGTAAGGCGAACGGAACGAAACAGTCAAATGAACAATAAATTAACATGGTGAGTAACATTTTATAAACAATATTGTCAATATTGTTTGTTTTCCCTCTATTTTGCTGACTAGAATTTCAAAATAAAGCCCTACCAGAGTCTCAATGCAACAACAGAAAGCGATTGAACCCTGAATTTTGTGAACAGTGACATAATCCTATATAATTATAAATTCAATTGTTATAAGACTTTACAATATTACTGTTTGTTGTTGTATTTTTTTCAAAACTTGAAACTTGTGTGTGTGTGTGTGTGTGTGTCAGTTGGATTTTTTAATGTTTTTGAAATAAGTCTCATGCGCTCCCCCAGCCTGCATTTATTTGATTAAAATATAGTAGCCTAGGCTATAAACTACAGTATTGTGATCTATTATTTTTATATTTTATAATATATTATAATTGTAACGATCTCATAGCTTTATTTATGCAATTGTAAATACAGTGAAAATCAGAATCAGAAAGAGCTTTATTGCCAAGTATGCTTGCGCATACGAGGAATTTGTCTTGGTGACAGTAGCTTCCAGTACACATACAATATAAAGTGACAAGACAAGTGACAAGTAACATAGGTATAATATATGAATATATGAAAATATATGAATGCCAGATCTGATGCCGCTTTCTGTGTATGCACTGGAAAGATGGATTTTCCTTTAATGATTTAATTTGACTGGTGTTGCGTCCCAGGGCGTATGCATTTGTGTTTTATAATGTGTAAGTGTCACTCATTGATTTATTGAGTGTGTGTGCTGCCAATGGACCCAACGGCCTGCTGGGAGTTGTAGTTTTGTTGTATGGTTTGTCCAATTTCCTGTGCTCCTCCCTGTCCTCATCTAGGTGATGGGACCTACCAGCTGTTCCTCATCAATGGCAAGAGGATCCAGTATTCAAGCAGAGCCGGAGAGAGAGAGACCGGGAGAGAGTTCTTCTCCCAAGAGCCTGAGACTGGGAGAGAGTTCTTCTCCCAAGAGCCCGAGACTGTTGTGTTACCAGACTTGGAGTGTTGCTCTTGTTGGTGTATGTGAAGCTTAAATGTGTTGTTACGGCTGTAGTGGCAGCTTTGATGTGTTAAGCTTAAACCGAGGTCAACTTAAATGTCTTGTGGCTGTAGTGTACAGCTTTGAATTGCTTGCCCGTTGTTGAGTGTTGGAGCAGTAGGGAGTGGGTGCCATTTTTCTTTTCTCCTGTTTTTTTTTTTTTTTTTTTGTTTGTTTTTTGTTAGTTAGGAAGTAAGGTAAGAGTTGTGTTGTTTATTGTTGTAGGTTAATTAGGTTGTCCTTCTACCGGCTAGTGATCTTTTGTTTGTTTTGGCTTTACCTGCTCCTGAAGAACACGCTTCATTTCTTTTTCTTTTGGAGCTGTTTGTTTAGGATTCTTTTTGCACTGTATTTATCACTTATTGTAAATAAATGTATTGGAAATCTTACTTTGTGGATTGTGTGCTGGGACTCAGTATAGGTTCACTTTTCTTTGTCGCTGTTCATTTTTTGCTTTAAAGTGACTTTCCCTTTTGCCCCTAGAACATGAATTGGGAACATAACACTGGTAACAGTGGGCATTGTGTAGGCTAATTATTCTTATAGAATGTAGTCTTTTCTCTCTCTCTGTTTTGCATGCGTGGTCATAATCATTATTGTTGTTATTATTATTCTATATATATATTTTTTGCCTCTGTCACAGTGTATTCAGTGTATACTGTTCATAGGCAACACCAATAGGTGTCATGTGACACAAAATAAACATATGACCACTGTTGTACAGTATCCATTACTTGGACTATTTAAATGTAGTAATTAAAAAAAAAAAAAAGCCAAAAAGATCGTCGCGCTGCGATGGGAGTATGCCCAGCCAGATCTGCCGATCCGTCTAGCGATCAATGGGTGAGTTCCTGCCTGTCCGCACTCAACGACAATAGTAAAGGGCGCTCGGCAGCCATTTATACCACAGACTGGACCTGTCTTTCACTTCGACGGTAACTAAAAAAAAATTCAAGCTGCGATTTTTTACGATGGAGATCATCGCGCGATCGAGTGTAGATTGTGTTGAACACGATAAGAACAAAAAATTCTGCGTTTATTCCTTAAAACAGTCGGCATTTCCCACATTGCTTCTGCTCTGCAGCTGCTATTGGCGCACGTCACTGTCATTAAGCGCCTCCTATTGGCGTAGGTAATGTTTACCTCACGATGATCAAGTATGTAAGGCGAACGGAACGAAACAGTCAAATGAACAATAAATTAACATGGTGAGTAACATTTTATAAACAATATTGTCAATATTGTTTGTTTTCCCTCTATTTTGCTGACTAGAATTTCAAAATAAAGCCCTACCAGAGTCTCAATGCAACAACAGAAAGCGATTGAACCCTGAATTTTGTGAACAGTGACATAATCCTATATAATTATAAATTCAATTGTTATAAGACTTTACAATATTACTGTTTGTTGTTGTATTTTTTTCAAAACTTGAAACTTGTGTGTGTGTGTGTGTGTGTGTGTCAGTTGGATTTTTTAATGTTTTTGAAATAAGTCTCATGCGCTCCCCCAGCCTGCATTTATTTGATTAAAATATAGTAGCCTAGGCTATAAACTACAGTATTGTGATCTATTATTTTTATATTTTATAATATATTATAATTGTAACGATCTCATAGCTTTATTTATGCAATTGTAAATACAGTGAAAATCAGAATCAGAAAGAGCTTTATTGCCAAGTATGCTTGCGCATACGAGGAATTTGTCTTGGTGACAGTAGCTTCCAGTACACATACAATATAAAGTGACAAGACAAGTGACAAGTAACATAGGTATAATATATGAATATATGAAAATATATGAATGCCAGATCTGATGCCGCTTTCTGTGTATGCACTGGAAAGATGGATTTTCCTTTAATGATTTAATTTGACTGGTGTTGCGTCCCAGGGCGTATGCATTTGTGTTTTATAATGTGTAAGTGTCACTCATTGATTTATTGAGTGTGTGTGCTGCCAATGGACCCAACGGCCTGCTGGGAGTTGTAGTTTTGTTGTATGGTTTGTCCAATTTCCTGTGCTCCTCCCTGTCCTCATCTAGGTGATGGGACCTACCAGCTGTTCCTCATCAATGGCAAGAGGATCCAGTATTCAAGCAGAGCCGGAGAGAGAGAGACCGGGAGAGAGTTCTTCTCCCAAGAGCCTGAGACTGGGAGAGAGTTCTTCTCCCAAGAGCCCGAGACTGTTGTGTTACCAGACTTGGAGTGTTGCTCTTGTTGGTGTATGTGAAGCTTAAATGTGTTGTTACGGCTGTAGTGGCAGCTTTGATGTGTTAAGCTTAAACCGAGGTCAACTTAAATGTCTTGTGGCTGTAGTGTACAGCTTTGAATTGCTTGCCCGTTGTTGAGTGTTGGAGCAGTAGGGAGTGGGTGCCATTTTTCTTTTCTCCTGTTTGTTTTGTTTTTTTTTTGTTTGTTTTTTGTTAGTTAGGAAGTAAGGTAAGAGTTGTGTTGTTTATTGTTGTAGGTTAATTAGGTTGTCCTTCTACCGGCTAGTGATCTTTTGTTTGTTTTGGCTTTACCTGCTCCTGAAGAACACGCTTCATTTCTTTTTCTTTTGGAGCTGTTTGTTTAGGATTCTTTTTGCACTGTATTTATCACTTATTGTAAATAAATGTATTGGAAATCTTACTTTGTGGATTGTGTGCTGGGACTCAGTATAGGTTCACTTTTCTTTGTCGCTGTTCATTTTTTGCTTTAAAGTGACTTTCCCTTTTGCCCCTAGAACATGAATTGGGAACATAACACTGGTAACAGTGGGCATTGTGTAGGCTAATTATTCTTATAGAATGTAGTCTTTTCTCTCTCTCTGTTTTGCATGCGTGGTCATAATCATTATTGTTGTTATTATTATTCTATATATATATTTTTTGCCTCTGTCACAGTGTATTCAGTGTATACTGTTCATAGGCAACACCAATAGGTGTCATGTGACACAAAATAAACATATGACCACTGTTGTACAGTATCCATTACTTGGACTATTTAAATGTAGTATTAAAAAAAAAAAAAAGCCAAAAAGATCGTCGCGCTGCGATGGGAGTATGCCCAGCCAGATCTGCCGATCCGTCTAGCGATCAATGGGTGAGTTCCTGCCTGTCCGCACTCAACGACAATAGTAAAGGGCGCTCGGCAGCCATTTATACCACAGACTGGACCTGTCTTTCACTTCGACGGTAACTAAAAAAAAATTCAAGCTGCGATTTTTTACGATGGAGATCCTCGCGCGATCGAGTGTAGATTGTGTTGAACACGATAAGAACAAAAAATTCTGCGTTTATTCCTTAAAACAGTCGGCATTTCCCACATTGCTTCTGCTCTGCAGCTGCTATTGGCGCACGTCACTGTCATTAAGCGCCTCCTATTGGCGTAGGTAATGTTTACCTCACGATGATCAAGTATGTAAGGCGAACGGAACGAAACAGTCAAATGAACAATAAATTAACATGGTGAGTAACATTTTATAAACAATATTGTCAATATTGTTTGTTTTCCCTCTATTTTGCTGACTAGAATTTCAAAATAAAGCCCTACCAGAGTCTCAATGCAACAACAGAAAGCGATTGAACCCTGAATTTTGTGAACAGTGACATAATCCTATATAATTATAAATTCAATTGTTATAAGACTTTACAATATTACTGTTTGTTGTTGTATTTTTTTCAAAACTTGAAACTTGTGTGTGTGTGTGTGTGTGTGTGTGTGTGTGTGTGTCAGTTGGATTTTTTAATGTTTTTGAAATAAGTCTCATGCGCTCCCCCAGCCTGCATTTATTTGATTAAAATATAGTAGCCTAGGCTATAAACTACAGTATTGTGATCTATTATTTTTATATTTTATAATATATTATAATTGTAACGATCTCATAGCTTTATTTATGCAATTGTAAATACAGTGAAAATCAGAATCAGAAAGAGCTTTATTGCCAAGTATGCTTGCGCATACGAGGAATTTGTCTTGGTGACAGTAGCTTCCAGTACACATACAATATAAAGTGACAAGACAAGTGACAAGTAACATAGGTATAATATATGAATATATGAAAATATATGAATGCCAGATCTGATGCCGCTTTCTGTGTATGCACTGGAAAGATGGATTTTCCTTTAATGATTTAATTTGACTGGTGTTGCGTCCCAGGGCGTATGCATTTGTGTTTTATAATGTGTAAGTGTCACTCATTGATTTATTGAGTGTGTGTGCTGCCAATGGACCCAACGGCCTGCTGGGAGTTGTAGTTTTGTTGTATGGTTTGTCCAATTTCCTGTGCTCCTCCCTGTCCTCATCTAGGTGATGGGACCTACCAGCTGTTCCTCATCAATGGCAAGAGGATCCAGTATTCAAGCAGAGCCGGAGAGAGAGAGACCGGGAGAGAGTTCTTCTCCCAAGAGCCTGAGACTGGGAGAGAGTTCTTCTCCCAAGAGCCCGAGACTGTTGTGTTACCAGACTTGGAGTGTTGCTCTTGTTGGTGTATGTGAAGCTTAAATGTGTTGTTACGGCTGTAGTGGCAGCTTTGATGTGTTAAGCTTAAACCGAGGTCAACTTAAATGTCTTGTGGCTGTAGTGTACAGCTTTGAATTGCTTGCCCGTTGTTGAGTGTTGGAGCAGTAGGGAGTGGGTGCCATTTTTCTTTTCTCCTGTTTGTTTTGTTTTTTTTTTGTTTGTTTTTTGTTAGTTAGGAAGTAAGGTAAGAGTTGTGTTGTTTATTGTTGTAGGTTAATTAGGTTGTCCTTCTACCGGCTAGTGATCTTTTGTTTGTTTTGGCTTTACCTGCTCCTGAAGAACACGCTTCATTTCTTTTTCTTTTGGAGCTGTTTGTTTAGGATTCTTTTTGCACTGTATTTATCACTTATTGTAAATAAATGTATTGGAAATCTTACTTTGTGGATTGTGTGCTGGGACTCAGTATAGGTTCACTTTTCTTTGTCGCTGTTCATTTTTTGCTTTAAAGTGACTTTCCCTTTTGCCCCTAGAACATGAATTGGGAACATAACACTGGTAACAGTGGGCATTGTGTAGGCTAATTATTCTTATAGAATGTAGTCTTTTCTCTCTCTCTGTTTTGCATGCGTGGTCATAATCATTATTGTTGTTATTATTATTCTATATATATATTTTTTGCCTCTGTCACAGTGTATTCAGTGTATACTGTTCATAGGCAACACCAATAGGTGTCATGTGACACAAAATAAACATATGACCACTGTTGTACAGTATCCATTACTTGGACTATTTAAATGTAGTAATTAAAAAAAAAAAAAAGCCAAAAAGATCGTCGCGCTGCGATGGGAGTATGCCCAGCCAGATCTGCCGATCCGTCTAGCGATCAATGGGTGAGTTCCTGCCTGTCCGCACTCAACGACAATAGTAAAGGGCGCTCGGCAGCCATTTATACCACAGACTGGACCTGTCTTTCACTTCGACGGTAACTAAAAAAAAATTCAAGCTGCGATTTTTTACGATGGAGATCCTCGCGCGATCGAGTGTAGATTGTGTTGAACACGATAAGAACAAAAAATTCTGCGTTTATTCCTTAAAACAGTCGGCATTTCCCACATTGCTTCTGCTCTGCAGCTGCTATTGGCGCACGTCACTGTCATTAAGCGCCTCCTATTGGCGTAGGTAATGTTTACCTCACGATGATCAAGTATGTAAGGCGAACGGAACGAAACAGTCAAATGAACAATAAATTAACATGGTGAGTAACATTTTATAAACAATATTGTCAATATTGTTTGTTTTCCCTCTATTTTGCTGACTAGAATTTCAAAATAAAGCCCTACCAGAGTCTCAATGCAACAACAGAAAGCGATTGAACCCTGAATTTTGTGAACAGTGACATAATCCTATATAATTATAAATTCAATTGTTATAAGACTTTACAATATTACTGTTTGTTGTTGTATTTTTTTCAAAACTTGAAACTTGTGTGTGTGTGTGTGTGTGTGTCAGTTGGATTTTTTAATGTTTTTGAAATAAGTCTCATGCGCTCCCCCAGCCTGCATTTATTTGATTAAAATATAGTAGCCTAGGCTATAAACTACAGTATTGTGATCTATTATTTTTATATTTTATAATATATTATAATTGTAACGATCTCATAGCTTTATTTATGCAATTGTAAATACAGTGAAAATCAGAATCAGAAAGAGCTTTATTGCCAAGTATGCTTGCGCATACGAGGAATTTGTCTTGGTGACAGTAGCTTCCAGTACACATACAATATAAAGTGACAAGACAAGTGACAAGTAACATAGGTATAATATATGAATATATGAAAATATATGAATGCCAGATCTGATGCCGCTTTCTGTGTATGCACTGGAAAGATGGATTTTCCTTTAATGATTTAATTTGACTGGTGTTGCGTCCCAGGGCGTATGCATTTGTGTTTTATAATGTGTAAGTGTCACTCATTGATTTATTGAGTGTGTGTGCTGCCAATGGACCCAACGGCCTGCTGGGAGTTGTAGTTTTGTTGTATGGTTTGTCCAATTTCCTGTGCTCCTCCCTGTCCTCATCTAGGTGATGGGACCTACCAGCTGTTCCTCATCAATGGCAAGAGGATCCAGTATTCAAGCAGAGCCGGAGAGAGAGAGACCGGGAGAGAGTTCTTCTCCCAAGAGCCTGAGACTGGGAGAGAGTTCTTCTCCCAAGAGCCCGAGACTGTTGTGTTACCAGACTTGGAGTGTTGCTCTTGTTGGTGTATGTGAAGCTTAAATGTGTTGTTACGGCTGTAGTGGCAGCTTTGATGTGTTAAGCTTAAACCGAGGTCAACTTAAATGTCTTGTGGCTGTAGTGTACAGCTTTGAATTGCTTGCCCGTTGTTGAGTGTTGGAGCAGTAGGGAGTGGGTGCCATTTTTCTTTTCTCCTGTTTGTTTTGTTTTTTTTTTGTTTGTTTTTTGTTAGTTAGGAAGTAAGGTAAGAGTTGTGTTGTTTATTGTTGTAGGTTAATTAGGTTGTCCTTCTACCGGCTAGTGATCTTTTGTTTGTTTTGGCTTTACCTGCTCCTGAAGAACACGCTTCATTTCTTTTTCTTTTGGAGCTGTTTGTTTAGGATTCTTTTTGCACTGTATTTATCACTTATTGTAAATAAATGTATTGGAAATCTTACTTTGTGGATTGTGTGCTGGGACTCAGTATAGGTTCACTTTTCTTTGTCGCTGTTCATTTTTTGCTTTAAAGTGACTTTCCCTTTTGCCCCTAGAACATGAATTGGGAACATAACACTGGTAACAGTGGGCATTGTGTAGGCTAATTATTCTTATAGAATGTAGTCTTTTCTCTCTCTCTGTTTTGCATGCGTGGTCATAATCATTATTGTTGTTATTATTATTCTATATATATATTTTTTGCCTCTGTCACAGTGTATTCAGTGTATACTGTTCATAGGCAACACCAATAGGTGTCATGTGACACAAAATAAACATATGACCACTGTTGTACAGTATCCATTACTTGGACTATTTAAATGTAGTAATTAAAAAAAAAAAAAAGCCAAAAAGATCGTCGCGCTGCGATGGGAGTATGCCCAGCCAGATCTGCCGATCCGTCTAGCGATCAATGGGTGAGTTCCTGCCTGTCCGCACTCAACGACAATAGTAAAGGGCGCTCGGCAGCCATTTATACCATAGACTGGACCTGTCTTTCACTTCGACGGTAACTAAAAAAAAATTCAAGCTGCGATTTTTTACGATGGAGATCATCGCGCGATCGAGTGTAGATTGTGTTGAACACGATAAGAACAAAAAATTCTGCGTTTATTCCTTAAAACAGTCGGCATTTCCCACATTGCTTCTGCTCTGCAGCTGCTATTGGCGCACGTCACTGTCATTAAGCGCCTCCTATTGGCGTAGGTAATGTTTACCTCACGATGATCAAGTATGTAAGGCGAACGGAACGAAACAGTCAAATGAACAATAAATTAACATGGTGAGTAACATTTTATAAACAATATTGTCAATATTGTTTGTTTTCCCTCTATTTTGCTGACTAGAATTTCAAAATAAAGCCCTACCAGAGTCTCAATGCAACAACAGAAAGCGATTGAACCCTGAATTTTGTGAACAGTGACATAATCCTATATAATTATAAATTCAATTGTTATAAGACTTTACAATATTACTGTTTGTTGTTGTATTTTTTTCAAAACTTGAAACTTGTGTGTGTGTGTGTGTGTGTGTCAGTTGGATTTTTTAATGTTTTTGAAATAAGTCTCATGCGCTCCCCCAGCCTGCATTTATTTGATTAAAATATAGTAGCCTAGGCTATAAACTACAGTATTGTGATCTATTATTTTTATATTTTATAATATATTATAATTGTAACGATCTCATAGCTTTATTTATGCAATTGTAAATACAGTGAAAATCAGAATCAGAAAGAGCTTTATTGCCAAGTATGCTTGCGCATACGAGGAATTTGTCTTGGTGACAGTAGCTTCCAGTACACATACAATATAAAGTGACAAGACAAGTGACAAGTAACATAGGTATAATATATGAATATATGAAAATATATGAATGCCAGATCTGATGCCGCTTTCTGTGTATGCACTGGAAAGATGGATTTTCCTTTAATGATTTAATTTGACTGGTGTTGCGTCCCAGGGCGTATGCATTTGTGTTTTATAATGTGTAAGTGTCACTCATTGATTTATTGAGTGTGTGTGCTGCCAATGGACCCAACGGCCTGCTGGGAGTTGTAGTTTTGTTGTATGGTTTGTCCAATTTCCTGTGCTCCTCCCTGTCCTCATCTAGGTGATGGGACCTACCAGCTGTTCCTCATCAATGGCAAGAGGATCCAGTATTCAAGCAGAGCCGGAGAGAGAGAGACCGGGAGAGAGTTCTTCTCCCAAGAGCCTGAGACTGGGAGAGAGTTCTTCTCCCAAGAGCCCGAGACTGTTGTGTTACCAGACTTGGAGTGTTGCTCTTGTTGGTGTATGTGAAGCTTAAATGTGTTGTTACGGCTGTAGTGGCAGCTTTGATGTGTTAAGCTTAAACCGAGGTCAACTTAAATGTCTTGTGGCTGTAGTGTACAGCTTTGAATTGCTTGCCCGTTGTTGAGTGTTGGAGCAGTAGGGAGTGGGTGCCATTTTTCTTTTCTCCTGTTTGTTTTGTTTTTTTTTTGTTTGTTTTTTGTTAGTTAGGAAGTAAGGTAAGAGTTGTGTTGTTTATTGTTGTAGGTTAATTAGGTTGTCCTTCTACCGGCTAGTGATCTTTTGTTTGTTTTGGCTTTACCTGCTCCTGAAGAACACGCTTCATTTCTTTTTCTTTTGGAGCTGTTTGTTTAGGATTCTTTTTGCACTGTATTTATCACTTATTGTAAATAAATGTATTGGAAATCTTACTTTGTGGATTGTGTGCTGGGACTCAGTATAGGTTCACTTTTCTTTGTCGCTGTTCATTTTTTGCTTTAAAGTGACTTTCCCTTTTGCCCCTAGAACATGAATTGGGAACATAACACTGGTAACAGTGGGCATTGTGTAGGCTAATTATTCTTATAGAATGTAGTCTTTTCTCTCTCTCTGTTTTGCATGCGTGGTCATAATCATTATTGTTGTTATTATTATTCTATATATATATTTTTTGCCTCTGTCACAGTGTATTCAGTGTATACTGTTCATAGGCAACACCAATAGGTGTCATGTGACACAAAATAAACATATGACCACTGTTGTACAGTATCCATTACTTGGACTATTTAAATGTAGTAATTAAAAAAAAAAAAAAGCCAAAGAGATCGTCGCGCTGCGATGGGAGTATGCCCAGCCAGATCTGCCGATCCGTCTAGCGATCAATGGGTGAGTTCCTGCCTGTCCGCACTCAACGACAAAAGTAAAAGGCGCTCGGCAGCTATTTATACCACAGACTGGACCTGTCTTTCACTTCGACGGTAACTAAAAAAAAATTCAAGCTGCGATTTTTTACGATGGAGATCCTCGCGCGATCGAGTGTAGATTGTGTTGAACACGATAAGAACAAAAAATTCTGCGTTTATTCCTTAAAACAGTCGGCATTTCCCACATTGCTTCTGCTCTGCAGCTGCTATTGGCGCACGTCACTGTCATTAAGCGCCTCCTATTGGCGTAGGTAATGTTTACCTCACGATGATCAAGTATGTAAGGCGAACGGAACGAAACAGTCAAATGAACAATAAATTAACATGGTGAGTAACATTTTATAAACAATATTGTCAATATTGTTTGTTTTCCCTCTATTTTGCTGACTAGAATTTCAAAATAAAGCCCTACCAGAGTCTCAATGCAACAACAGAAAGCGATTGAACCCTGAATTTTGTGAACAGTGACATAATCCTATATAATTATAAATTCAATTGTTATAAGACTTTACAATATTACTGTTTGTTGTTGTATTTTTTTCAAAACTTGAAACTTGTGTGTGTGTGTGTGTGTGTGTGTGTCAGTTGGATTTTTTAATGTTTTTGAAATAAGTCTCATGCGCTCCCCCAGCCTGCATTTATTTGATTAAAATATAGTAGCCTAGGCTATAAACTACAGTATTGTGATCTATTATTTTTATATTTTATAATATATTATAATTGTAACGATCTCATAGCTTTATTTATGCAATTGTAAATACAGTGAAAATCAGAATCAGAAAGAGCTTTATTGCCAAGTATGCTTGCGCATACGAGGAATTTGTCTTGGTGACAGTAGCTTCCAGTACACATACAATATAAAGTGACAAGACAAGTGACAAGTAACATAGGTATAATATATGAATATATGAAAATATATGAATGCCAGATCTGATGCCGCTTTCTGTGTATGCACTGGAAAGATGGATTTTCCTTTAATGATTTAATTTGACTGGTGTTGCGTCCCAGGGCGTATGCATTTGTGTTTTATAATGTGTAAGTGTCACTCATTGATTTATTGAGTGTGTGTGCTGCCAATGGACCCAACGGCCTGCTGGGAGTTGTAGTTTTGTTGTATGGTTTGTCCAATTTCCTGTGCTCCTCCCTGTCCTCATCTAGGTGATGGGACCTACCAGCTGTTCCTCATCAATGGCAAGAGGATCCAGTATTCAAGCAGAGCCGGAGAGAGAGAGACCGGGAGAGAGTTCTTCTCCCAAGAGCCTGAGACTGGGAGAGAGTTCTTCTCCCAAGAGCCCGAGACTGTTGTGTTACCAGACTTGGAGTGTTGCTCTTGTTGGTGTATGTGAAGCTTAAATGTGTTGTTACGGCTGTAGTGGCAGCTTTGATGTGTTAAGCTTAAACCGAGGTCAACTTAAATGTCTTGTGGCTGTAGTGTACAGCTTTGAATTGCTTGCCCGTTGTTGAGTGTTGGAGCAGTAGGGAGTGGGTGCCATTTTTCTTTTCTCCTGTTTGTTTTGTTTTTTTTTTGTTTGTTTTTTGTTAGTTAGGAAGTAAGGTAAGAGTTGTGTTGTTTATTGTTGTAGGTTAATTAGGTTGTCCTTCTACCGGCTAGTGATCTTTTGTTTGTTTTGGCTTTACCTGCTCCTGAAGAACACGCTTCATTTCTTTTTCTTTTGGAGCTGTTTGTTTAGGATTCTTTTTGCACTGTATTTATCACTTATTGTAAATAAATGTATTGGAAATCTTACTTTGTGGATTGTGTGCTGGGACTCAGTATAGGTTCACTTTTCTTTGTCGCTGTTCATTTTTTGCTTTAAAGTGACTTTCCCTTTTGCCCCTAGAACATGAATTGGGAACATAACACTGGTAACAGTGGGCATTGTGTAGGCTAATTATTCTTATAGAATGTAGTCTTTTCTCTCTCTCTGTTTTGCATGCGTGGTCATAATCATTATTGTTGTTATTATTATTCTATATATATATTTTTTGCCTCTGTCACAGTGTATTCAGTGTATACTGTTCATAGGCAACACCAATAGGTGTCATGTGACACAAAATAAACATATGACCACTGTTGTACAGTATCCATTACTTGGACTATTTAAATGTAGTAATTAAAAAAAAAAAAAAGCCAAAAAGATCGTCGCGCTGCGATGGGAGTATGCCCAGCCAGATCTGCCGATCCGTCTAGCGATCAATGGGTGAGTTCCTGCCTGTCCGCACTCAACGACAATAGTAAAGGGCGCTCGGCAGCCATTTATACCACAGACTGGACCTGTCTTTCACTTCGACGGTAACTAAAAAAAAATTCAAGCTGCGATTTTTTACGATGGAGATCATCGCGCGATCGAGTGTAGATTGTGTTGAACACGATAAGAACAAAAAATTCTGCGTTTATTCCTTAAAACAGTCGGCATTTCCCACATTGCTTCTGCTCTGCAGCTGCTATTGGCGCACGTCACTGTCATTAAGCGCCTCCTATTGGCGTAGGTAATGTTTACCTCACGATGATCAAGTATGTAAGGCGAACGGAACGAAACAGTCAAATGAACAATAAATTAACATGGTGAGTAACATTTTATAAACAATATTGTCAATATTGTTTGTTTTCCCTCTATTTTGCTGACTAGAATTTCAAAATAAAGCCCTACCAGAGTCTCAATGCAACAACAGAAAGCGATTGAACCCTGAATTTTGTGAACAGTGACATAATCCTATATAATTATAAATTCAATTGTTATAAGACTTTACAATATTACTGTTTGTTGTTGTATTTTTTTCAAAACTTGAAACTTGTGTGTGTGTGTGTGTGTGTGTCAGTTGGATTTTTTAATGTTTTTGAAATAAGTCTCATGCGCTCCCCCAGCCTGCATTTATTTGATTAAAATATAGTAGCCTAGGCTATAAACTACAGTATTGTGATCTATTATTTTTATATTTTATAATATATTATAATTGTAACGATCTCATAGCTTTATTTATGCAATTGTAAATACAGTGAAAATCAGAATCAGAAAGAGCTTTATTGCCAAGTATGCTTGCGCATACGAGGAATTTGTCTTGGTGACAGTAGCTTCCAGTACACATACAATATAAAGTGACAAGACAAGTGACAAGTAACATAGGTATAATATATGAATATATGAAAATATATGAATGCCAGATCTGATGCCGCTTTCTGTGTATGCACTGGAAAGATGGATTTTCCTTTAATGATTTAATTTGACTGGTGTTGCGTCCCAGGGCGTATGCATTTGTGTTTTATAATGTGTAAGTGTCACTCATTGATTTATTGAGTGTGTGTGCTGCCAATGGACCCAACGGCCTGCTGGGAGTTGTAGTTTTGTTGTATGGTTTGTCCAATTTCCTGTGCTCCTCCCTGTCCTCATCTAGGTGATGGGACCTACCAGCTGTTCCTCATCAATGGCAAGAGGATCCAGTATTCAAGCAGAGCCGGAGAGAGAGAGACCGGGAGAGAGTTCTTCTCCCAAGAGCCTGAGACTGGGAGAGAGTTCTTCTCCCAAGAGCCCGAGACTGTTGTGTTACCAGACTTGGAGTGTTGCTCTTGTTGGTGTATGTGAAGCTTAAATGTGTTGTTACGGCTGTAGTGGCAGCTTTGATGTGTTAAGCTTAAACCGAGGTCAACTTAAATGTCTTGTGGCTGTAGTGTACAGCTTTGAATTGCTTGCCCGTTGTTGAGTGTTGGAGCAGTAGGGAGTGGGTGCCATTTTTCTTTTCTCCTGTTTGTTTTGTTTTTTTTTTGTTTGTTTTTTGTTAGTTAGGAAGTAAGGTAAGAGTTGTGTTGTTTATTGTTGTAGGTTAATTAGGTTGTCCTTCTACCGGCTAGTGATCTTTTGTTTGTTTTGGCTTTACCTGCTCCTGAAGAACACGCTTCATTTCTTTTTCTTTTGGAGCTGTTTGTTTAGGATTCTTTTTGCACTGTATTTATCACTTATTGTAAATAAATGTATTGGAAATCTTACTTTGTGGATTGTGTGCTGGGACTCAGTATAGGTTCACTTTTCTTTGTCGCTGTTCATTTTTTGCTTTAAAGTGACTTTCCCTTTTGCCCCTAGAACATGAATTGGGAACATAACACTGGTAACAGTGGGCATTGTGTAGGCTAATTATTCTTATAGAATGTAGTCTTTTCTCTCTCTCTGTTTTGCATGCGTGGTCATAATCATTATTGTTGTTATTATTATTCTATATATATATTTTTTGCCTCTGTCACAGTGTATTCAGTGTATACTGTTCATAGGCAACACCAATAGGTGTCATGTGACACAAAATAAACATATGACCACTGTTGTACAGTATCCATTACTTGGACTATTTAAATGTAGTAATTAAAAAAAAAAAAAAGCCAAAGAGATCGTCGCGCTGCGATGGGAGTATGCCCAGCCAGATCTGCCGATCCGTCTAGCGATCAATGGGTGAGTTCCTGCCTGTCCGCACTCAACGACAAAAGTAAAAGGCGCTCGGCAGCTATTTATACCACAGACTGGACCTGTCTTTCACTTCGACGGTAACTAAAAAAAAATTCAAGCTGCGATTTTTTACGATGGAGATCCTCGCGCGATCGAGTGTAGATTGTGTTGAACACGATAAGAACAAAAAATTCTGCGTTTATTCCTTAAAACAGTCGGCATTTCCCACATTGCTTCTGCTCTGCAGCTGCTATTGGCGCACGTCACTGTCATTAAGCGCCTCCTATTGGCGTAGGTAATGTTTACCTCACGATGATCAAGTATGTAAGGCGAACGGAACGAAACAGTCAAATGAACAATAAATTAACATGGTGAGTAACATTTTATAAACAATATTGTCAATATTGTTTGTTTTCCCTCTATTTTGCTGACTAGAATTTCAAAATAAAGCCCTACCAGAGTCTCAATGCAACAACAGAAAGCGATTGAACCCTGAATTTTGTGAACAGTGACATAATCCTATATAATTATAAATTCAATTGTTATAAGACTTTACAATATTACTGTTTGTTGTTGTATTTTTTTCAAAACTTGAAACTTGTGTGTGTGTGTGTGTGTGTGTGTGTCAGTTGGATTTTTTAATGTTTTTGAAATAAGTCTCATGCGCTCCCCCAGCCTGCATTTATTTGATTAAAATATAGTAGCCTAGGCTATAAACTACAGTATTGTGATCTATTATTTTTATATTTTATAATATATTATAATTGTAACGATCTCATAGCTTTATTTATGCAATTGTAAATACAGTGAAAATCAGAATCAGAAAGAGCTTTATTGCCAAGTATGCTTGCGCATACGAGGAATTTGTCTTGGTGACAGTAGCTTCCAGTACACATACAATATAAAGTGACAAGACAAGTGACAAGTAACATAGGTATAATATATGAATATATGAAAATATATGAATGCCAGATCTGATGCCGCTTTCTGTGTATGCACTGGAAAGATGGATTTTCCTTTAATGATTTAATTTGACTGGTGTTGCGTCCCAGGGCGTATGCATTTGTGTTTTATAATGTGTAAGTGTCACTCATTGATTTATTGAGTGTGTGTGCTGCCAATGGACCCAACGGCCTGCTGGGAGTTGTAGTTTTGTTGTATGGTTTGTCCAATTTCCTGTGCTCCTCCCTGTCCTCATCTAGGTGATGGGACCTACCAGCTGTTCCTCATCAATGGCAAGAGGATCCAGTATTCAAGCAGAGCCGGAGAGAGAGAGACCGGGAGAGAGTTCTTCTCCCAAGAGCCTGAGACTGGGAGAGAGTTCTTCTCCCAAGAGCCCGAGACTGTTGTGTTACCAGACTTGGAGTGTTGCTCTTGTTGGTGTATGTGAAGCTTAAATGTGTTGTTACGGCTGTAGTGGCAGCTTTGATGTGTTAAGCTTAAACCGAGGTCAACTTAAATGTCTTGTGGCTGTAGTGTACAGCTTTGAATTGCTTGCCCGTTGTTGAGTGTTGGAGCAGTAGGGAGTGGGTGCCATTTTTCTTTTCTCCTGTTTGTTTTGTTTTTTTTTTGTTTGTTTTTTGTTAGTTAGGAAGTAAGGTAAGAGTTGTGTTGTTTATTGTTGTAGGTTAATTAGGTTGTCCTTCTACCGGCTAGTGATCTTTTGTTTGTTTTGGCTTTACCTGCTCCTGAAGAACACGCTTCATTTCTTTTTCTTTTGGAGCTGTTTGTTTAGGATTCTTTTTGCACTGTATTTATCACTTATTGTAAATAAATGTATTGGAAATCTTACTTTGTGGATTGTGTGCTGGGACTCAGTATAGGTTCACTTTTCTTTGTCGCTGTTCATTTTTTGCTTTAAAGTGACTTTCCCTTTTGCCCCTAGAACATGAATTGGGAACATAACACTGGTAACAGTGGGCATTGTGTAGGCTAATTATTCTTATAGAATGTAGTCTTTTCTCTCTCTCTGTTTTGCATGCGTGGTCATAATCATTATTGTTGTTATTATTATTCTATATATATATTTTTTGCCTCTGTCACAGTGTATTCAGTGTATACTGTTCATAGGCAACACCAATAGGTGTCATGTGACACAAAATAAACATATGACCACTGTTGTACAGTATCCATTACTTGGACTATTTAAATGTAGTAATTAAAAAAAAAAAAAAGCCAAAAAGATCGTCGCGCTGCGATGGGAGTATGCCCAGCCAGATCTGCCGATCCGTCTAGCGATCAATGGGTGAGTTCCTGCCTGTCCGCACTCAACGACAATAGTAAAGGGCGCTCGGCAGCCATTTATACCACAGACTGGACCTGTCTTTCACTTCGACGGTAACTAAAAAAAAATTCAAGCTGCGATTTTTTACGATGGAGATCATCGCGCGATCGAGTGTAGATTGTGTTGAACACGATAAGAACAAAAAATTCTGCGTTTATTCCTTAAAACAGTCGGCATTTCCCACATTGCTTCTGCTCTGCAGCTGCTATTGGCGCACGTCACTGTCATTAAGCGCCTCCTATTGGCGTAGGTAATGTTTACCTCACGATGATCAAGTATGTAAGGCGAACGGAACGAAACAGTCAAATGAACAATAAATTAACATGGTGAGTAACATTTTATAAACAATATTGTCAATATTGTTTGTTTTCCCTCTATTTTGCTGACTAGAATTTCAAAATAAAGCCCTACCAGAGTCTCAATGCAACAACAGAAAGCGATTGAACCCTGAATTTTGTGAACAGTGACATAATCCTATATAATTATAAATTCAATTGTTATAAGACTTTACAATATTACTGTTTGTTGTTGTATTTTTTTCAAAACTTGAAACTTGTGTGTGTGTGTGTGTGTGTGTGTGTCAGTTGGATTTTTTAATGTTTTTGAAATAAGTCTCATGCGCTCCCCCAGCCTGCATTTATTTGATTAAAATATAGTAGCCTAGGCTATAAACTACAGTATTGTGATCTATTATTTTTATATTTTATAATATATTATAATTGTAACGATCTCATAGCTTTATTTATGCAATTGTAAATACAGTGAAAATCAGAATCAGAAAGAGCTTTATTGCCAAGTATGCTTGCGCATACGAGGAATTTGTCTTGGTGACAGTAGCTTCCAGTACACATACAATATAAAGTGACAAGACAAGTGACAAGTAACATAGGTATAATATATGAATATATGAAAATATATGAATGCCAGATCTGATGCCGCTTTCTGTGTATGCACTGGAAAGATGGATTTTCCTTTAATGATTTAATTTGACTGGTGTTGCGTCCCAGGGCGTATGCATTTGTGTTTTATAATGTGTAAGTGTCACTCATTGATTTATTGAGTGTGTGTGCTGCCAATGGACCCAACGGCCTGCTGGGAGTTGTAGTTTTGTTGTATGGTTTGTCCAATTTCCTGTGCTCCTCCCTGTCCTCATCTAGGTGATGGGACCTACCAGCTGTTCCTCATCAATGGCAAGAGGATCCAGTATTCAAGCAGAGCCGGAGAGAGAGAGACCGGGAGAGAGTTCTTCTCCCAAGAGCCTGAGACTGGGAGAGAGTTCTTCTCCCAAGAGCCCGAGACTGTTGTGTTACCAGACTTGGAGTGTTGCTCTTGTTGGTGTATGTGAAGCTTAAATGTGTTGTTACGGCTGTAGTGGCAGCTTTGATGTGTTAAGCTTAAACCGAGGTCAACTTAAATGTCTTGTGGCTGTAGTGTACAGCTTTGAATTGCTTGCCCGTTGTTGAGTGTTGGAGCAGTAGGGAGTGGGTGCCATTTTTCTTTTCTCCTGTTTGTTTTGTTTTTTTTTTGTTTGTTTTTTGTTAGTTAGGAAGTAAGGTAAGAGTTGTGTTGTTTATTGTTGTAGGTTAATTAGGTTGTCCTTCTACCGGCTAGTGATCTTTTGTTTGTTTTGGCTTTACCTGCTCCTGAAGAACACGCTTCATTTCTTTTTCTTTTGGAGCTGTTTGTTTAGGATTCTTTTTGCACTGTATTTATCACTTATTGTAAATAAATGTATTGGAAATCTTACTTTGTGGATTGTGTGCTGGGACTCAGTATAGGTTCACTTTTCTTTGTCGCTGTTCATTTTTTGCTTTAAAGTGACTTTCCCTTTTGCCCCTAGAACATGAATTGGGAACATAACACTGGTAACAGTGGGCATTGTGTAGGCTAATTATTCTTATAGAATGTAGTCTTTTCTCTCTCTCTGTTTTGCATGCGTGGTCATAATCATTATTGTTGTTATTATTATTCTATATATATATTTTTTGCCTCTGTCACAGTGTATTCAGTGTATACTGTTCATAGGCAACACCAATAGGTGTCATGTGACACAAAATAAACATATGACCACTGTTGTACAGTATCCATTACTTGGACTATTTAAATGTAGTATTAAAAAAAAAAAAAAGCCAAAAAGATCGTCGCGCTGCGATGGGAGTATGCCCAGCCAGATCTGCCGATCCGTCTAGCGATCAATGGGTGAGTTCCTGCCTGTCCGCACTCAACGACAATAGTAAAGGGCGCTCGGCAGCCATTTATACCACAGACTGGACCTGTCTTTCACTTCGACGGTAACTAAAAAAAAATTCAAGCTGCGATTTTTTACGATGGAGATCCTCGCGCGATCGAGTGTAGATTGTGTTGAACACGATAAGAACAAAAAATTCTGCGTTTATTCCTTAAAACAGTCGGCATTTCCCACATTGCTTCTGCTCTGCAGCTGCTATTGGCGCACGTCACTGTCATTAAGCGCCTCCTATTGGCGTAGGTAATGTTTACCTCACGATGATCAAGTATGTAAGGCGAACGGAACGAAACAGTCAAATGAACAATAAATTAACATGGTGAGTAACATTTTATAAACAATATTGTCAATATTGTTTGTTTTCCCTCTATTTTGCTGACTAGAATTTCAAAATAAAGCCCTACCAGAGTCTCAATGCAACAACAGAAAGCGATTGAACCCTGAATTTTGTGAACAGTGACATAATCCTATATAATTATAAATTCAATTGTTATAAGACTTTACAATATTACTGTTTGTTGTTGTATTTTTTTCAAAACTTGAAACTTGTGTGTGTGTGTGTGTGTGTGTGTCAGTTGGATTTTTTAATGTTTTTGAAATAAGTCTCATGCGCTCCCCCAGCCTGCATTTATTTGATTAAAATATAGTAGCCTAGGCTATAAACTACAGTATTGTGATCTATTATTTTTATATTTTATAATATATTATAATTGTAACGATCTCATAGCTTTATTTATGCAATTGTAAATACAGTGAAAATCAGAATCAGAAAGAGCTTTATTGCCAAGTATGCTTGCGCATACGAGGAATTTGTCTTGGTGACAGTAGCTTCCAGTACACATACAATATAAAGTGACAAGACAAGTGACAAGTAACATAGGTATAATATATGAATATATGAAAATATATGAATGCCAGATCTGATGCCGCTTTCTGTGTATGCACTGGAAAGATGGATTTTCCTTTAATGATTTAATTTGACTGGTGTTGCGTCCCAGGGCGTATGCATTTGTGTTTTATAATGTGTAAGTGTCACTCATTGATTTATTGAGTGTGTGTGCTGCCAATGGACCCAACGGCCTGCTGGGAGTTGTAGTTTTGTTGTATGGTTTGTCCAATTTCCTGTGCTCCTCCCTGTCCTCATCTAGGTGATGGGACCTACCAGCTGTTCCTCATCAATGGCAAGAGGATCCAGTATTCAAGCAGAGCCGGAGAGAGAGAGACCGGGAGAGAGTTCTTCTCCCAAGAGCCTGAGACTGGGAGAGAGTTCTTCTCCCAAGAGCCCGAGACTGTTGTGTTACCAGACTTGGAGTGTTGCTCTTGTTGGTGTATGTGAAGCTTAAATGTGTTGTTACGGCTGTAGTGGCAGCTTTGATGTGTTAAGCTTAAACCGAGGTCAACTTAAATGTCTTGTGGCTGTAGTGTACAGCTTTGAATTGCTTGCCCGTTGTTGAGTGTTGGAGCAGTAGGGAGTGGGTGCCATTTTTCTTTTCTCCTGTTTGTTTTGTTTTTTTTTTGTTTGTTTTTTGTTAGTTAGGAAGTAAGGTAAGAGTTGTGTTGTTTATTGTTGTAGGTTAATTAGGTTGTCCTTCTACCGGCTAGTGATCTTTTGTTTGTTTTGGCTTTACCTGCTCCTGAAGAACACGCTTCATTTCTTTTTCTTTTGGAGCTGTTTGTTTAGGATTCTTTTTGCACTGTATTTATCACTTATTGTAAATAAATGTATTGGAAATCTTACTTTGTGGATTGTGTGCTGGGACTCAGTATAGGTTCACTTTTCTTTGTCGCTGTTCATTTTTTGCTTTAAAGTGACTTTCCCTTTTGCCCCTAGAACATGAATTGGGAACATAACACTGGTAACAGTGGGCATTGTGTAGGCTAATTATTCTTATAGAATGTAGTCTTTTCTCTCTCTCTGTTTTGCATGCGTGGTCATAATCATTATTGTTGTTATTATTATTCTATATATATATTTTTTGCCTCTGTCACAGTGTATTCAGTGTATACTGTTCATAGGCAACACCAATAGGTGTCATGTGACACAAAATAAACATATGACCACTGTTGTACAGTATCCATTACTTGGACTATTTAAATGTAGTAATTAAAAAAAAAAAAAAGCCAAAAAGATCGTCGCGCTGCGATGGGAGTATGCCCAGCCAGATCTGCCGATCCGTCTAGCGATCAATGGGTGAGTTCCTGCCTGTCCGCACTCAACGACAATAGTAAAGGGCGCTCGGCAGCCATTTATACCACAGACTGGACCTGTCTTTCACTTCGACGGTAACTAAAAAAAAATTCAAGCTGCGATTTTTTACGATGGAGATCATCGCGCGATCGAGTGTAGATTGTGTTGAACACGATAAGAACAAAAAATTCTGCGTTTATTCCTTAAAACAGTCGGCATTTCCCACATTGCTTCTGCTCTGCAGCTGCTATTGGCGCACGTCACTGTCATTAAGCGCCTCCTATTGGCGTAGGTAATGTTTACCTCACGATGATCAAGTATGTAAGGCGAACGGAACGAAACAGTCAAATGAACAATAAATTAACATGGTGAGTAACATTTTATAAACAATATTGTCAATATTGTTTGTTTTCCCTCTATTTTGCTGACTAGAATTTCAAAATAAAGCCCTACCAGAGTCTCAATGCAACAACAGAAAGCGATTGAACCCTGAATTTTGTGAACAGTGACATAATCCTATATAATTATAAATTCAATTGTTATAAGACTTTACAATATTACTGTTTGTTGTTGTATTTTTTTCAAAACTTGAAACTTGTGTGTGTGTGTGTGTGTGTGTGTGTCAGTTGGATTTTTTAATGTTTTTGAAATAAGTCTCATGCGCTCCCCCAGCCTGCATTTATTTGATTAAAATATAGTAGCCTAGGCTATAAACTACAGTATTGTGATCTATTATTTTTATATTTTATAATATATTATAATTGTAACGATCTCATAGCTTTATTTATGCAATTGTAAATACAGTGAAAATCAGAATCAGAAAGAGCTTTATTGCCAAGTATGCTTGCGCATACGAGGAATTTGTCTTGGTGACAGTAGCTTCCAGTACACATACAATATAAAGTGACAAGACAAGTGACAAGTAACATAGGTATAATATATGAATATATGAAAATATATGAATGCCAGATCTGATGCCGCTTTCTGTGTATGCACTGGAAAGATGGATTTTCCTTTAATGATTTAATTTGACTGGTGTTGCGTCCCAGGGCGTATGCATTTGTGTTTTATAATGTGTAAGTGTCACTCATTGATTTATTGAGTGTGTGTGCTGCCAATGGACCCAACGGCCTGCTGGGAGTTGTAGTTTTGTTGTATGGTTTGTCCAATTTCCTGTGCTCCTCCCTGTCCTCATCTAGGTGATGGGACCTACCAGCTGTTCCTCATCAATGGCAAGAGGATCCAGTATTCAAGCAGAGCCGGAGAGAGAGAGACCGGGAGAGAGTTCTTCTCCCAAGAGCCTGAGACTGGGAGAGAGTTCTTCTCCCAAGAGCCCGAGACTGTTGTGTTACCAGACTTGGAGTGTTGCTCTTGTTGGTGTATGTGAAGCTTAAATGTGTTGTTACGGCTGTAGTGGCAGCTTTGATGTGTTAAGCTTAAACCGAGGTCAACTTAAATGTCTTGTGGCTGTAGTGTACAGCTTTGAATTGCTTGCCCGTTGTTGAGTGTTGGAGCAGTAGGGAGTGGGTGCCATTTTTCTTTTCTCCTGTTTGTTTTGTTTTTTTTTTGTTTGTTTTTTGTTAGTTAGGAAGTAAGGTAAGAGTTGTGTTGTTTATTGTTGTAGGTTAATTAGGTTGTCCTTCTACCGGCTAGTGATCTTTTGTTTGTTTTGGCTTTACCTGCTCCTGAAGAACACGCTTCATTTCTTTTTCTTTTGGAGCTGTTTGTTTAGGATTCTTTTTGCACTGTATTTATCACTTATTGTAAATAAATGTATTGGAAATCTTACTTTGTGGATTGTGTGCTGGGACTCAGTATAGGTTCACTTTTCTTTGTCGCTGTTCATTTTTTGCTTTAAAGTGACTTTCCCTTTTGCCCCTAGAACATGAATTGGGAACATAACACTGGTAACAGTGGGCATTGTGTAGGCTAATTATTCTTATAGAATGTAGTCTTTTCTCTCTCTCTGTTTTGCATGCGTGGTCATAATCATTATTGTTGTTATTATTATTCTATATATATATTTTTTGCCTCTGTCACAGTGTATTCAGTGTATACTGTTCATAGGCAACACCAATAGGTGTCATGTGACACAAAATAAACATATGACCACTGTTGTACAGTATCCATTACTTGGACTATTTAAATGTAGTATTAAAAAAAAAAAAAAGCCAAAAAGATCGTCGCGCTGCGATGGGAGTATGCCCAGCCAGATCTGCCGATCCGTCTAGCGATCAATGGGTGAGTTCCTGCCTGTCCGCACTCAACGACAATAGTAAAGGGCGCTCGGCAGCGATTTATACCACAGACTGGACCTGTCTTTCACTTCGACGGTAACTAAAAAAAAATTCAAGCTGCGATTTTTTACGATGGAGATCCTCGCGCGATCGAGTGTAGATTGTGTTGAACACGATAAGAACAAAAAATTCTGCGTTTATTCCTTAAAACAGTCGGCATTTCCCACATTGCTTCTGCTCTGCAGCTGCTATTGGCGCACGTCACTGTCATTAAGCGCCTCCTATTGGCGTAGGTAATGTTTACCTCACGATGATCAAGTATGTAAGGCGAACGGAACGAAACAGTCAAATGAACAATAAATTAACATGGTGAGTAACATTTTATAAACAATATTGTCAATATTGTTTGTTTTCCCTCTATTTTGCTGACTAGAATTTCAAAATAAAGCCCTACCAGAGTCTCAATGCAACAACAGAAAGCGATTGAACCCTGAATTTTGTGAACAGTGACATAATCCTATATAATTATAAATTCAATTGTTATAAGACTTTACAATATTACTGTTTGTTGTTGTATTTTTTTCAAAACTTGAAACTTGTGTGTGTGTGTGTGTGTGTGTGTCAGTTGGATTTTTTAATGTTTTTGAAATAAGTCTCATGCGCTCCCCCAGCCTGCATTTATTTGATTAAAATATAGTAGCCTAGGCTATAAACTACAGTATTGTGATCTATTATTTTTATATTTTATAATATATTATAATTGTAACGATCTCATAGCTTTATTTATGCAATTGTAAATACAGTGAAAATCAGAATCAGAAAGAGCTTTATTGCCAAGTATGCTTGCGCATACGAGGAATTTGTCTTGGTGACAGTAGCTTCCAGTACACATACAATATAAAGTGACAAGACAAGTGACAAGTAACATAGGTATAATATATGAATATATGAAAATATATGAATGCCAGATCTGATGCCGCTTTCTGTGTATGCACTGGAAAGATGGATTTTCCTTTAATGATTTAATTTGACTGGTGTTGCGTCCCAGGGCGTATGCATTTGTGTTTTATAATGTGTAAGTGTCACTCATTGATTTATTGAGTGTGTGTGCTGCCAATGGACCCAACGGCCTGCTGGGAGTTGTAGTTTTGTTGTATGGTTTGTCCAATTTCCTGTGCTCCTCCCTGTCCTCATCTAGGTGATGGGACCTACCAGCTGTTCCTCATCAATGGCAAGAGGATCCAGTATTCAAGCAGAGCCGGAGAGAGAGAGACCGGGAGAGAGTTCTTCTCCCAAGAGCCTGAGACTGGGAGAGAGTTCTTCTCCCAAGAGCCCGAGACTGTTGTGTTACCAGACTTGGAGTGTTGCTCTTGTTGGTGTATGTGAAGCTTAAATGTGTTGTTACGGCTGTAGTGGCAGCTTTGATGTGTTAAGCTTAAACCGAGGTCAACTTAAATGTCTTGTGGCTGTAGTGTACAGCTTTGAATTGCTTGCCCGTTGTTGAGTGTTGGAGCAGTAGGGAGTGGGTGCCATTTTTCTTTTCTCCTGTTTGTTTTGTTTTTTTTTTGTTTGTTTTTTGTTAGTTAGGAAGTAAGGTAAGAGTTGTGTTGTTTATTGTTGTAGGTTAATTAGGTTGTCCTTCTACCGGCTAGTGATCTTTTGTTTGTTTTGGCTTTACCTGCTCCTGAAGAACACGCTTCATTTCTTTTTCTTTTGGAGCTGTTTGTTTAGGATTCTTTTTGCACTGTATTTATCACTTATTGTAAATAAATGTATTGGAAATCTTACTTTGTGGATTGTGTGCTGGGACTCAGTATAGGTTCACTTTTCTTTGTCGCTGTTCATTTTTTGCTTTAAAGTGACTTTCCCTTTTGCCCCTAGAACATGAATTGGGAACATAACACTGGTAACAGTGGGCATTGTGTAGGCTAATTATTCTTATAGAATGTAGTCTTTTCTCTCTCTCTGTTTTGCATGCGTGGTCATAATCATTATTGTTGTTATTATTATTCTATATATATATTTTTTGCCTCTGTCACAGTGTATTCAGTGTATACTGTTCATAGGCAACACCAATAGGTGTCATGTGACACAAAATAAACATATGACCACTGTTGTACAGTATCCATTACTTGGACTATTTAAATGTAGTATTAAAAAAAAAAAAAAGCCAAAAAGATCGTCGCGCTGCGATGGGAGTATGCCCAGCCAGATCTGCCGATCCGTCTAGCGATCAATGGGTGAGTTCCTGCCTGTCCGCACTCAACGACAATAGTAAAGGGCGCTCGGCAGCCATTTATACCACAGACTGGACCTGTCTTTCACTTCGACGGTAACTAAAAAAAAATTCAAGCTGCGATTTTTTACGATGGAGATCCTCGCGCGATCGAGTGTAGATTGTGTTGAACACGATAAGAACAAAAAATTCTGCGTTTATTCCTTAAAACAGTCGGCATTTCCCACATTGCTTCTGCTCTGCAGCTGCTATTGGCGCACGTCACTGTCATTAAGCGCCTCCTATTGGCGTAGGTAATGTTTACCTCACGATGATCAAGTATGTAAGGCGAACGGAACGAAACAGTCAAATGAACAATAAATTAACATGGTGAGTAACATTTTATAAACAATATTGTCAATATTGTTTGTTTTCCCTCTATTTTGCTGACTAGAATTTCAAAATAAAGCCCTACCAGAGTCTCAATGCAACAACAGAAAGCGATTGAACCCTGAATTTTGTGAACAGTGACATAATCCTATATAATTATAAATTCAATTGTTATAAGACTTTACAATATTACTGTTTGTTGTTGTATTTTTTTCAAAACTTGAAACTTGTGTGTGTGTGTGTGTGTGTGTGTCAGTTGGATTTTTTAATGTTTTTGAAATAAGTCTCATGCGCTCCCCCAGCCTGCATTTATTTGATTAAAATATAGTAGCCTAGGCTATAAACTACAGTATTGTGATCTATTATTTTTATATTTTATAATATATTATAATTGTAACGATCTCATAGCTTTATTTATGCAATTGTAAATACAGTGAAAATCAGAATCAGAAAGAGCTTTATTGCCAAGTATGCTTGCGCATACGAGGAATTTGTCTTGGTGACAGTAGCTTCCAGTACACATACAATATAAAGTGACAAGACAAGTGACAAGTAACATAGGTATAATATATGAATATATGAAAATATATGAATGCCAGATCTGATGCCGCTTTCTGTGTATGCACTGGAAAGATGGATTTTCCTTTAATGATTTAATTTGACTGGTGTTGCGTCCCAGGGCGTATGCATTTGTGTTTTATAATGTGTAAGTGTCACTCATTGATTTATTGAGTGTGTGTGCTGCCAATGGACCCAACGGCCTGCTGGGAGTTGTAGTTTTGTTGTATGGTTTGTCCAATTTCCTGTGCTCCTCCCTGTCCTCATCTAGGTGATGGGACCTACCAGCTGTTCCTCATCAATGGCAAGAGGATCCAGTATTCAAGCAGAGCCGGAGAGAGAGAGACCGGGAGAGAGTTCTTCTCCCAAGAGCCTGAGACTGGGAGAGAGTTCTTCTCCCAAGAGCCCGAGACTGTTGTGTTACCAGACTTGGAGTGTTGCTCTTGTTGGTGTATGTGAAGCTTAAATGTGTTGTTACGGCTGTAGTGGCAGCTTTGATGTGTTAAGCTTAAACCGAGGTCAACTTAAATGTCTTGTGGCTGTAGTGTACAGCTTTGAATTGCTTGCCCGTTGTTGAGTGTTGGAGCAGTAGGGAGTGGGTGCCATTTTTCTTTTCTCCTGTTTGTTTTGTTTTTTTTTTGTTTGTTTTTTGTTAGTTAGGAAGTAAGGTAAGAGTTGTGTTGTTTATTGTTGTAGGTTAATTAGGTTGTCCTTCTACCGGCTAGTGATCTTTTGTTTGTTTTGGCTTTACCTGCTCCTGAAGAACACGCTTCATTTCTTTTTCTTTTGGAGCTGTTTGTTTAGGATTCTTTTTGCACTGTATTTATCACTTATTGTAAATAAATGTATTGGAAATCTTACTTTGTGGATTGTGTGCTGGGACTCAGTATAGGTTCACTTTTCTTTGTCGCTGTTCATTTTTTGCTTTAAAGTGACTTTCCCTTTTGCCCCTAGAACATGAATTGGGAACATAACACTGGTAACAGTGGGCATTGTGTAGGCTAATTATTCTTATAGAATGTAGTCTTTTCTCTCTCTCTGTTTTGCATGCGTGGTCATAATCATTATTGTTGTTATTATTATTCTATATATATATTTTTTGCCTCTGTCACAGTGTATTCAGTGTATACTGTTCATAGGCAACACCAATAGGTGTCATGTGACACAAAATAAACATATGACCACTGTTGTACAGTATCCATTACTTGGACTATTTAAATGTAGTATTAAAAAAAAAAAAAAGCCAAAAAGATCGTCGCGCTGCGATGGGAGTATGCCCAGCCAGATCTGCCGATCCGTCTAGCGATCAATGGGTGAGTTCCTGCCTGTCCGCACTCAACGACAATAGTAAAGGGCGCTCGGCAGCCATTTATACCACAGACTGGACCTGTCTTTCACTTCGACGGTAACTAAAAAAAAATTCAAGCTGCGATTTTTTACGATGGAGATCCTCGCGCGATCGAGTGTAGATTGTGTTGAACACGATAAGAACAAAAAATTCTGCGTTTATTCCTTAAAACAGTCGGCATTTCCCACATTGCTTCTGCTCTGCAGCTGCTATTGGCGCACGTCACTGTCATTAAGCGCCTCCTATTGGCGTAGGTAATGTTTACCTCACGATGATCAAGTATGTAAGGCGAACGGAACGAAACAGTCAAATGAACAATAAATTAACATGGTGAGTAACATTTTATAAACAATATTGTCAATATTGTTTGTTTTCCCTCTATTTTGCTGACTAGAATTTCAAAATAAAGCCCTACCAGAGTCTCAATGCAACAACAGAAAGCGATTGAACCCTGAATTTTGTGAACAGTGACATAATCCTATATAATTATAAATTCAATTGTTATAAGACTTTACAATATTACTGTTTGTTGTTGTATTTTTTTCAAAACTTGAAACTTGTGTGTGTGTGTGTGTGTGTGTGTGTGTGTGTGTCAGTTGGATTTTTTAATGTTTTTGAAATAAGTCTCATGCGCTCCCCCAGCCTGCATTTATTTGATTAAAATATAGTAGCCTAGGCTATAAACTACAGTATTGTGATCTATTATTTTTATATTTTATAATATATTATAATTGTAACGATCTCATAGCTTTATTTATGCAATTGTAAATACAGTGAAAATCAGAATCAGAAAGAGCTTTATTGCCAAGTATGCTTGCGCATACGAGGAATTTGTCTTGGTGACAGTAGCTTCCAGTACACATACAATATAAAGTGACAAGACAAGTGACAAGTAACATAGGTATAATATATGAATATATGAAAATATATGAATGCCAGATCTGATGCCGCTTTCTGTGTATGCACTGGAAAGATGGATTTTCCTTTAATGATTTAATTTGACTGGTGTTGCGTCCCAGGGCGTATGCATTTGTGTTTTATAATGTGTAAGTGTCACTCATTGATTTATTGAGTGTGTGTGCTGCCAATGGACCCAACGGCCTGCTGGGAGTTGTAGTTTTGTTGTATGGTTTGTCCAATTTCCTGTGCTCCTCCCTGTCCTCATCTAGGTGATGGGACCTACCAGCTGTTCCTCATCAATGGCAAGAGGATCCAGTATTCAAGCAGAGCCGGAGAGAGAGAGACCGGGAGAGAGTTCTTCTCCCAAGAGCCTGAGACTGGGAGAGAGTTCTTCTCCCAAGAGCCCGAGACTGTTGTGTTACCAGACTTGGAGTGTTGCTCTTGTTGGTGTATGTGAAGCTTAAATGTGTTGTTACGGCTGTAGTGGCAGCTTTGATGTGTTAAGCTTAAACCGAGGTCAACTTAAATGTCTTGTGGCTGTAGTGTACAGCTTTGAATTGCTTGCCCGTTGTTGAGTGTTGGAGCAGTAGGGAGTGGGTGCCATTTTTCTTTTCTCCTGTTTGTTTTGTTTTTTTTTTGTTTGTTTTTTGTTAGTTAGGAAGTAAGGTAAGAGTTGTGTTGTTTATTGTTGTAGGTTAATTAGGTTGTCCTTCTACCGGCTAGTGATCTTTTGTTTGTTTTGGCTTTACCTGCTCCTGAAGAACACGCTTCATTTCTTTTTCTTTTGGAGCTGTTTGTTTAGGATTCTTTTTGCACTGTATTTATCACTTATTGTAAATAAATGTATTGGAAATCTTACTTTGTGTATTGTGTGCTGGGACTCAGTATAGGTTCACTTTTCTTTGTCGCTGTTCATTTTTTGCTTTAAAGTGACTTTCCCTTTTGCCCCTAGAACATGAATTGGGAACATAACACTGGTAACAGTGGGCATTGTGTAGGCTAATTATTCTTATAGAATGTAGTCTTTTCTCTCTCTCTGTTTTGCATGCGTGGTCATAATCATTATTGTTGTTATTATTATTCTATATATATATTTTTTGCCTCTGTCACAGTGTATTCAGTGTATACTGTTCATAGGCAACACCAATAGGTGTCATGTGACACAAAATAAACATATGACCACTGTTGTACAGTATCCATTACTTGGACTATTTAAATGTAGTAATTAAAAAAAAAAAAAAGCCAAAGAGATCGTCGCGCTGCGATGGGTGTATGCCCAGCCAGATCTGCCGATCCGTCTAGCGATCAATGGGTGAGTTCCTGCCTGTCCGCACTCAACGACAAAAGTAAAAGGCGCTCGGCAGCTATTTATACCACAGACTGGACCTGTCTTTCACTTCGACGGTAACTAAAAAAAAATTCAAGCTGCGATTTTTTACGATGGAGATCCTCGCGCGATCGAGTGTAGATTGTGTTGAACACGATAAGAACAAAAAATTCTGCGTTTATTCCTTAAAACAGTCGGCATTTCCCACATTGCTTCTGCTCTGCAGCTGCTATTGGCGCACGTCACTGTCATTAAGCGCCTCCTATTGGCGTAGGTAATGTTTACCTCACGATGATCAAGTATGTAAGGCGAACGGAACGAAACAGTCAAATGAACAATAAATTAACATGGTGAGTAACATTTTATAAACAATATTGTCAATATTGTTTGTTTTCCCTCTATTTTGCTGACTAGAATTTCAAAATAAAGCCCTACCAGAGTCTCAATGCAACAACAGAAAGCGATTGAACCCTGAATTTTGTGAACAGTGACATAATCCTATATAATTATAAATTCAATTGTTATAAGACTTTACAATATTACTGTTTGTTGTTGTATTTTTTTCAAAACTTGAAACTTGTGTGTGTGTGTGTGTGTGTGTGTGTCAGTTGGATTTTTTAATGTTTTTGAAATAAGTCTCATGCGCTCCCCCAGCCTGCATTTATTTGATTAAAATATAGTAGCCTAGGCTATAAACTACAGTATTGTGATCTATTATTTTTATATTTTATAATATATTATAATTGTAACGATCTCATAGCTTTATTTATGCAATTGTAAATACAGTGAAAATCAGAATCAGAAAGAGCTTTATTGCCAAGTATGCTTGCGCATACGAGGAATTTGTCTTGGTGACAGTAGCTTCCAGTACACATACAATATAAAGTGACAAGACAAGTGACAAGTAACATAGGTATAATATATGAATATATGAAAATATATGAATGCCAGATCTGATGCCGCTTTCTGTGTATGCACTGGAAAGATGGATTTTCCTTTAATGATTTAATTTGACTGGTGTTGCGTCCCAGGGCGTATGCATTTGTGTTTTATAATGTGTAAGTGTCACTCATTGATTTATTGAGTGTGTGTGCTGCCAATGGACCCAACGGCCTGCTGGGAGTTGTAGTTTTGTTGTATGGTTTGTCCAATTTCCTGTGCTCCTCCCTGTCCTCATCTAGGTGATGGGACCTACCAGCTGTTCCTCATCAATGGCAAGAGGATCCAGTATTCAAGCAGAGCCGGAGAGAGAGAGACCGGGAGAGAGTTCTTCTCCCAAGAGCCTGAGACTGGGAGAGAGTTCTTCTCCCAAGAGCCCGAGACTGTTGTGTTACCAGACTTGGAGTGTTGCTCTTGTTGGTGTATGTGAAGCTTAAATGTGTTGTTACGGCTGTAGTGGCAGCTTTGATGTGTTAAGCTTAAACCGAGGTCAACTTAAATGTCTTGTGGCTGTAGTGTACAGCTTTGAATTGCTTGCCCGTTGTTGAGTGTTGGAGCAGTAGGGAGTGGGTGCCATTTTTCTTTTCTCCTGTTTGTTTTGTTTTTTTTTTGTTTGTTTTTTGTTAGTTAGGAAGTAAGGTAAGAGTTGTGTTGTTTATTGTTGTAGGTTAATTAGGTTGTCCTTCTACCGGCTAGTGATCTTTTGTTTGTTTTGGCTTTACCTGCTCCTGAAGAACACGCTTCATTTCTTTTTCTTTTGGAGCTGTTTGTTTAGGATTCTTTTTGCACTGTATTTATCACTTATTGTAAATAAATGTATTGGAAATCTTACTTTGTGGATTGTGTGCTGGGACTCAGTATAGGTTCACTTTTCTTTGTCGCTGTTCATTTTTTGCTTTAAAGTGACTTTCCCTTTTGCCCCTAGAACATGAATTGGGAACATAACACTGGTAACAGTGGGCATTGTGTAGGCTAATTATTCTTATAGAATGTAGTCTTTTCTCTCTCTCTGTTTTGCATGCGTGGTCATAATCATTATTGTTGTTATTATTATTCTATATATATATTTTTTGCCTCTGTCACAGTGTATTCAGTGTATACTGTTCATAGGCAACACCAATAGGTGTCATGTGACACAAAATAAACATATGACCACTGTTGTACAGTATCCATTACTTGGACTATTTAAATGTAGTATTAAAAAAAAAAAAAAGCCAAAAAGATCGTCGCGCTGCGATGGGAGTATGCCCAGCCAGATCTGCCGATCCGTCTAGCGATCAATGGGTGAGTTCCTGCCTGTCCGCACTCAACGACAATAGTAAAGGGCGCTCGGCAGCAATTTATACCACAGACTGGACCTGTCTTTCACTTCGACGGTAACTAAAAAAAAATTCAAGCTGCGATTTTTTACGATGGAGATCCTCGCGCGATCGAGTGTAGATTGTGTTGAACACGATAAGAACAAAAAATTCTGCGTTTATTCCTTAAAACAGTCGGCATTTCCCACATTGCTTCTGCTCTGCAGCTGCTATTGGCGCACGTCACTGTCATTAAGCGCCTCCTATTGGCGTAGGTAATGTTTACCTCACGATGATCAAGTATGTAAGGCGAACGGAACGAAACAGTCAAATGAACAATAAATTAACATGGTGAGTAACATTTTATAAACAATATTGTCAATATTGTTTGTTTTCCCTCTATTTTGCTGACTAGAATTTCAAAATAAAGCCCTACCAGAGTCTCAATGCAACAACAGAAAGCGATTGAACCCTGAATTTTGTGAACAGTGACATAATCCTATATAATTATAAATTCAATTGTTATAAGACTTTACAATATTACTGTTTGTTGTTGTATTTTTTTCAAAACTTGAAACTTGTGTGTGTGTGTGTGTGTGTGTGTCAGTTGGATTTTTTAATGTTTTTGAAATAAGTCTCATGCGCTCCCCCAGCCTGCATTTATTTGATTAAAATATAGTAGCCTAGGCTATAAACTACAGTATTGTGATCTATTATTTTTATATTTTATAATATATTATAATTGTAACGATCTCATAGCTTTATTTATGCAATTGTAAATACAGTGAAAATCAGAATCAGAAAGAGCTTTATTGCCAAGTATGCTTGCGCATACGAGGAATTTGTCTTGGTGACAGTAGCTTCCAGTACACATACAATATAAAGTGACAAGACAAGTGACAAGTAACATAGGTATAATATATGAATATATGAAAATATATGAATGCCAGATCTGATGCCGCTTTCTGTGTATGCACTGGAAAGATGGATTTTCCTTTAATGATTTAATTTGACTGGTGTTGCGTCCCAGGGCGTATGCATTTGTGTTTTATAATGTGTAAGTGTCACTCATTGATTTATTGAGTGTGTGTGCTGCCAATGGACCCAACGGCCTGCTGGGAGTTGTAGTTTTGTTGTATGGTTTGTCCAATTTCCTGTGCTCCTCCCTGTCCTCATCTAGGTGATGGGACCTACCAGCTGTTCCTCATCAATGGCAAGAGGATCCAGTATTCAAGCAGAGCCGGAGAGAGAGAGACCGGGAGAGAGTTCTTCTCCCAAGAGCCTGAGACTGGGAGAGAGTTCTTCTCCCAAGAGCCCGAGACTGTTGTGTTACCAGACTTGGAGTGTTGCTCTTGTTGGTGTATGTGAAGCTTAAATGTGTTGTTACGGCTGTAGTGGCAGCTTTGATGTGTTAAGCTTAAACCGAGGTCAACTTAAATGTCTTGTGGCTGTAGTGTACAGCTTTGAATTGCTTGCCCGTTGTTGAGTGTTGGAGCAGTAGGGAGTGGGTGCCATTTTTCTTTTCTCCTGTTTGTTTTGTTTTTTTTTTGTTTGTTTTTTGTTAGTTAGGAAGTAAGGTAAGAGTTGTGTTGTTTATTGTTGTAGGTTAATTAGGTTGTCCTTCTACCGGCTAGTGATCTTTTGTTTGTTTTGGCTTTACCTGCTCCTGAAGAACACGCTTCATTTCTTTTTCTTTTGGAGCTGTTTGTTTAGGATTCTTTTTGCACTGTATTTATCACTTATTGTAAATAAATGTATTGGAAATCTTACTTTGTGGATTGTGTGCTGGGACTCAGTATAGGTTCACTTTTCTTTGTCGCTGTTCATTTTTTGCTTTAAAGTGACTTTCCCTTTTGCCCCTAGAACATGAATTGGGAACATAACACTGGTAACAGTGGGCATTGTGTAGGCTAATTATTCTTATAGAATGTAGTCTTTTCTCTCTCTCTGTTTTGCATGCGTGGTCATAATCATTATTGTTGTTATTATTATTCTATATATATATTTTTTGCCTCTGTCACAGTGTATTCAGTGTATACTGTTCATAGGCAACACCAATAGGTGTCATGTGACACAAAATAAACATATGACCACTGTTGTACAGTATCCATTACTTGGACTATTTAAATGTAGTAATTAAAAAAAAAAAAAAGCCAAAAAGATCGTCGCGCTGCGATGGGAGTATGCCCAGCCAGATCTGCCGATCCGTCTAGCGATCAATGGGTGAGTTCCTGCCTGTCCGCACTCAACGACAATAGTAAAGGGCGCTCGGCAGCCATTTATACCACAGACTGGACCTGTCTTTCACTTCGACGGTAACTAAAAAAAAATTCAAGCTGCGATTTTTTACGATGGAGATCATCGCGCGATCGAGTGTAGATTGTGTTGAACACGATAAGAACAAAAAATTCTGCGTTTATTCCTTAAAACAGTCGGCATTTCCCACATTGCTTCTGCTCTGCAGCTGCTATTGGCGCACGTCACTGTCATTAAGCGCCTCCTATTGGCGTAGGTAATGTTTACCTCACGATGATCAAGTATGTAAGGCGAACGGAACGAAACAGTCAAATGAACAATAAATTAACATGGTGAGTAACATTTTATAAACAATATTGTCAATATTGTTTGTTTTCCCTCTATTTTGCTGACTAGAATTTCAAAATAAAGCCCTACCAGAGTCTCAATGCAACAACAGAAAGCGATTGAACCCTGAATTTTGTGAACAGTGACATAATCCTATATAATTATAAATTCAATTGTTATAAGACTTTACAATATTACTGTTTGTTGTTGTATTTTTTTCAAAACTTGAAACTTGTGTGTGTGTGTGTGTGTGTGTCAGTTGGATTTTTTAATGTTTTTGAAATAAGTCTCATGCGCTCCCCCAGCCTGCATTTATTTGATTAAAATATAGTAGCCTAGGCTATAAACTACAGTATTGTGATCTATTATTTTTATATTTTATAATATATTATAATTGTAACGATCTCATAGCTTTATTTATGCAATTGTAAATACAGTGAAAATCAGAATCAGAAAGAGCTTTATTGCCAAGTATGCTTGCGCATACGAGGAATTTGTCTTGGTGACAGTAGCTTCCAGTACACATACAATATAAAGTGACAAGACAAGTGACAAGTAACATAGGTATAATATATGAATATATGAAAATATATGAATGCCAGATCTGATGCCGCTTTCTGTGTATGCACTGGAAAGATGGATTTTCCTTTAATGATTTAATTTGACTGGTGTTGCGTCCCAGGGCGTATGCATTTGTGTTTTATAATGTGTAAGTGTCACTCATTGATTTATTGAGTGTGTGTGCTGCCAATGGACCCAACGGCCTGCTGGGAGTTGTAGTTTTGTTGTATGGTTTGTCCAATTTCCTGTGCTCCTCCCTGTCCTCATCTAGGTGATGGGACCTACCAGCTGTTCCTCATCAATGGCAAGAGGATCCAGTATTCAAGCAGAGCCGGAGAGAGAGAGACCGGGAGAGAGTTCTTCTCCCAAGAGCCTGAGACTGGGAGAGAGTTCTTCTCCCAAGAGCCCGAGACTGTTGTGTTACCAGACTTGGAGTGTTGCTCTTGTTGGTGTATGTGAAGCTTAAATGTGTTGTTACGGCTGTAGTGGCAGCTTTGATGTGTTAAGCTTAAACCGAGGTCAACTTAAATGTCTTGTGGCTGTAGTGTACAGCTTTGAATTGCTTGCCCGTTGTTGAGTGTTGGAGCAGTAGGGAGTGGGTGCCATTTTTCTTTTCTCCTGTTTGTTTTGTTTTTTTTTTGTTTGTTTTTTGTTAGTTAGGAAGTAAGGTAAGAGTTGTGTTGTTTATTGTTGTAGGTTAATTAGGTTGTCCTTCTACCGGCTAGTGATCTTTTGTTTGTTTTGGCTTTACCTGCTCCTGAAGAACACGCTTCATTTCTTTTTCTTTTGGAGCTGTTTGTTTAGGATTCTTTTTGCACTGTATTTATCACTTATTGTAAATAAATGTATTGGAAATCTTACTTTGTGGATTGTGTGCTGGGACTCAGTATAGGTTCACTTTTCTTTGTCGCTGTTCATTTTTTGCTTTAAAGTGACTTTCCCTTTTGCCCCTAGAACATGAATTGGGAACATAACACTGGTAACAGTGGGCATTGTGTAGGCTAATTATTCTTATAGAATGTAGTCTTTTCTCTCTCTCTGTTTTGCATGCGTGGTCATAATCATTATTGTTGTTATTATTATTCTATATATATATTTTTTGCCTCTGTCACAGTGTATTCAGTGTATACTGTTCATAGGCAACACCAATAGGTGTCATGTGACACAAAATAAACATATGACCACTGTTGTACAGTATCCATTACTTGGACTATTTAAATGTAGTAATTAAAAAAAAAAAAAAGCCAAAAAGATCGTCGCGCTGCGATGGGAGTATGCCCAGCCAGATCTGCCGATCCGTCTAGCGATCAATGGGTGAGTTCCTGCCTGTCCGCACTCAACGACAATAGTAAAGGGCGCTCGGCAGCCATTTATACCACAGACTGGACCTGTCTTTCACTTCGACGGTAACTAAAAAAAAATTCAAGCTGCGATTTTTTACGATGGAGATCATCGCGCGATCGAGTGTAGATTGTGTTGAACACGATAAGAACAAAAAATTCTGCGTTTATTCCTTAAAACAGTCGGCATTTCCCACATTGCTTCTGCTCTGCAGCTGCTATTGGCGCACGTCACTGTCATTAAGCGCCTCCTATTGGCGTAGGTAATGTTTACCTCACGATGATCAAGTATGTAAGGCGAACGGAACGAAACAGTCAAATGAACAATAAATTAACATGGTGAGTAACATTTTATAAACAATATTGTCAATATTGTTTGTTTTCCCTCTATTTTGCTGACTAGAATTTCAAAATAAAGCCCTACCAGAGTCTCAATGCAACAACAGAAAGCGATTGAACCCTGAATTTTGTGAACAGTGACATAATCCTATATAATTATAAATTCAATTGTTATAAGACTTTACAATATTACTGTTTGTTGTTGTATTTTTTTCAAAACTTGAAACTTGTGTGTGTGTGTGTGTGTGTGTCAGTTGGATTTTTTAATGTTTTTGAAATAAGTCTCATGCGCTCCCCCAGCCTGCATTTATTTGATTAAAATATAGTAGCCTAGGCTATAAACTACAGTATTGTGATCTATTATTTTTATATTTTATAATATATTATAATTGTAACGATCTCATAGCTTTATTTATGCAATTGTAAATACAGTGAAAATCAGAATCAGAAAGAGCTTTATTGCCAAGTATGCTTGCGCATACGAGGAATTTGTCTTGGTGACAGTAGCTTCCAGTACACATACAATATAAAGTGACAAGACAAGTGACAAGTAACATAGGTATAATATATGAATATATGAAAATATATGAATGCCAGATCTGATGCCGCTTTCTGTGTATGCACTGGAAAGATGGATTTTCCTTTAATGATTTAATTTGACTGGTGTTGCGTCCCAGGGCGTATGCATTTGTGTTTTATAATGTGTAAGTGTCACTCATTGATTTATTGAGTGTGTGTGCTGCCAATGGACCCAACGGCCTGCTGGGAGTTGTAGTTTTGTTGTATGGTTTGTCCAATTTCCTGTGCTCCTCCCTGTCCTCATCTAGGTGATGGGACCTACCAGCTGTTCCTCATCAATGGCAAGAGGATCCAGTATTCAAGCAGAGCCGGAGAGAGAGAGACCGGGAGAGAGTTCTTCTCCCAAGAGCCTGAGACTGGGAGAGAGTTCTTCTCCCAAGAGCCCGAGACTGTTGTGTTACCAGACTTGGAGTGTTGCTCTTGTTGGTGTATGTGAAGCTTAAATGTGTTGTTACGGCTGTAGTGGCAGCTTTGATGTGTTAAGCTTAAACCGAGGTCAACTTAAATGTCTTGTGGCTGTAGTGTACAGCTTTGAATTGCTTGCCCGTTGTTGAGTGTTGGAGCAGTAGGGAGTGGGTGCCATTTTTCTTTTCTCCTGTTTGTTTTGTTTTTTTTTTGTTTGTTTTTTGTTAGTTAGGAAGTAAGGTAAGAGTTGTGTTGTTTATTGTTGTAGGTTAATTAGGTTGTCCTTCTACCGGCTAGTGATCTTTTGTTTGTTTTGGCTTTACCTGCTCCTGAAGAACACGCTTCATTTCTTTTTCTTTTGGAGCTGTTTGTTTAGGATTCTTTTTGCACTGTATTTATCACTTATTGTAAATAAATGTATTGGAAATCTTACTTTGTGGATTGTGTGCTGGGACTCAGTATAGGTTCACTTTTCTTTGTCGCTGTTCATTTTTTGCTTTAAAGTGACTTTCCCTTTTGCCCCTAGAACATGAATTGGGAACATAACACTGGTAACAGTGGGCATTGTGTAGGCTAATTATTCTTATAGAATGTAGTCTTTTCTCTCTCTCTGTTTTGCATGCGTGGTCATAATCATTATTGTTGTTATTATTATTCTATATATATATTTTTTGCCTCTGTCACAGTGTATTCAGTGTATACTGTTCATAGGCAACACCAATAGGTGTCATGTGACACAAAATAAACATATGACCACTGTTGTACAGTATCCATTACTTGGACTATTTAAATGTAGTAATTAAAAAAAAAAAAAAGCCAAAAAGATCGTCGCGCTGCGATGGGAGTATGCCCAGCCAGATCTGCCGATCCGTCTAGCGATCAATGGGTGAGTTCCTGCCTGTCCGCACTCAACGACAATAGTAAAGGGCGCTCGGCAGCCATTTATACCACAGACTGGACCTGTCTTTCACTTCGACGGTAACTAAAAAAAAATTCAAGCTGCGATTTTTTACGATGGAGATCATCGCGCGATCGAGTGTAGATTGTGTTGAACACGATAAGAACAAAAAATTCTGCGTTTATTCCTTAAAACAGTCGGCATTTCCCACATTGCTTCTGCTCTGCAGCTGCTATTGGCGCACGTCACTGTCATTAAGCGCCTCCTATTGGCGTAGGTAATGTTTACCTCACGATGATCAAGTATGTAAGGCGAACGGAACGAAACAGTCAAATGAACAATAAATTAACATGGTGAGTAACATTTTATAAACAATATTGTCAATATTGTTTGTTTTCCCTCTATTTTGCTGACTAGAATTTCAAAATAAAGCCCTACCAGAGTCTCAATGCAACAACAGAAAGCGATTGAACCCTGAATTTTGTGAACAGTGACATAATCCTATATAATTATAAATTCAATTGTTATAAGACTTTACAATATTACTGTTTGTTGTTGTATTTTTTTCAAAACTTGAAACTTGTGTGTGTGTGTGTGTGTGTGTCAGTTGGATTTTTTAATGTTTTTGAAATAAGTCTCATGCGCTCCCCCAGCCTGCATTTATTTGATTAAAATATAGTAGCCTAGGCTATAAACTACAGTATTGTGATCTATTATTTTTATATTTTATAATATATTATAATTGTAACGATCTCATAGCTTTATTTATGCAATTGTAAATACAGTGAAAATCAGAATCAGAAAGAGCTTTATTGCCAAGTATGCTTGCGCATACGAGGAATTTGTCTTGGTGACAGTAGCTTCCAGTACACATACAATATAAAGTGACAAGACAAGTGACAAGTAACATAGGTATAATATATGAATATATGAAAATATATGAATGCCAGATCTGATGCCGCTTTCTGTGTATGCACTGGAAAGATGGATTTTCCTTTAATGATTTAATTTGACTGGTGTTGCGTCCCAGGGCGTATGCATTTGTGTTTTATAATGTGTAAGTGTCACTCATTGATTTATTGAGTGTGTGTGCTGCCAATGGACCCAACGGCCTGCTGGGAGTTGTAGTTTTGTTGTATGGTTTGTCCAATTTCCTGTGCTCCTCCCTGTCCTCATCTAGGTGATGGGACCTACCAGCTGTTCCTCATCAATGGCAAGAGGATCCAGTATTCAAGCAGAGCCGGAGAGAGAGAGACCGGGAGAGAGTTCTTCTCCCAAGAGCCTGAGACTGGGAGAGAGTTCTTCTCCCAAGAGCCCGAGACTGTTGTGTTACCAGACTTGGAGTGTTGCTCTTGTTGGTGTATGTGAAGCTTAAATGTGTTGTTACGGCTGTAGTGGCAGCTTTGATGTGTTAAGCTTAAACCGAGGTCAACTTAAATGTCTTGTGGCTGTAGTGTACAGCTTTGAATTGCTTGCCCGTTGTTGAGTGTTGGAGCAGTAGGGAGTGGGTGCCATTTTTCTTTTCTCCTGTTTGTTTTGTTTTTTTTTTGTTTGTTTTTTGTTAGTTAGGAAGTAAGGTAAGAGTTGTGTTGTTTATTGTTGTAGGTTAATTAGGTTGTCCTTCTACCGGCTAGTGATCTTTTGTTTGTTTTGGCTTTACCTGCTCCTGAAGAACACGCTTCATTTCTTTTTCTTTTGGAGCTGTTTGTTTAGGATTCTTTTTGCACTGTATTTATCACTTATTGTAAATAAATGTATTGGAAATCTTACTTTGTGGATTGTGTGCTGGGACTCAGTATAGGTTCACTTTTCTTTGTCGCTGTTCATTTTTTGCTTTAAAGTGACTTTCCCTTTTGCCCCTAGAACATGAATTGGGAACATAACACTGGTAACAGTGGGCATTGTGTAGGCTAATTATTCTTATAGAATGTAGTCTTTTCTCTCTCTCTGTTTTGCATGCGTGGTCATAATCATTATTGTTGTTATTATTATTCTATATATATATTTTTTGCCTCTGTCACAGTGTATTCAGTGTATACTGTTCATAGGCAACACCAATAGGTGTCATGTGACACAAAATAAACATATGACCACTGTTGTACAGTATCCATTACTTGGACTATTTAAATGTAGTATTAAAAAAAAAAAAAAGCCAAAAAGATCGTCGCGCTGCGATGGGAGTATGCCCAGCCAGATCTGCCGATCCGTCTAGCGATCAATGGGTGAGTTCCTGCCTGTCCGCACTCAACGACAATAGTAAAGGGCGCTCGGCAGCCATTTATACCACAGACTGGACCTGTCTTTCACTTCGACGGTAACTAAAAAAAAATTCAAGCTGCGATTTTTTACGATGGAGATCCTCGCGCGATCGAGTGTAGATTGTGTTGAACACGATAAGAACAAAAAATTCTGCGTTTATTCCTTAAAACAGTCGGCATTTCCCACATTGCTTCTGCTCTGCAGCTGCTATTGGCGCACGTCACTGTCATTAAGCGCCTCCTATTGGCGTAGGTAATGTTTACCTCACGATGATCAAGTATGTAAGGCGAACGGAACGAAACAGTCAAATGAACAATAAATTAACATGGTGAGTAACATTTTATAAACAATATTGTCAATATTGTTTGTTTTCCCTCTATTTTGCTGACTAGAATTTCAAAATAAAGCCCTACCAGAGTCTCAATGCAACAACAGAAAGCGATTGAACCCTGAATTTTGTGAACAGTGACATAATCCTATATAATTATAAATTCAATTGTTATAAGACTTTACAATATTACTGTTTGTTGTTGTATTTTTTTCAAAACTTGAAACTTGTGTGTGTGTGTGTGTGTGTGTGTCAGTTGGATTTTTTAATGTTTTTGAAATAAGTCTCATGCGCTCCCCCAGCCTGCATTTATTTGATTAAAATATAGTAGCCTAGGCTATAAACTACAGTATTGTGATCTATTATTTTTATATTTTATAATATATTATAATTGTAACGATCTCATAGCTTTATTTATGCAATTGTAAATACAGTGAAAATCAGAATCAGAAAGAGCTTTATTGCCAAGTATGCTTGCGCATACGAGGAATTTGTCTTGGTGACAGTAGCTTCCAGTACACATACAATATAAAGTGACAAGACAAGTGACAAGTAACATAGGTATAATATATGAATATATGAAAATATATGAATGCCAGATCTGATGCCGCTTTCTGTGTATGCACTGGAAAGATGGATTTTCCTTTAATGATTTAATTTGACTGGTGTTGCGTCCCAGGGCGTATGCATTTGTGTTTTATAATGTGTAAGTGTCACTCATTGATTTATTGAGTGTGTGTGCTGCCAATGGACCCAACGGCCTGCTGGGAGTTGTAGTTTTGTTGTATGGTTTGTCCAATTTCCTGTGCTCCTCCCTGTCCTCATCTAGGTGATGGGACCTACCAGCTGTTCCTCATCAATGGCAAGAGGATCCAGTATTCAAGCAGAGCCGGAGAGAGAGAGACCGGGAGAGAGTTCTTCTCCCAAGAGCCTGAGACTGGGAGAGAGTTCTTCTCCCAAGAGCCCGAGACTGTTGTGTTACCAGACTTGGAGTGTTGCTCTTGTTGGTGTATGTGAAGCTTAAATGTGTTGTTACGGCTGTAGTGGCAGCTTTGATGTGTTAAGCTTAAACCGAGGTCAACTTAAATGTCTTGTGGCTGTAGTGTACAGCTTTGAATTGCTTGCCCGTTGTTGAGTGTTGGAGCAGTAGGGAGTGGGTGCCATTTTTCTTTTCTCCTGTTTGTTTTGTTTTTTTTTTGTTTGTTTTTTGTTAGTTAGGAAGTAAGGTAAGAGTTGTGTTGTTTATTGTTGTAGGTTAATTAGGTTGTCCTTCTACCGGCTAGTGATCTTTTGTTTGTTTTGGCTTTACCTGCTCCTGAAGAACACGCTTCATTTCTTTTTCTTTTGGAGCTGTTTGTTTAGGATTCTTTTTGCACTGTATTTATCACTTATTGTAAATAAATGTATTGGAAATCTTACTTTGTGGATTGTGTGCTGGGACTCAGTATAGGTTCACTTTTCTTTGTCGCTGTTCATTTTTTGCTTTAAAGTGACTTTCCCTTTTGCCCCTAGAACATGAATTGGGAACATAACACTGGTAACAGTGGGCATTGTGTAGGCTAATTATTCTTATAGAATGTAGTCTTTTCTCTCTCTCTGTTTTGCATGCGTGGTCATAATCATTATTGTTGTTATTATTATTCTATATATATATTTTTTGCCTCTGTCACAGTGTATTCAGTGTATACTGTTCATAGGCAACACCAATAGGTGTCATGTGACACAAAATAAACATATGACCACTGTTGTACAGTATCCATTACTTGGACTATTTAAATGTAGTATTAAAAAAAAAAAAAAGCCAAAAAGATCGTCGCGCTGCGATGGGAGTATGCCCAGCCAGATCTGCCGATCCGTCTAGCGATCAATGGGTGAGTTCCTGCCTGTCCGCACTCAACGACAATAGTAAAGGGCGCTCGGCAGCGATTTATACCACAGACTGGACCTGTCTTTCACTTCGACGGTAACTAAAAAAAAATTCAAGCTGCGATTTTTTACGATGGAGATCCTCGCGCGATCGAGTGTAGATTGTGTTGAACACGATAAGAACAAAAAATTCTGCGTTTATTCCTTAAAACAGTCGGCATTTCCCACATTGCTTCTGCTCTGCAGCTGCTATTGGCGCACGTCACTGTCATTAAGCGCCTCCTATTGGCGTAGGTAATGTTTACCTCACGATGATCAAGTATGTAAGGCGAACGGAACGAAACAGTCAAATGAACAATAAATTAACATGGTGAGTAACATTTTATAAACAATATTGTCAATATTGTTTGTTTTCCCTCTATTTTGCTGACTAGAATTTCAAAATAAAGCCCTACCAGAGTCTCAATGCAACAACAGAAAGCGATTGAACCCTGAATTTTGTGAACAGTGACATAATCCTATATAATTATAAATTCAATTGTTATAAGACTTTACAATATTACTGTTTGTTGTTGTATTTTTTTCAAAACTTGAAACTTGTGTGTGTGTGTGTGTGTGTGTCAGTTGGATTTTTTAATGTTTTTGAAATAAGTCTCATGCGCTCCCCCAGCCTGCATTTATTTGATTAAAATATAGTAGCCTAGGCTATAAACTACAGTATTGTGATCTATTATTTTTATATTTTATAATATATTATAATTGTAACGATCTCATAGCTTTATTTATGCAATTGTAAATACAGTGAAAATCAGAATCAGAAAGAGCTTTATTGCCAAGTATGCTTGCGCATACGAGGAATTTGTCTTGGTGACAGTAGCTTCCAGTACACATACAATATAAAGTGACAAGACAAGTGACAAGTAACATAGGTATAATATATGAATATATGAAAATATATGAATGCCAGATCTGATGCCGCTTTCTGTGTATGCACTGGAAAGATGGATTTTCCTTTAATGATTTAATTTGACTGGTGTTGCGTCCCAGGGCGTATGCATTTGTGTTTTATAATGTGTAAGTGTCACTCATTGATTTATTGAGTGTGTGTGCTGCCAATGGACCCAACGGCCTGCTGGGAGTTGTAGTTTTGTTGTATGGTTTGTCCAATTTCCTGTGCTCCTCCCTGTCCTCATCTAGGTGATGGGACCTACCAGCTGTTCCTCATCAATGGCAAGAGGATCCAGTATTCAAGCAGAGCCGGAGAGAGAGAGACCGGGAGAGAGTTCTTCTCCCAAGAGCCTGAGACTGGGAGAGAGTTCTTCTCCCAAGAGCCCGAGACTGTTGTGTTACCAGACTTGGAGTGTTGCTCTTGTTGGTGTATGTGAAGCTTAAATGTGTTGTTACGGCTGTAGTGGCAGCTTTGATGTGTTAAGCTTAAACCGAGGTCAACTTAAATGTCTTGTGGCTGTAGTGTACAGCTTTGAATTGCTTGCCCGTTGTTGAGTGTTGGAGCAGTAGGGAGTGGGTGCCATTTTTCTTTTCTCCTGTTTGTTTTTTTTTTTGTTTGTTTGTTTTTTGTTAGTTAGGAAGTAAGGTAAGAGTTGTGTTGTTTATTGTTGTAGGTTAATTAGGTTGTCCTTCTACCGGCTAGTGATCTTTTGTTTGTTTTGGCTTTACCTGCTCCTGAAGAACACGCTTCATTTCTTTTTCTTTTGGAGCTGTTTGTTTAGGATTCTTTTTGCACTGTATTTATCACTTATTGTAAATAAATGTATTGGAAATCTTACTTTGTGGATTGTGTGCTGGGACTCAGTATAGGTTCACTTTTCTTTGTCGCTGTTCATTTTTTGCTTTAAAGTGACTTTCCCTTTTGCCCCTAGAACATGAATTGGGAACATAACACTGGTAACAGTGGGCATTGTGTAGGCTAATTATTCTTATAGAATGTAGTCTTTTCTCTCTCTCTGTTTTGCATGCGTGGTCATAATCATTATTGTTGTTATTATTATTCTATATATATATTTTTTGCCTCTGTCACAGTGTATTCAGTGTATACTGTTCATAGGCAACACCAATAGGTGTCATGTGACACAAAATAAACATATGACCACTGTTGTACAGTATCCATTACTTGGACTATTTAAATGTAGTATTAAAAAAAAAAAAAAGCCAAAAAGATCGTCGCGCTGCGATGGGAGTATGCCCAGCCAGATCTGCCGATCCGTCTAGCGATCAATGGGTGAGTTCCTGCCTGTCCGCACTCAACGACAATAGTAAAGGGCGCTCGGCAGCCATTTATACCACAGACTGGACCTGTCTTTCACTTCGACGGTAACTAAAAAAAAATTCAAGCTGCGATTTTTTACGATGGAGATCCTCGCGCGATCGAGTGTAGATTGTGTTGAACACGATAAGAACAAAAAATTCTGCGTTTATTCCTTAAAACAGTCGGCATTTCCCACATTGCTTCTGCTCTGCAGCTGCTATTGGCGCACGTCACTGTCATTAAGCGCCTCCTATTGGCGTAGGTAATGTTTACCTCACGATGATCAAGTATGTAAGGCGAACGGAACGAAACAGTCAAATGAACAATAAATTAACATGGTGAGTAACATTTTATAAACAATATTGTCAATATTGTTTGTTTTCCCTCTATTTTGCTGACTAGAATTTCAAAATAAAGCCCTACCAGAGTCTCAATGCAACAACAGAAAGCGATTGAACCCTGAATTTTGTGAACAGTGACATAATCCTATATAATTATAAATTCAATTGTTATAAGACTTTACAATATTACTGTTTGTTGTTGTATTTTTTTCAAAACTTGAAACTTGTGTGTGTGTGTGTGTGTGTGTGTCAGTTGGATTTTTTAATGTTTTTGAAATAAGTCTCATGCGCTCCCCCAGCCTGCATTTATTTGATTAAAATATAGTAGCCTAGGCTATAAACTACAGTATTGTGATCTATTATTTTTATATTTTATAATATATTATAATTGTAACGATCTCATAGCTTTATTTATGCAATTGTAAATACAGTGAAAATCAGAATCAGAAAGAGCTTTATTGCCAAGTATGCTTGCGCATACGAGGAATTTGTCTTGGTGACAGTAGCTTCCAGTACACATACAATATAAAGTGACAAGACAAGTGACAAGTAACATAGGTATAATATATGAATATATGAAAATATATGAATGCCAGATCTGATGCCGCTTTCTGTGTATGCACTGGAAAGATGGATTTTCCTTTAATGATTTAATTTGACTGGTGTTGCGTCCCAGGGCGTATGCATTTGTGTTTTATAATGTGTAAGTGTCACTCATTGATTTATTGAGTGTGTGTGCTGCCAATGGACCCAACGGCCTGCTGGGAGTTGTAGTTTTGTTGTATGGTTTGTCCAATTTCCTGTGCTCCTCCCTGTCCTCATCTAGGTGATGGGACCTACCAGCTGTTCCTCATCAATGGCAAGAGGATCCAGTATTCAAGCAGAGCCGGAGAGAGAGAGACCGGGAGAGAGTTCTTCTCCCAAGAGCCTGAGACTGGGAGAGAGTTCTTCTCCCAAGAGCCCGAGACTGTTGTGTTACCAGACTTGGAGTGTTGCTCTTGTTGGTGTATGTGAAGCTTAAATGTGTTGTTACGGCTGTAGTGGCAGCTTTGATGTGTTAAGCTTAAACCGAGGTCAACTTAAATGTCTTGTGGCTGTAGTGTACAGCTTTGAATTGCTTGCCCGTTGTTGAGTGTTGGAGCAGTAGGGAGTGGGTGCCATTTTTCTTTTCTCCTGTTTGTTTTGTTTTTTTTTTGTTTGTTTTTTGTTAGTTAGGAAGTAAGGTAAGAGTTGTGTTGTTTATTGTTGTAGGTTAATTAGGTTGTCCTTCTACCGGCTAGTGATCTTTTGTTTGTTTTGGCTTTACCTGCTCCTGAAGAACACGCTTCATTTCTTTTTCTTTTGGAGCTGTTTGTTTAGGATTCTTTTTGCACTGTATTTATCACTTATTGTAAATAAATGTATTGGAAATCTTACTTTGTGGATTGTGTGCTGGGACTCAGTATAGGTTCACTTTTCTTTGTCGCTGTTCATTTTTTGCTTTAAAGTGACTTTCCCTTTTGCCCCTAGAACATGAATTGGGAACATAACACTGGTAACAGTGGGCATTGTGTAGGCTAATTATTCTTATAGAATGTAGTCTTTTCTCTCTCTCTGTTTTGCATGCGTGGTCATAATCATTATTGTTGTTATTATTATTCTATATATATATTTTTTGCCTCTGTCACAGTGTATTCAGTGTATACTGTTCATAGGCAACACCAATAGGTGTCATGTGACACAAAATAAACATATGACCACTGTTGTACAGTATCCATTACTTGGACTATTTAAATGTAGTATTAAAAAAAAAAAAAAGCCAAAAAGATCGTCGCGCTGCGATGGGAGTATGCCCAGCCAGATCTGCCGATCCGTCTAGCGATCAATGGGTGAGTTCCTGCCTGTCCGCACTCAACGACAATAGTAAAGGGCGCTCGGCAGCGATTTATACCACAGACTGGACCTGTCTTTCACTTCGACGGTAACTAAAAAAAAATTCAAGCTGCGATTTTTTACGATGGAGATCCTCGCGCGATCGAGTGTAGATTGTGTTGAACACGATAAGAACAAAAAATTCTGCGTTTATTCCTTAAAACAGTCGGCATTTCCCACATTGCTTCTGCTCTGCAGCTGCTATTGGCGCACGTCACTGTCATTAAGCGCCTCCTATTGGCGTAGGTAATGTTTACCTCACGATGATCAAGTATGTAAGGCGAACGGAACGAAACAGTCAAATGAACAATAAATTAACATGGTGAGTAACATTTTATAAACAATATTGTCAATATTGTTTGTTTTCCCTCTATTTTGCTGACTAGAATTTCAAAATAAAGCCCTACCAGAGTCTCAATGCAACAACAGAAAGCGATTGAACCCTGAATTTTGTGAACAGTGACATAATCCTATATAATTATAAATTCAATTGTTATAAGACTTTACAATATTACTGTTTGTTGTTGTATTTTTTTCAAAACTTGAAACTTGTGTGTGTGTGTGTGTGTGTGTCAGTTGGATTTTTTAATGTTTTTGAAATAAGTCTCATGCGCTCCCCCAGCCTGCATTTATTTGATTAAAATATAGTAGCCTAGGCTATAAACTACAGTATTGTGATCTATTATTTTTATATTTTATAATATATTATAATTGTAACGATCTCATAGCTTTATTTATGCAATTGTAAATACAGTGAAAATCAGAATCAGAAAGAGCTTTATTGCCAAGTATGCTTGCGCATACGAGGAATTTGTCTTGGTGACAGTAGCTTCCAGTACACATACAATATAAAGTGACAAGACAAGTGACAAGTAACATAGGTATAATATATGAATATATGAAAATATATGAATGCCAGATCTGATGCCGCTTTCTGTGTATGCACTGGAAAGATGGATTTTCCTTTAATGATTTAATTTGACTGGTGTTGCGTCCCAGGGCGTATGCATTTGTGTTTTATAATGTGTAAGTGTCACTCATTGATTTATTGAGTGTGTGTGCTGCCAATGGACCCAACGGCCTGCTGGGAGTTGTAGTTTTGTTGTATGGTTTGTCCAATTTCCTGTGCTCCTCCCTGTCCTCATCTAGGTGATGGGACCTACCAGCTGTTCCTCATCAATGGCAAGAGGATCCAGTATTCAAGCAGAGCCGGAGAGAGAGAGACCGGGAGAGAGTTCTTCTCCCAAGAGCCTGAGACTGGGAGAGAGTTCTTCTCCCAAGAGCCCGAGACTGTTGTGTTACCAGACTTGGAGTGTTGCTCTTGTTGGTGTATGTGAAGCTTAAATGTGTTGTTACGGCTGTAGTGGCAGCTTTGATGTGTTAAGCTTAAACCGAGGTCAACTTAAATGTCTTGTGGCTGTAGTGTACAGCTTTGAATTGCTTGCCCGTTGTTGAGTGTTGGAGCAGTAGGGAGTGGGTGCCATTTTTCTTTTCTCCTGTTTGTTTTGTTTTTTTTTTGTTTGTTTTTTGTTAGTTAGGAAGTAAGGTAAGAGTTGTGTTGTTTATTGTTGTAGGTTAATTAGGTTGTCCTTCTACCGGCTAGTGATCTTTTGTTTGTTTTGGCTTTACCTGCTCCTGAAGAACACGCTTCATTTCTTTTTCTTTTGGAGCTGTTTGTTTAGGATTCTTTTTGCACTGTATTTATCACTTATTGTAAATAAATGTATTGGAAATCTTACTTTGTGTATTGTGTGCTGGGACTCAGTATAGGTTCACTTTTCTTTGTCGCTGTTCATTTTTTGCTTTAAAGTGACTTTCCCTTTTGCCCCTAGAACATGAATTGGGAACATAACACTGGTAACAGTGGGCATTGTGTAGGCTAATTATTCTTATAGAATGTAGTCTTTTCTCTCTCTCTGTTTTGCATGCGTGGTCATAATCATTATTGTTGTTATTATTATTCTATATATATATTTTTTGCCTCTGTCACAGTGTATTCAGTGTATACTGTTCATAGGCAACACCAATAGGTGTCATGTGACACAAAATAAACATATGACCACTGTTGTACAGTATCCATTACTTGGACTATTTAAATGTAGTAATTAAAAAAAAAAAAAAGCCAAAAAGATCGTCGCGCTGCGATGGGAGTATGCCCAGCCAGATCTGCCGATCCGTCTAGCGATCAATGGGTGAGTTCCTGCCTGTCCGCACTCAACGACAATAGTGAAGGGCGCTCGGCAGCCATTTATACCACAGACTGGACCTGTCTTTCACTTCGACGGTAACTAAAAAAAAATTCAAGCTGCGATTTTTTACGATGGAGATCCTCGCGCGATCGAGTGTAGATTGTGTTGAACACGATAAGAACAAAAAATTCTGCGTTTATTCCTTAAAACAGTCGGCATTTCCCACATTGCTTCTGCTCTGCAGCTGCTATTGGCGCACGTCACTGTCATTAAGCGCCTCCTATTGGCGTAGGTAATGTTTACCTCACGATGATCAAGTATGTAAGGCGAACGGAACGAAACAGTCAAATGAACAATAAATTAACATGGTGAGTAACATTTTATAAACAATATTGTCAATATTGTTTGTTTTCCCTCTATTTTGCTGACTAGAATTTCAAAATAAAGCCCTACCAGAGTCTCAATGCAACAACAGAAAGCGATTGAACCCTGAATTTTGTGAACAGTGACATAATCCTATATAATTATAAATTCAATTGTTATAAGACTTTACAATATTACTGTTTGTTGTTGTATTTTTTTCAAAACTTGAAACTTGTGTGTGTGTGTGTGTGTGTGTCAGTTGGATTTTTTAATGTTTTTGAAATAAGTCTCATGCGCTCCCCCAGCCTGCATTTATTTGATTAAAATATAGTAGCCTAGGCTATAAACTACAGTATTGTGATCTATTATTTTTATATTTTATAATATATTATAATTGTAACGATCTCATAGCTTTATTTATGCAATTGTAAATACAGTGAAAATCAGAATCAGAAAGAGCTTTATTGCCAAGTATGCTTGCGCATACGAGGAATTTGTCTTGGTGACAGTAGCTTCCAGTACACATACAATATAAAGTGACAAGACAAGTGACAAGTAACATAGGTATAATATATGAATATATGAAAATATATGAATGCCAGATCTGATGCCGCTTTCTGTGTATGCACTGGAAAGATGGATTTTCCTTTAATGATTTAATTTGACTGGTGTTGCGTCCCAGGGCGTATGCATTTGTGTTTTATAATGTGTAAGTGTCACTCATTGATTTATTGAGTGTGTGTGCTGCCAATGGACCCAACGGCCTGCTGGGAGTTGTAGTTTTGTTGTATGGTTTGTCCAATTTCCTGTGCTCCTCCCTGTCCTCATCTAGGTGATGGGACCTACCAGCTGTTCCTCATCAATGGCAAGAGGATCCAGTATTCAAGCAGAGCCGGAGAGAGAGAGACCGGGAGAGAGTTCTTCTCCCAAGAGCCTGAGACTGGGAGAGAGTTCTTCTCCCAAGAGCCCGAGACTGTTGTGTTACCAGACTTGGAGTGTTGCTCTTGTTGGTGTATGTGAAGCTTAAATGTGTTGTTACGGCTGTAGTGGCAGCTTTGATGTGTTAAGCTTAAACCGAGGTCAACTTAAATGTCTTGTGGCTGTAGTGTACAGCTTTGAATTGCTTGCCCGTTGTTGAGTGTTGGAGCAGTAGGGAGTGGGTGCCATTTTTCTTTTCTCCTGTTTGTTTTGTTTTTTTTTTGTTTGTTTTTTGTTAGTTAGGAAGTAAGGTAAGAGTTGTGTTGTTTATTGTTGTAGGTTAATTAGGTTGTCCTTCTACCGGCTAGTGATCTTTTGTTTGTTTTGGCTTTACCTGCTCCTGAAGAACACGCTTCATTTCTTTTTCTTTTGGAGCTGTTTGTTTAGGATTCTTTTTGCACTGTATTTATCACTTATTGTAAATAAATGTATTGGAAATCTTACTTTGTGGATTGTGTGCTGGGACTCAGTATAGGTTCACTTTTCTTTGTCGCTGTTCATTTTTTGCTTTAAAGTGACTTTCCCTTTTGCCCCTAGAACATGAATTGGGAACATAACACTGGTAACAGTGGGCATTGTGTAGGCTAATTATTCTTATAGAATGTAGTCTTTTCTCTCTCTCTGTTTTGCATGCGTGGTCATAATCATTATTGTTGTTATTATTATTCTATATATATATTTTTTGCCTCTGTCACAGTGTATTCAGTGTATACTGTTCATAGGCAACACCAATAGGTGTCATGTGACACAAAATAAACATATGACCACTGTTGTACAGTATCCATTACTTGGACTATTTAAATGTAGTAATTAAAAAAAAAAAAAAGCCAAAAAGATCGTCGCGCTGCGATGGGAGTATGCCCAGCCAGATCTGCCGATCCGTCTAGCGATCAATGGGTGAGTTCCTGCCTGTCCGCACTCAACGACAATAGTAAAGGGCGCTCGGCAGCCATTTATACCACAGACTGGACCTGTCTTTCACTTCGACGGTAACTAAAAAAAAATTCAAGCTGCGATTTTTTACGATGGAGATCCTCGCGCGATCGAGTGTAGATTGTGTTGAACACGATAAGAACAAAAAATTCTGCGTTTATTCCTTAAAACAGTCGGCATTTCCCACATTGCTTCTGCTCTGCAGCTGCTATTGGCGCACGTCACTGTCATTAAGCGCCTCCTATTGGCGTAGGTAATGTTTACCTCACGATGATCAAGTATGTAAGGCGAACGGAACGAAACAGTCAAATGAACAATAAATTAACATGGTGAGTAACATTTTATAAACAATATTGTCAATATTGTTTGTTTTCCCTCTATTTTGCTGACTAGAATTTCAAAATAAAGCCCTACCAGAGTCTCAATGCAACAACAGAAAGCGATTGAACCCTGAATTTTGTGAACAGTGACATAATCCTATATAATTATAAATTCAATTGTTATAAGACTTTACAATATTACTGTTTGTTGTTGTATTTTTTTCAAAACTTGAAACTTGTGTGTGTGTGTGTGTGTGTGTCAGTTGGATTTTTTAATGTTTTTGAAATAAGTCTCATGCGCTCCCCCAGCCTGCATTTATTTGATTAAAATATAGTAGCCTAGGCTATAAACTACAGTATTGTGATCTATTATTTTTATATTTTATAATATATTATAATTGTAACGATCTCATAGCTTTATTTATGCAATTGTAAATACAGTGAAAATCAGAATCAGAAAGAGCTTTATTGCCAAGTATGCTTGCGCATACGAGGAATTTGTCTTGGTGACAGTAGCTTCCAGTACACATACAATATAAAGTGACAAGACAAGTGACAAGTAACATAGGTATAATATATGAATATATGAAAATATATGAATGCCAGATCTGATGCCGCTTTCTGTGTATGCACTGGAAAGATGGATTTTCCTTTAATGATTTAATTTGACTGGTGTTGCGTCCCAGGGCGTATGCATTTGTGTTTTATAATGTGTAAGTGTCACTCATTGATTTATTGAGTGTGTGTGCTGCCAATGGACCCAACGGCCTGCTGGGAGTTGTAGTTTTGTTGTATGGTTTGTCCAATTTCCTGTGCTCCTCCCTGTCCTCATCTAGGTGATGGGACCTACCAGCTGTTCCTCATCAATGGCAAGAGGATCCAGTATTCAAGCAGAGCCGGAGAGAGAGAGACCGGGAGAGAGTTCTTCTCCCAAGAGCCTGAGACTGGGAGAGAGTTCTTCTCCCAAGAGCCCGAGACTGTTGTGTTACCAGACTTGGAGTGTTGCTCTTGTTGGTGTATGTGAAGCTTAAATGTGTTGTTACGGCTGTAGTGGCAGCTTTGATGTGTTAAGCTTAAACCGAGGTCAACTTAAATGTCTTGTGGCTGTAGTGTACAGCTTTGAATTGCTTGCCCGTTGTTGAGTGTTGGAGCAGTAGGGAGTGGGTGCCATTTTTCTTTTCTCCTGTTTGTTTTGTTTTTTTTTTGTTTGTTTTTTGTTAGTTAGGAAGTAAGGTAAGAGTTGTGTTGTTTATTGTTGTAGGTTAATTAGGTTGTCCTTCTACCGGCTAGTGATCTTTTGTTTGTTTTGGCTTTACCTGCTCCTGAAGAACACGCTTCATTTCTTTTTCTTTTGGAGCTGTTTGTTTAGGATTCTTTTTGCACTGTATTTATCACTTATTGTAAATAAATGTATTGGAAATCTTACTTTGTGGATTGTGTGCTGGGACTCAGTATAGGTTCACTTTTCTTTGTCGCTGTTCATTTTTTGCTTTAAAGTGACTTTCCCTTTTGCCCCTAGAACATGAATTGGGAACATAACACTGGTAACAGTGGGCATTGTGTAGGCTAATTATTCTTATAGAATGTAGTCTTTTCTCTCTCTCTGTTTTGCATGCGTGGTCATAATCATTATTGTTGTTATTATTATTCTATATATATATTTTTTGCCTCTGTCACAGTGTATTCAGTGTATACTGTTCATAGGCAACACCAATAGGTGTCATGTGACACAAAATAAACATATGACCACTGTTGTACAGTATCCATTACTTGGACTATTTAAATGTAGTAATTAAAAAAAAAAAAAAGCCAAAAAGATCGTCGCGCTGCGATGGGAGTATGCCCAGCCAGATCTGCCGATCCGTCTAGCGATCAATGGGTGAGTTCCTGCCTGTCCGCACTCAACGACAATAGTAAAGGGCGCTCGGCAGCCATTTATACCACAGACTGGACCTGTCTTTCACTTCGACGGTAACTAAAAAAAAATTCAAGCTGCGATTTTTTACGATGGAGATCATCGCGCGATCGAGTGTAGATTGTGTTGAACACGATAAGAACAAAAAATTCTGCGTTTATTCCTTAAAACAGTCGGCATTTCCCACATTGCTTCTGCTCTGCAGCTGCTATTGGCGCACGTCACTGTCATTAAGCGCCTCCTATTGGCGTAGGTAATGTTTACCTCACGATGATCAAGTATGTAAGGCGAACGGAACGAAACAGTCAAATGAACAATAAATTAACATGGTGAGTAACATTTTATAAACAATATTGTCAATATTGTTTGTTTTCCCTCTATTTTGCTGACTAGAATTTCAAAATAAAGCCCTACCAGAGTCTCAATGCAACAACAGAAAGCGATTGAACCCTGAATTTTGTGAACAGTGACATAATCCTATATAATTATAAATTCAATTGTTATAAGACTTTACAATATTACTGTTTGTTGTTGTATTTTTTTCAAAACTTGAAACTTGTGTGTGTGTGTGTGTGTGTGTCAGTTGGATTTTTTAATGTTTTTGAAATAAGTCTCATGCGCTCCCCCAGCCTGCATTTATTTGATTAAAATATAGTAGCCTAGGCTATAAACTACAGTATTGTGATCTATTATTTTTATATTTTATAATATATTATAATTGTAACGATCTCATAGCTTTATTTATGCAATTGTAAATACAGTGAAAATCAGAATCAGAAAGAGCTTTATTGCCAAGTATGCTTGCGCATACGAGGAATTTGTCTTGGTGACAGTAGCTTCCAGTACACATACAATATAAAGTGACAAGACAAGTGACAAGTAACATAGGTATAATATATGAATATATGAAAATATATGAATGCCAGATCTGATGCCGCTTTCTGTGTATGCACTGGAAAGATGGATTTTCCTTTAATGATTTAATTTGACTGGTGTTGCGTCCCAGGGCGTATGCATTTGTGTTTTATAATGTGTAAGTGTCACTCATTGATTTATTGAGTGTGTGTGCTGCCAATGGACCCAACGGCCTGCTGGGAGTTGTAGTTTTGTTGTATGGTTTGTCCAATTTCCTGTGCTCCTCCCTGTCCTCATCTAGGTGATGGGACCTACCAGCTGTTCCTCATCAATGGCAAGAGGATCCAGTATTCAAGCAGAGCCGGAGAGAGAGAGACCGGGAGAGAGTTCTTCTCCCAAGAGCCTGAGACTGGGAGAGAGTTCTTCTCCCAAGAGCCCGAGACTGTTGTGTTACCAGACTTGGAGTGTTGCTCTTGTTGGTGTATGTGAAGCTTAAATGTGTTGTTACGGCTGTAGTGGCAGCTTTGATGTGTTAAGCTTAAACCGAGGTCAACTTAAATGTCTTGTGGCTGTAGTGTACAGCTTTGAATTGCTTGCCCGTTGTTGAGTGTTGGAGCAGTAGGGAGTGGGTGCCATTTTTCTTTTCTCCTGTTTGTTTTGTTTTTTTTTTGTTTGTTTTTTGTTAGTTAGGAAGTAAGGTAAGAGTTGTGTTGTTTATTGTTGTAGGTTAATTAGGTTGTCCTTCTACCGGCTAGTGATCTTTTGTTTGTTTTGGCTTTACCTGCTCCTGAAGAACACGCTTCATTTCTTTTTCTTTTGGAGCTGTTTGTTTAGGATTCTTTTTGCACTGTATTTATCACTTATTGTAAATAAATGTATTGGAAATCTTACTTTGTGTATTGTGTGCTGGGACTCAGTATAGGTTCACTTTTCTTTGTCGCTGTTCATTTTTTGCTTTAAAGTGACTTTCCCTTTTGCCCCTAGAACATGAATTGGGAACATAACACTGGTAACAGTGGGCATTGTGTAGGCTAATTATTCTTATAGAATGTAGTCTTTTCTCTCTCTCTGTTTTGCATGCGTGGTCATAATCATTATTGTTGTTATTATTATTCTATATATATATTTTTTGCCTCTGTCACAGTGTATTCAGTGTATACTGTTCATAGGCAACACCAATAGGTGTCATGTGACACAAAATAAACATATGACCACTGTTGTACAGTATCCATTACTTGGACTATTTAAATGTAGTATTAAAAAAAAAAAAAAGCCAAAAAGATCGTCGCGCTGCGATGGGAGTATGCCCAGCCAGATCTGCCGATCCGTCTAGCGATCAATGGGTGAGTTCCTGCCTGTCCGCACTCAACGACAATAGTAAAGGGCGCTCGGCAGCGATTTATACCACAGACTGGACCTGTCTTTCACTTCGACGGTAACTAAAAAAAAATTCAAGCTGCGATTTTTTACGATGGAGATCATCGCGCGATCGAGTGTAGATTGTGTTGAACACGATAAGAACAAAAAATTCTGCGTTTATTCCTTAAAACAGTCGGCATTTCCCACATTGCTTCTGCTCTGCAGCTGCTATTGGCGCACGTCACTGTCATTAAGCGCCTCCTATTGGCGTAGGTAATGTTTACCTCACGATGATCAAGTATGTAAGGCGAACGGAACGAAACAGTCAAATGAACAATAAATTAACATGGTGAGTAACATTTTATAAACAATATTGTCAATATTGTTTGTTTTCCCTCTATTTTGCTGACTAGAATTTCAAAATAAAGCCCTACCAGAGTCTCAATGCAACAACAGAAAGCGATTGAACCCTGAATTTTGTGAACAGTGACATAATCCTATATAATTATAAATTCAATTGTTATAAGACTTTACAATATTACTGTTTGTTGTTGTATTTTTTTCAAAACTTGAAACTTGTGTGTGTGTGTGTGTGTGTGTGTGTGTGTCAGTTGGATTTTTTAATGTTTTTGAAATAAGTCTCATGCGCTCCCCCAGCCTGCATTTATTTGATTAAAATATAGTAGCCTAGGCTATAAACTACAGTATTGTGATCTATTATTTTTATATTTTATAATATATTATAATTGTAACGATCTCATAGCTTTATTTATGCAATTGTAAATACAGTGAAAATCAGAATCAGAAAGAGCTTTATTGCCAAGTATGCTTGCGCATACGAGGAATTTGTCTTGGTGACAGTAGCTTCCAGTACACATACAATATAAAGTGACAAGACAAGTGACAAGTAACATAGGTATAATATATGAATATATGAAAATATATGAATGCCAGATCTGATGCCGCTTTCTGTGTATGCACTGGAAAGATGGATTTTCCTTTAATGATTTAATTTGACTGGTGTTGCGTCCCAGGGCGTATGCATTTGTGTTTTATAATGTGTAAGTGTCACTCATTGATTTATTGAGTGTGTGTGCTGCCAATGGACCCAACGGCCTGCTGGGAGTTGTAGTTTTGTTGTATGGTTTGTCCAATTTCCTGTGCTCCTCCCTGTCCTCATCTAGGTGATGGGACCTACCAGCTGTTCCTCATCAATGGCAAGAGGATCCAGTATTCAAGCAGAGCCGGAGAGAGAGAGACCGGGAGAGAGTTCTTCTCCCAAGAGCCTGAGACTGGGAGAGAGTTCTTCTCCCAAGAGCCCGAGACTGTTGTGTTACCAGACTTGGAGTGTTGCTCTTGTTGGTGTATGTGAAGCTTAAATGTGTTGTTACGGCTGTAGTGGCAGCTTTGATGTGTTAAGCTTAAACCGAGGTCAACTTAAATGTCTTGTGGCTGTAGTGTACAGCTTTGAATTGCTTGCCCGTTGTTGAGTGTTGGAGCAGTAGGGAGTGGGTGCCATTTTTCTTTTCTCCTGTTTGTTTTGTTTTTTTTTTGTTTGTTTTTTGTTAGTTAGGAAGTAAGGTAAGAGTTGTGTTGTTTATTGTTGTAGGTTAATTAGGTTGTCCTTCTACCGGCTAGTGATCTTTTGTTTGTTTTGGCTTTACCTGCTCCTGAAGAACACGCTTCATTTCTTTTTCTTTTGGAGCTGTTTGTTTAGGATTCTTTTTGCACTGTATTTATCACTTATTGTAAATAAATGTATTGGAAATCTTACTTTGTGTATTGTGTGCTGGGACTCAGTATAGGTTCACTTTTCTTTGTCGCTGTTCATTTTTTGCTTTAAAGTGACTTTCCCTTTTGCCCCTAGAACATGAATTGGGAACATAACACTGGTAACAGTGGGCATTGTGTAGGCTAATTATTCTTATAGAATGTAGTCTTTTCTCTCTCTCTGTTTTGCATGCGTGGTCATAATCATTATTGTTGTTATTATTATTCTATATATATATTTTTTGCCTCTGTCACAGTGTATTCAGTGTATACTGTTCATAGGCAACACCAATAGGTGTCATGTGACACAAAATAAACATATGACCACTGTTGTACAGTATCCATTACTTGGACTATTTAAATGTAGTATTAAAAAAAAAAAAAAGCCAAAAAGATCGTCGCGCTGCGATGGGAGTATGCCCAGCCAGATCTGCCGATCCGTCTAGCGATCAATGGGTGAGTTCCTGCCTGTCCGCACTCAACGACAATAGTAAAGGGCGCTCGGCAGCGATTTATACCACAGACTGGACCTGTCTTTCACTTCGACGGTAACTAAAAAAAAATTCAAGCTGCGATTTTTTACGATGGAGATCATCGCGCGATCGAGTGTAGATTGTGTTGAACACGATAAGAACAAAAAATTCTGCGTTTATTCCTTAAAACAGTCGGCATTTCCCACATTGCTTCTGCTCTGCAGCTGCTATTGGCGCACGTCACTGTCATTAAGCGCCTCCTATTGGCGTAGGTAATGTTTACCTCACGATGATCAAGTATGTAAGGCGAACGGAACGAAACAGTCAAATGAACAATAAATTAACATGGTGAGTAACATTTTATAAACAATATTGTCAATATTGTTTGTTTTCCCTCTATTTTGCTGACTAGAATTTCAAAATAAAGCCCTACCAGAGTCTCAATGCAACAACAGAAAGCGATTGAACCCTGAATTTTGTGAACAGTGACATAATCCTATATAATTATAAATTCAATTGTTATAAGACTTTACAATATTACTGTTTGTTGTTGTATTTTTTTCAAAACTTGAAACTTGTGTGTGTGTGTGTGTGTGTGTGTGTGTGTCAGTTGGATTTTTTAATGTTTTTGAAATAAGTCTCATGCGCTCCCCCAGCCTGCATTTATTTGATTAAAATATAGTAGCCTAGGCTATAAACTACAGTATTGTGATCTATTATTTTTATATTTTATAATATATTATAATTGTAACGATCTCATAGCTTTATTTATGCAATTGTAAATACAGTGAAAATCAGAATCAGAAAGAGCTTTATTGCCAAGTATGCTTGCGCATACGAGGAATTTGTCTTGGTGACAGTAGCTTCCAGTACACATACAATATAAAGTGACAAGACAAGTGACAAGTAACATAGGTATAATATATGAATATATGAAAATATATGAATGCCAGATCTGATGCCGCTTTCTGTGTATGCACTGGAAAGATGGATTTTCCTTTAATGATTTAATTTGACTGGTGTTGCGTCCCAGGGCGTATGCATTTGTGTTTTATAATGTGTAAGTGTCACTCATTGATTTATTGAGTGTGTGTGCTGCCAATGGACCCAACGGCCTGCTGGGAGTTGTAGTTTTGTTGTATGGTTTGTCCAATTTCCTGTGCTCCTCCCTGTCCTCATCTAGGTGATGGGACCTACCAGCTGTTCCTCATCAATGGCAAGAGGATCCAGTATTCAAGCAGAGCCGGAGAGAGAGAGACCGGGAGAGAGTTCTTCTCCCAAGAGCCTGAGACTGGGAGAGAGTTCTTCTCCCAAGAGCCCGAGACTGTTGTGTTACCAGACTTGGAGTGTTGCTCTTGTTGGTGTATGTGAAGCTTAAATGTGTTGTTACGGCTGTAGTGGCAGCTTTGATGTGTTAAGCTTAAACCGAGGTCAACTTAAATGTCTTGTGGCTGTAGTGTACAGCTTTGAATTGCTTGCCCGTTGTTGAGTGTTGGAGCAGTAGGGAGTGGGTGCCATTTTTCTTTTCTCCTGTTTGTTTTTTTTTTTTTTTGTTTGTTTTTTGTTAGTTAGGAAGTAAGGTAAGAGTTGTGTTGTTTATTGTTGTAGGTTAATTAGGTTGTCCTTCTACCGGCTAGTGATCTTTTGTTTGTTTTGGCTTTACCTGCTCCTGAAGAACACGCTTCATTTCTTTTTCTTTTGGAGCTGTTTGTTTAGGATTCTTTTTGCACTGTATTTATCACTTATTGTAAATAAATGTATTGGAAATCTTACTTTGTGGATTGTGTGCTGGGACTCAGTATAGGTTCACTTTTCTTTGTCGCTGTTCATTTTTTGCTTTAAAGTGACTTTCCCTTTTGCCCCTAGAACATGAATTGGGAACATAACACTGGTAACAGTGGGCATTGTGTAGGCTAATTATTCTTATAGAATGTAGTCTTTTCTCTCTCTCTGTTTTGCATGCGTGGTCATAATCATTATTGTTGTTATTATTATTCTATATATATATATTTTGCCTCTGTCACAGTGTATTCAGTGTATACTGTTCATAGGCAACACCAATAGGTGTCATGTGACACAAAATAAACATATGACCACTGTTGTACAGTATCCATTACTTGGACTATTTAAATGTAGTATTAAAAAAAAAAAAAAGCCAAAAAGATCGTCGCGCTGCGATGGGAGTATGCCCAGCCAGATCTGCCGATCCGTCTAGCGATCAATGGGTGAGTTCCTGCCTGTCCGCACTCAACGACAATAGTAAAGGGCGCTCGGCAGCCATTTATACCACAGACTGGACCTGTCTTTCACTTCGACGGTAACTAAAAAAAAATTCAAGCTGCGATTTTTTACGATGGAGATCATTGCGCGATCGAGTGTAGATTGTGTTGAACACGATAAGAACAAAAAATTCTGCGTTTATTCCTTAAAACAGTCGGCATTTCCCACATTGCTTCTGCTCTGCAGCTGCTATTGGCGCACGTCACTGTCATTAAGCGCCTCCTATTGGCGTAGGTAATGTTTACCTCACGATGATCAAGTATGTAAGGCGAACGGAACGAAACAGTCAAATGAACAATAAATTAACATGGTGAGTAACATTTTATAAACAATATTGTCAATATTGTTTGTTTTCCCTCTATTTTGCTGACTAGAATTTCAAAATAAAGCCCTACCAGAGTCTCAATGCAACAACAGAAAGCGATTGAACCCTGAATTTTGTGAACAGTGACATAATCCTATATAATTATAAATTCAATTGTTATAAGACTTTACAATATTACTGTTTGTTGTTGTATTTTTTTCAAAACTTGAAACTTGTGTGTGTGTGTGTGTGTGTGTGTGTGTGTCAGTTGGATTTTTTAATGTTTTTGAAATAAGTCTCATGCGCTCCCCCAGCCTGCATTTATTTGATTAAAATATAGTAGCCTAGGCTATAAACTACAGTATTGTGATCTATTATTTTTATATTTTATAATATATTATAATTGTAACGATCTCATAGCTTTATTTATGCAATTGTAAATACAGTGAAAATCAGAATCAGAAAGAGCTTTATTGCCAAGTATGCTTGCGCATACGAGGAATTTGTCTTGGTGACAGTAGCTTCCAGTACACATACAATATAAAGTGACAAGACAAGTGACAAGTAACATAGGTATAATATATGAATATATGAAAATATATGAATGCCAGATCTGATGCCGCTTTCTGTGTATGCACTGGAAAGATGGATTTTCCTTTAATGATTTAATTTGACTGGTGTTGCGTCCCAGGGCGTATGCATTTGTGTTTTATAATGTGTAAGTGTCACTCATTGATTTATTGAGTGTGTGTGCTGCCAATGGACCCAACGGCCTGCTGGGAGTTGTAGTTTTGTTGTATGGTTTGTCCAATTTCCTGTGCTCCTCCCTGTCCTCATCTAGGTGATGGGACCTACCAGCTGTTCCTCATCAATGGCAAGAGGATCCAGTATTCAAGCAGAGCCGGAGAGAGAGAGACCGGGAGAGAGTTCTTCTCCCAAGAGCCTGAGACTGGGAGAGAGTTCTTCTCCCAAGAGCCCGAGACTGTTGTGTTACCAGACTTGGAGTGTTGCTCTTGTTGGTGTATGTGAAGCTTAAATGTGTTGTTACGGCTGTAGTGGCAGCTTTGATGTGTTAAGCTTAAACCGAGGTCAACTTAAATGTCTTGTGGCTGTAGTGTACAGCTTTGAATTGCTTGCCCGTTGTTGAGTGTTGGAGCAGTAGGGAGTGGGTGCCATTTTTCTTTTCTCCTGTTTGTTTTGTTTTTTTTTTTTTTTTTTTTGTTAGTTAGGAAGTAAGGTAAGAGTTGTGTTGTTTATTGTTGTAGGTTAATTAGGTTGTCCTTCTACCGGCTAGTGATCTTTTGTTTGTTTTGGCTTTACCTGCTCCTGAAGAACACGCTTCATTTCTTTTTCTTTTGGAGCTGTTTGTTTAGGATTCTTTTTGCACTGTATTTATCACTTATTGTAAATAAATGTATTGGAAATCTTACTTTGTGTATTGTGTGCTGGGACTCAGTATAGGTTCACTTTTCTTTGTCGCTGTTCATTTTTTGCTTTAAAGTGACTTTCCCTTTTGCCCCTAGAACATGAATTGGGAACATAACACTGGTAACAGTGGGCATTGTGTAGGCTAATTATTCTTATAGAATGTAGTCTTTTCTCTCTCTCTGTTTTGCATGCGTGGTCATAATCATTATTGTTGTTATTATTATTCTATATATATATATTTTGCCTCTGTCACAGTGTATTCAGTGTATACTGTTCATAGGCAACACCAATAGGTGTCATGTGACACAAAATAAACATATGACCACTGTTGTACAGTATCCATTACTTGGACTATTTAAATGTAGTATTAAAAAAAAAAAAAAGCCAAAAAGATCGTCGCGCTGCGATGGGAGTATGCCCAGCCAGATCTGCCGATCCGTCTAGCGATCAATGGGTGAGTTCCTGCCTGTCCGCACTCAACGACAATAGTAAAGGGCGCTCGGCAGCCATTTATACCACAGACTGGACCTGTCTTTCACTTCGACGGTAACTAAAAAAAAATTCAAGCTGCGATTTTTTACGATGGAGATCATCGCGCGATCGAGTGTAGATTGTGTTGAACACGATAAGAACAAAAAATTCTGCGTTTATTCCTTAAAACAGTCGGCATTTCCCACATTGCTTCTGCTCTGCAGCTGCTATTGGCGCACGTCACTGTCATTAAGCGCCTCCTATTGGCGTAGGTAATGTTTACCTCACGATGATCAAGTATGTAAGGCGAACGGAACGAAACAGTCAAATGAACAATAAATTAACATGGTGAGTAACATTTTATAAACAATATTGTCAATATTGTTTGTTTTCCCTCTATTTTGCTGACTAGAATTTCAAAATAAAGCCCTACCAGAGTCTCAATGCAACAACAGAAAGCGATTGAACCCTGAATTTTGTGAACAGTGACATAATCCTATATAATTATAAATTCAATTGTTATAAGACTTTACAATATTACTGTTTGTTGTTGTATTTTTTTCAAAACTTGAAACTTGTGTGTGTGTGTGTGTGTGTGTGTGTGTGTCAGTTGGATTTTTTAATGTTTTTGAAATAAGTCTCATGCGCTCCCCCAGCCTGCATTTATTTGATTAAAATATAGTAGCCTAGGCTATAAACTACAGTATTGTGATCTATTATTTTTATATTTTATAATATATTATAATTGTAACGATCTCATAGCTTTATTTATGCAATTGTAAATACAGTGAAAATCAGAATCAGAAAGAGCTTTATTGCCAAGTATGCTTGCGCATACGAGGAATTTGTCTTGGTGACAGTAGCTTCCAGTACACATACAATATAAAGTGACAAGACAAGTGACAAGTAACATAGGTATAATATATGAATATATGAAAATATATGAATGCCAGATCTGATGCCGCTTTCTGTGTATGCACTGGAAAGATGGATTTTCCTTTAATGATTTAATTTGACTGGTGTTGCGTCCCAGGGCGTATGCATTTGTGTTTTATAATGTGTAAGTGTCACTCATTGATTTATTGAGTGTGTGTGCTGCCAATGGACCCAACGGCCTGCTGGGAGTTGTAGTTTTGTTGTATGGTTTGTCCAATTTCCTGTGCTCCTCCCTGTCCTCATCTAGGTGATGGGACCTACCAGCTGTTCCTCATCAATGGCAAGAGGATCCAGTATTCAAGCAGAGCCGGAGAGAGAGAGACCGGGAGAGAGTTCTTCTCCCAAGAGCCTGAGACTGGGAGAGAGTTCTTCTCCCAAGAGCCCGAGACTGTTGTGTTACCAGACTTGGAGTGTTGCTCTTGTTGGTGTATGTGAAGCTTAAATGTGTTGTTACGGCTGTAGTGGCAGCTTTGATGTGTTAAGCTTAAACCGAGGTCAACTTAAATGTCTTGTGGCTGTAGTGTACAGCTTTGAATTGCTTGCCCGTTGTTGAGTGTTGGAGCAGTAGGGAGTGGGTGCCATTTTTCTTTTCTCCTGTTTGTTTTGTTTTTTTTTTGTTTGTTTTTTGTTAGTTAGGAAGTAAGGTAAGAGTTGTGTTGTTTATTGTTGTAGGTTAATTAGGTTGTCCTTCTACCGGCTAGTGATCTTTTGTTTGTTTTGGCTTTACCTGCTCCTGAAGAACACGCTTCATTTCTTTTTCTTTTGGAGCTGTTTGTTTAGGATTCTTTTTGCACTGTATTTATCACTTATTGTAAATAAATGTATTGGAAATCTTACTTTGTGGATTGTGTGCTGGGACTCAGTATAGGTTCACTTTTCTTTGTCGCTGTTCATTTTTTGCTTTAAAGTGACTTTCCCTTTTGCCCCTAGAACATGAATTGGGAACATAACACTGGTAACAGTGGGCATTGTGTAGGCTAATTATTCTTATAGAATGTAGTCTTTTCTCTCTCTCTGTTTTGCATGCGTGGTCATAATCATTATTGTTGTTATTATTATTCTATATATATATTTTTTGCCTCTGTCACAGTGTATTCAGTGTATACTGTTCATAGGCAACACCAATAGGTGTCATGTGACACAAAATAAACATATGACCACTGTTGTACAGTATCCATTACTTGGACTATTTAAATGTAGTAATTAAAAAAAAAAAAAAGCCAAAAAGATCGTCGCGCTGCGATGGGAGTATGCCCAGCCAGATCTGCCGATCCGTCTAGCGATCAATGGGTGAGTTCCTGCCTGTCCGCACTCAACGACAATAGTAAAGGGCGCTCGGCAGCCATTTATACCACAGACTGGACCTGTCTTTCACTTCGACGGTAACTAAAAAAAAATTCAAGCTGCGATTTTTTACGATGGAGATCATCGCGCGATCGAGTGTAGATTGTGTTGAACACGATAAGAACAAAAAATTCTGCGTTTATTCCTTAAAACAGTCGGCATTTCCCACATTGCTTCTGCTCTGCAGCTGCTATTGGCGCACGTCACTGTCATTAAGCGCCTCCTATTGGCGTAGGTAATGTTTACCTCACGATGATCAAGTATGTAAGGCGAACGGAACGAAACAGTCAAATGAACAATAAATTAACATGGTGAGTAACATTTTATAAACAATATTGTCAATATTGTTTGTTTTCCCTCTATTTTGCTGACTAGAATTTCAAAATAAAGCCCTACCAGAGTCTCAATGCAACAACAGAAAGCGATTGAACCCTGAATTTTGTGAACAGTGACATAATCCTATATAATTATAAATTCAATTGTTATAAGACTTTACAATATTACTGTTTGTTGTTGTATTTTTTTCAAAACTTGAAACTTGTGTGTGTGTGTGTGTGTGTGTGTGTGTGTGTGTCAGTTGGATTTTTTAATGTTTTTGAAATAAGTCTCATGCGCTCCCCCAGCCTGCATTTATTTGATTAAAATATAGTAGCCTAGGCTATAAACTACAGTATTGTGATCTATTATTTTTATATTTTATAATATATTATAATTGTAACGATCTCATAGCTTTATTTATGCAATTGTAAATACAGTGAAAATCAGAATCAGAAAGAGCTTTATTGCCAAGTATGCTTGCGCATACGAGGAATTTGTCTTGGTGACAGTAGCTTCCAGTACACATACAATATAAAGTGACAAGACAAGTGACAAGTAACATAGGTATAATATATGAATATATGAAAATATATGAATGCCAGATCTGATGCCGCTTTCTGTGTATGCACTGGAAAGATGGATTTTCCTTTAATGATTTAATTTGACTGGTGTTGCGTCCCAGGGCGTATGCATTTGTGTTTTATAATGTGTAAGTGTCACTCATTGATTTATTGAGTGTGTGTGCTGCCAATGGACCCAACGGCCTGCTGGGAGTTGTAGTTTTGTTGTATGGTTTGTCCAATTTCCTGTGCTCCTCCCTGTCCTCATCTAGGTGATGGGACCTACCAGCTGTTCCTCATCAATGGCAAGAGGATCCAGTATTCAAGCAGAGCCGGAGAGAGAGAGACCGGGAGAGAGTTCTTCTCCCAAGAGCCTGAGACTGGGAGAGAGTTCTTCTCCCAAGAGCCCGAGACTGTTGTGTTACCAGACTTGGAGTGTTGCTCTTGTTGGTGTATGTGAAGCTTAAATGTGTTGTTACGGCTGTAGTGGCAGCTTTGATGTGTTAAGCTTAAACCGAGGTCAACTTAAATGTCTTGTGGCTGTAGTGTACAGCTTTGAATTGCTTGCCCGTTGTTGAGTGTTGGAGCAGTAGGGAGTGGGTGCCATTTTTCTTTTCTCCTGTTTGTTTTGTTTTTTTTTTGTTTGTTTTTTGTTAGTTAGGAAGTAAGGTAAGAGTTGTGTTGTTTATTGTTGTAGGTTAATTAGGTTGTCCTTCTACCGGCTAGTGATCTTTTGTTTGTTTTGGCTTTACCTGCTCCTGAAGAACACGCTTCATTTCTTTTTCTTTTGGAGCTGTTTGTTTAGGATTCTTTTTGCACTGTATTTATCACTTATTGTAAATAAATGTATTGGAAATCTTACTTTGTGGATTGTGTGCTGGGACTCAGTATAGGTTCACTTTTCTTTGTCGCTGTTCATTTTTTGCTTTAAAGTGACTTTCCCTTTTGCCCCTAGAACATGAATTGGGAACATAACACTGGTAACAGTGGGCATTGTGTAGGCTAATTATTCTTATAGAATGTAGTCTTTTCTCTCTCTCTGTTTTGCATGCGTGGTCATAATCATTATTGTTGTTATTATTATTCTATATATATATTTTTTGCCTCTGTCACAGTGTATTCAGTGTATACTGTTCATAGGCAACACCAATAGGTGTCATGTGACACAAAATAAACATATGACCACTGTTGTACAGTATCCATTACTTGGACTATTTAAATGTAGTAATTAAAAAAAAAAAAAAGCCAAAAAGATCGTCGCGCTGCGATGGGAGTATGCCCAGCCAGATCTGCCGATCCGTCTAGCGATCAATGGGTGAGTTCCTGCCTGTCCGCACTCAACGACAATAGTAAAGGGCGCTCGGCAGCCATTTATACCACAGACTGGACCTGTCTTTCACTTCGACGGTAACTAAAAAAAAATTCAAGCTGCGATTTTTTACGATGGAGATCATCGCGCGATCGAGTGTAGATTGTGTTGAACACGATAAGAACAAAAAATTCTGCGTTTATTCCTTAAAACAGTCGGCATTTCCCACATTGCTTCTGCTCTGCAGCTGCTATTGGCGCACGTCACTGTCATTAAGCGCCTCCTATTGGCGTAGGTAATGTTTACCTCACGATGATCAAGTATGTAAGGCGAACGGAACGAAACAGTCAAATGAACAATAAATTAACATGGTGAGTAACATTTTATAAACAATATTGTCAATATTGTTTGTTTTCCCTCTATTTTGCTGACTAGAATTTCAAAATAAAGCCCTACCAGAGTCTCAATGCAACAACAGAAAGCGATTGAACCCTGAATTTTGTGAACAGTGACATAATCCTATATAATTATAAATTCAATTGTTATAAGACTTTACAATATTACTGTTTGTTGTTGTATTTTTTTCAAAACTTGAAACTTGTGTGTGTGTGTGTGTGTGTGTGTGTGTGTGTGTCAGTTGGATTTTTTAATGTTTTTGAAATAAGTCTCATGCGCTCCCCCAGCCTGCATTTATTTGATTAAAATATAGTAGCCTAGGCTATAAACTACAGTATTGTGATCTATTATTTTTATATTTTATAATATATTATAATTGTAACGATCTCATAGCTTTATTTATGCAATTGTAAATACAGTGAAAATCAGAATCAGAAAGAGCTTTATTGCCAAGTATGCTTGCGCATACGAGGAATTTGTCTTGGTGACAGTAGCTTCCAGTACACATACAATATAAAGTGACAAGACAAGTGACAAGTAACATAGGTATAATATATGAATATATGAAAATATATGAATGCCAGATCTGATGCCGCTTTCTGTGTATGCACTGGAAAGATGGATTTTCCTTTAATGATTTAATTTGACTGGTGTTGCGTCCCAGGGCGTATGCATTTGTGTTTTATAATGTGTAAGTGTCACTCATTGATTTATTGAGTGTGTGTGCTGCCAATGGACCCAACGGCCTGCTGGGAGTTGTAGTTTTGTTGTATGGTTTGTCCAATTTCCTGTGCTCCTCCCTGTCCTCATCTAGGTGATGGGACCTACCAGCTGTTCCTCATCAATGGCAAGAGGATCCAGTATTCAAGCAGAGCCGGAGAGAGAGAGACCGGGAGAGAGTTCTTCTCCCAAGAGCCTGAGACTGGGAGAGAGTTCTTCTCCCAAGAGCCCGAGACTGTTGTGTTACCAGACTTGGAGTGTTGCTCTTGTTGGTGTATGTGAAGCTTAAATGTGTTGTTACGGCTGTAGTGGCAGCTTTGATGTGTTAAGCTTAAACCGAGGTCAACTTAAATGTCTTGTGGCTGTAGTGTACAGCTTTGAATTGCTTGCCCGTTGTTGAGTGTTGGAGCAGTAGGGAGTGGGTGCCATTTTTCTTTTCTCCTGTTTGTTTTGTTTTTTTTTTGTTTGTTTTTTGTTAGTTAGGAAGTAAGGTAAGAGTTGTGTTGTTTATTGTTGTAGGTTAATTAGGTTGTCCTTCTACCGGCTAGTGATCTTTTGTTTGTTTTGGCTTTACCTGCTCCTGAAGAACACGCTTCATTTCTTTTTCTTTTGGAGCTGTTTGTTTAGGATTCTTTTTGCACTGTATTTATCACTTATTGTAAATAAATGTATTGGAAATCTTACTTTGTGTATTGTGTGCTGGGACTCAGTATAGGTTCACTTTTCTTTGTCGCTGTTCATTTTTTGCTTTAAAGTGACTTTCCCTTTTGCCCCTAGAACATGAATTGGGAACATAACACTGGTAACAGTGGGCATTGTGTAGGCTAATTATTCTTATAGAATGTAGTCTTTTCTCTCTCTCTGTTTTGCATGCGTGGTCATAATCATTATTGTTGTTATTATTATTCTATATATATATTTTTTGCCTCTGTCACAGTGTATTCAGTGTATACTGTTCATAGGCAACACCAATAGGTGTCATGTGACACAAAATAAACATATGACCACTGTTGTACAGTATCCATTACTTGGACTATTTAAATGTAGTAATTAAAAAAAAAAAAAAAGCCAAAAAGATCGTCGCGCTGCGATGGGAGTATGCCCAGCCAGATCTGCCGATCCGTCTAGCGATCAATGGGTGAGTTCCTGCCTGTCCGCACTCAACGACAATAGTAAAGGGCGCTCGGCAGCCATTTATACCACAGACTGGACCTGTCTTTCACTTCGACGGTAACTAAAAAAAAATTCAAGCTGCGATTTTTTACGATGGAGATCATCGCGCGATCGAGTGTAGATTGTGTTGAACACGATAAGAACAAAAAATTCTGCGTTTATTCCTTAAAACAGTCGGCATTTCCCACATTGCTTCTGCTCTGCAGCTGCTATTGGCGCACGTCACTGTCATTAAGCGCCTCCTATTGGCGTAGGTAATGTTTACCTCACGATGATCAAGTATGTAAGGCGAACGGAACGAAACAGTCAAATGAACAATAAATTAACATGGTGAGTAACATTTTATAAACAATATTGTCAATATTGTTTGTTTTCCCTCTATTTTGCTGACTAGAATTTCAAAATAAAGCCCTACCAGAGTCTCAATGCAACAACAGAAAGCGATTGAACCCTGAATTTTGTGAACAGTGACATAATCCTATATAATTATAAATTCAATTGTTATAAGACTTTACAATATTACTGTTTGTTGTTGTATTTTTTTCAAAACTTGAAACTTGTGTGTGTGTGTGTGTGTGTGTGTGTGTGTGTGTGTGTGTCAGTTGGATTTTTTAATGTTTTTGAAATAAGTCTCATGCGCTCCCCCAGCCTGCATTTATTTGATTAAAATATAGTAGCCTAGGCTATAAACTACAGTATTGTGATCTATTATTTTTATATTTTATAATATATTATAATTGTAACGATCTCATAGCTTTATTTATGCAATTGTAAATACAGTGAAAATCAGAATCAGAAAGAGCTTTATTGCCAAGTATGCTTGCGCATACGAGGAATTTGTCTTGGTGACAGTAGCTTCCAGTACACATACAATATAAAGTGACAAGACAAGTGACAAGTAACATAGGTATAATATATGAATATATGAAAATATATGAATGCCAGATCTGATGCCGCTTTCTGTGTATGCACTGGAAAGATGGATTTTCCTTTAATGATTTAATTTGACTGGTGTTGCGTCCCAGGGCGTATGCATTTGTGTTTTATAATGTGTAAGTGTCACTCATTGATTTATTGAGTGTGTGTGCTGCCAATGGACCCAACGGCCTGCTGGGAGTTGTAGTTTTGTTGTATGGTTTGTCCAATTTCCTGTGCTCCTCCCTGTCCTCATCTAGGTGATGGGACCTACCAGCTGTTCCTCATCAATGGCAAGAGGATCCAGTATTCAAGCAGAGCCGGAGAGAGAGAGACCGGGAGAGAGTTCTTCTCCCAAGAGCCTGAGACTGGGAGAGAGTTCTTCTCCCAAGAGCCCGAGACTGTTGTGTTACCAGACTTGGAGTGTTGCTCTTGTTGGTGTATGTGAAGCTTAAATGTGTTGTTACGGCTGTAGTGGCAGCTTTGATGTGTTAAGCTTAAACCGAGGTCAACTTAAATGTCTTGTGGCTGTAGTGTACAGCTTTGAATTGCTTGCCCGTTGTTGAGTGTTGGAGCAGTAGGGAGTGGGTGCCATTTTTCTTTTCTCCTGTTTGTTTTGTTTTTTTTTTGTTTGTTTTTTGTTAGTTAGGAAGTAAGGTAAGAGTTGTGTTGTTTATTGTTGTAGGTTAATTAGGTTGTCCTTCTACCGGCTAGTGATCTTTTGTTTGTTTTGGCTTTACCTGCTCCTGAAGAACACGCTTCATTTCTTTTTCTTTTGGAGCTGTTTGTTTAGGATTCTTTTTGCACTGTATTTATCACTTATTGTAAATAAATGTATTGGAAATCTTACTTTGTGGATTGTGTGCTGGGACTCAGTATAGGTTCACTTTTCTTTGTCGCTGTTCATTTTTTGCTTTAAAGTGACTTTCCCTTTTGCCCCTAGAACATGAATTGGGAACATAACACTGGTAACAGTGGGCATTGTGTAGGCTAATTATTCTTATAGAATGTAGTCTTTTCTCTCTCTCTGTTTTGCATGCGTGGTCATAATCATTATTGTTGTTATTATTATTCTATATATATATTTTTTGCCTCTGTCACAGTGTATTCAGTGTATACTGTTCATAGGCAACACCAATAGGTGTCATGTGACACAAAATAAACATATGACCACTGTTGTACAGTATCCATTACTTGGACTATTTAAATGTAGTAATTAAAAAAAAAAAAAAGCCAAAAAGATCGTCGCGCTGCGATGGGAGTATGCCCAGCCAGATCTGCCGATCCGTCTAGCGATCAATGGGTGAGTTCCTGCCTGTCCGCACTCAACGACAATAGTAAAGGGCGCTCGGCAGCCATTTATACCACAGACTGGACCTGTCTTTCACTTCGACGGTAACTAAAAAAAAATTCAAGCTGCGATTTTTTACGATGGAGATCATCGCGCGATCGAGTGTAGATTGTGTTGAACACGATAAGAACAAAAAATTCTGCGTTTATTCCTTAAAACAGTCGGCATTTCCCACATTGCTTCTGCTCTGCAGCTGCTATTGGCGCACGTCACTGTCATTAAGCGCCTCCTATTGGCGTAGGTAATGTTTACCTCACGATGATCAAGTATGTAAGGCGAACGGAACGAAACAGTCAAATGAACAATAAATTAACATGGTGAGTAACATTTTATAAACAATATTGTCAATATTGTTTGTTTTCCCTCTATTTTGCTGACTAGAATTTCAAAATAAAGCCCTACCAGAGTCTCAATGCAACAACAGAAAGCGATTGAACCCTGAATTTTGTGAACAGTGACATAATCCTATATAATTATAAATTCAATTGTTATAAGACTTTACAATATTACTGTTTGTTGTTGTATTTTTTTCAAAACTTGAAACTTGTGTGTGTGTGTGTGTGTGTGTGTGTGTGTGTGTGTGTCAGTTGGATTTTTTAATGTTTTTGAAATAAGTCTCATGCGCTCCCCCAGCCTGCATTTATTTGATTAAAATATAGTAGCCTAGGCTATAAACTACAGTATTGTGATCTATTATTTTTATATTTTATAATATATTATAATTGTAACGATCTCATAGCTTTATTTATGCAATTGTAAATACAGTGAAAATCAGAATCAGAAAGAGCTTTATTGCCAAGTATGCTTGCGCATACGAGGAATTTGTCTTGGTGACAGTAGCTTCCAGTACACATACAATATAAAGTGACAAGACAAGTGACAAGTAACATAGGTATAATATATGAATATATGAAAATATATGAATGCCAGATCTGATGCCGCTTTCTGTGTATGCACTGGAAAGATGGATTTTCCTTTAATGATTTAATTTGACTGGTGTTGCGTCCCAGGGCGTATGCATTTGTGTTTTATAATGTGTAAGTGTCACTCATTGATTTATTGAGTGTGTGTGCTGCCAATGGACCCAACGGCCTGCTGGGAGTTGTAGTTTTGTTGTATGGTTTGTCCAATTTCCTGTGCTCCTCCCTGTCCTCATCTAGGTGATGGGACCTACCAGCTGTTCCTCATCAATGGCAAGAGGATCCAGTATTCAAGCAGAGCCGGAGAGAGAGAGACCGGGAGAGAGTTCTTCTCCCAAGAGCCTGAGACTGGGAGAGAGTTCTTCTCCCAAGAGCCCGAGACTGTTGTGTTACCAGACTTGGAGTGTTGCTCTTGTTGGTGTATGTGAAGCTTAAATGTGTTGTTACGGCTGTAGTGGCAGCTTTGATGTGTTAAGCTTAAACCGAGGTCAACTTAAATGTCTTGTGGCTGTAGTGTACAGCTTTGAATTGCTTGCCCGTTGTTGAGTGTTGGAGCAGTAGGGAGTGGGTGCCATTTTTCTTTTCTCCTGTTTGTTTTGTTTTTTTTTTGTTTGTTTTTTGTTAGTTAGGAAGTAAGGTAAGAGTTGTGTTGTTTATTGTTGTAGGTTAATTAGGTTGTCCTTCTACCGGCTAGTGATCTTTTGTTTGTTTTGGCTTTACCTGCTCCTGAAGAACACGCTTCATTTCTTTTTCTTTTGGAGCTGTTTGTTTAGGATTCTTTTTGCACTGTATTTATCACTTATTGTAAATAAATGTATTGGAAATCTTACTTTGTGGATTGTGTGCTGGGACTCAGTATAGGTTCACTTTTCTTTGTCGCTGTTCATTTTTTGCTTTAAAGTGACTTTCCCTTTTGCCCCTAGAACATGAATTGGGAACATAACACTGGTAACAGTGGGCATTGTGTAGGCTAATTATTCTTATAGAATGTAGTCTTTTCTCTCTCTCTGTTTTGCATGCGTGGTCATAATCATTATTGTTGTTATTATTATTCTATATATATATTTTTTGCCTCTGTCACAGTGTATTCAGTGTATACTGTTCATAGGCAACACCAATAGGTGTCATGTGACACAAAATAAACATATGACCACTGTTGTACAGTATCCATTACTTGGACTATTTAAATGTAGTAATTAAAAAAAAAAAAAAGCCAAAAAGATCGTCGCGCTGCGATGGGAGTATGCCCAGCCAGATCTGCCGATCCGTCTAGCGATCAATGGGTGAGTTCCTGCCTGTCCGCACTCAACGACAATAGTAAAGGGCGCTCGGCAGCCATTTATACCACAGACTGGACCTGTCTTTCACTTCGACGGTAACTAAAAAAAAATTCAAGCTGCGATTTTTTACGATGGAGATCATCGCGCGATCGAGTGTAGATTGTGTTGAACACGATAAGAACAAAAAATTCTGCGTTTATTCCTTAAAACAGTCGGCATTTCCCACATTGCTTCTGCTCTGCAGCTGCTATTGGCGCACGTCACTGTCATTAAGCGCCTCCTATTGGCGTAGGTAATGTTTACCTCACGATGATCAAGTATGTAAGGCGAACGGAACGAAACAGTCAAATGAACAATAAATTAACATGGTGAGTAACATTTTATAAACAATATTGTCAATATTGTTTGTTTTCCCTCTATTTTGCTGACTAGAATTTCAAAATAAAGCCCTACCAGAGTCTCAATGCAACAACAGAAAGCGATTGAACCCTGAATTTTGTGAACAGTGACATAATCCTATATAATTATAAATTCAATTGTTATAAGACTTTACAATATTACTGTTTGTTGTTGTATTTTTTTCAAAACTTGAAACTTGTGTGTGTGTGTGTGTGTGTGTGTGTGTGTGTGTCAGTTGGATTTTTTAATGTTTTTGAAATAAGTCTCATGCGCTCCCCCAGCCTGCATTTATTTGATTAAAATATAGTAGCCTAGGCTATAAACTACAGTATTGTGATCTATTATTTTTATATTTTATAATATATTATAATTGTAACGATCTCATAGCTTTATTTATGCAATTGTAAATACAGTGAAAATCAGAATCAGAAAGAGCTTTATTGCCAAGTATGCTTGCGCATACGAGGAATTTGTCTTGGTGACAGTAGCTTCCAGTACACATACAATATAAAGTGACAAGACAAGTGACAAGTAACATAGGTATAATATATGAATATATGAAAATATATGAATGCCAGATCTGATGCCGCTTTCTGTGTATGCACTGGAAAGATGGATTTTCCTTTAATGATTTAATTTGACTGGTGTTGCGTCCCAGGGCGTATGCATTTGTGTTTTATAATGTGTAAGTGTCACTCATTGATTTATTGAGTGTGTGTGCTGCCAATGGACCCAACGGCCTGCTGGGAGTTGTAGTTTTGTTGTATGGTTTGTCCAATTTCCTGTGCTCCTCCCTGTCCTCATCTAGGTGATGGGACCTACCAGCTGTTCCTCATCAATGGCAAGAGGATCCAGTATTCAAGCAGAGCCGGAGAGAGAGAGACCGGGAGAGAGTTCTTCTCCCAAGAGCCTGAGACTGGGAGAGAGTTCTTCTCCCAAGAGCCCGAGACTGTTGTGTTACCAGACTTGGAGTGTTGCTCTTGTTGGTGTATGTGAAGCTTAAATGTGTTGTTACGGCTGTAGTGGCAGCTTTGATGTGTTAAGCTTAAACCGAGGTCAACTTAAATGTCTTGTGGCTGTAGTGTACAGCTTTGAATTGCTTGCCCGTTGTTGAGTGTTGGAGCAGTAGGGAGTGGGTGCCATTTTTCTTTTCTCCTGTTTGTTTTGTTTTTTTTTTGTTTGTTTTTTGTTAGTTAGGAAGTAAGGTAAGAGTTGTGTTGTTTATTGTTGTAGGTTAATTAGGTTGTCCTTCTACCGGCTAGTGATCTTTTGTTTGTTTTGGCTTTACCTGCTCCTGAAGAACACGCTTCATTTCTTTTTCTTTTGGAGCTGTTTGTTTAGGATTCTTTTTGCACTGTATTTATCACTTATTGTAAATAAATGTATTGGAAATCTTACTTTGTGGATTGTGTGCTGGGACTCAGTATAGGTTCACTTTTCTTTGTCGCTGTTCATTTTTTGCTTTAAAGTGACTTTCCCTTTTGCCCCTAGAACATGAATTGGGAACATAACACTGGTAACAGTGGGCATTGTGTAGGCTAATTATTCTTATAGAATGTAGTCTTTTCTCTCTCTCTGTTTTGCATGCGTGGTCATAATCATTATTGTTGTTATTATTATTCTATATATATATTTTTTGCCTCTGTCACAGTGTATTCAGTGTATACTGTTCATAGGCAACACCAATAGGTGTCATGTGACACAAAATAAACATATGACCACTGTTGTACAGTATCCATTACTTGGACTATTTAAATGTAGTATTAAAAAAAAAGGCAAAAAGATCGTCGCGCTGCGAGTATGCCCAGCCAGATGTGCCAATCCGTCTAGCGATCAATGGGTGAGTTCCTGCCTGTCCGCACTCAATGACAATAGTAAAGGGCGCTCGGCAGCATTTTATAACACAGACTGGACCTGTCTTTCACGTCGACGGTAACTAAAAAAAAATTCAAGCTGCGATTTTTTACGATGGAGATCCTCGCGCGATCGAGTGTAGATTGTGTTGAACACGATAAGAACAAAAAAGTCTGCGTTTATTCCTTAAAACAGTCGGCATTTCCCACATTGCTTCTGCTCTGCACACTGTAACGGATTTCTGTAATTTGAACAGTATTTTACTGTAATATGTACAGTAAGATACTGTAAAATATGTATACAGTATGTTACTGTAAACAGCAAAGGATTATGGGAAAATATAGGGTCACTACTGTAATTCTTCACTACTGTAAATCAATTTACAGTAGTGAACTTGCCCGCGAAAAACTGACCAATGGCAAGAGGGATTTCTTTTCAAGTGTTTTTTTGAGGGGTGAAGTGGCAGTTAATGCACGGACAAAAGATCATGTAACTCACCAAAAAGGTTAGTATATAATTTCTATTTTATGTAAAATAAACATTTTCAAATGTTTTTACTTATGTTAACAGCAAACTAACATGATGTATCGTTTTGTTTTCGTCTGAATGGTTTTAGTGTCTTTTTTTCCTGACTGTCGTCAGAATGTTTTTTTGGTGCCTTTATTACTGTCTTTTTTCCTGACTGTCGGCCGGGTCGCTGTCACGGTGATAATATTAACTGGTGAGTAAGTTAAGTTCACCTATATTAGCCGAAATATTCTTTAGTTAAAACTATAAAAAATAATGGTTGTGTGTTCCTCTGCCTCTTTAACGCAAGTTAGCTCATCAGGCGGGCGGAGTCGACGGTAACGTTAACCGAGCTAACAGCGAACTCAACGTGAAATACTGAGGTAACGTTAAAGTGAGATAGACGAAACCCTTGTTAAAGTGCGGGTTTTAAACAATATTTTCACGTAGGCCTATATGATTTATTTTCAGGTTTGTGATCTGGATAATGCCATCTGCAACGATGGAGTGT
>NC_138725.1:35099632-35109757 GCF_965113295.1 Leuciscus leuciscus | reverse complement strand
CACACCTTATATCAAAGCATTTTACTGTAGCGTTTTGGAGTTTTGTCACATTTTACTACTTTAGAGGCCTATAAAGACCTCATTTCTAATAAGTAGAAAAAACTAATGGCCATTTCTTATAGGGGACGTCCCATACGGTATGCACACCTCATATCAAAACATTTTACTGCAGCATTTTGGAGTTTTGTCACATTTTACTACTTCAGAGACCTATAAAGACCTTATTTCAAATAAGTAGAAAAAACTAATGGTCAGTTCTTATAGGGGACGTCCCATACAGTATGCACACCTCATATCAAAATATTTTACTGCAGCATTTTGGAGTTATTTCACATTTTACTACTTCAGAGGCCTATAAGGACCTCATTTCTAATAAGTAGAAAAAAGTAATGGCCCTTTCTTATAGGGGACGTCCCATACAGTATGCACACCTCATATCAAAACATTTTACTGCAGCATTTTGGAGTTATTTCACATTTTACTACTCCAGAGGCACATAAAGACCTTATTTCTAATAAGTAGAAAAAAACGAATGGTAAGTTCTTATAGGGGACGTCCCATGCAGTATGCACGCCTCATATCAAAACATTTTACAGCAGCATTTTGGAGTTTTGTCAAATTTTACAACTTCAGAGGCCCATAAACACCTCATTTCTAATAGGTAGAAAAAACTAATGGTCAGTTCTTATAGGGGACGTCCCATACAGTATGCACACCTCATATCAAAGCATTTTACTGTAGCGTTTTGGAGTTTTGTCACATTTTACTACTTTAGAGGCCTTTGAAGACCTCATTTCTAATAAGTAGAAAAAACTAATGGCCATTTCTTATAGGGGACACCCCATACAGTATGCACGCCTCATATCAAAACATTTTACTGCAGCATTTTGGAGTTATTTCACATTTTACTACTTCAGAGGCCTATAAAGACCTTATTTCTAATAAGTAGAAAAAACTAATGGCCATTTCTTATAGGGGACGTCCCATACAGTATACACGACTCATATCAAAGCATTTTACTGTAGCATTTTGGAGTTTTGTAACATTTTACTACTTCAGAGGCCTATAAAGACCTCATTTCTAATAAGTAGAAAAAACTAATGGTCAGTTCTTATAGGGGACGTCCCATACAGTATGCACACCTCATATCAAAGCATTTTACTGTAGCGTTTTGGAGTTTTGTCACATTTTACTACTTTAGAGGCCTATAAAAACCTAATTTCTAATAAGTAGTAAAAAAACTAATGGCCATTTCTTATAGGGGACGTCCCATACAGTATGCACACCTCATATCAATACATTTTACTGCAGCATTTTGGAGTTTTGTAACATTTTACTACTTCAGAGGCCTATAAAGACCTAATTTCTAATAAGTAGAAAAAACTAATGGTCAGTTCTTATAGGGGACGTCCCATACAGTATGCACACCTCATATCAAAGCATTTTACTGCAGCATTTTGGAGTTATTTCACATTTTACTACTTCAGAGGCCCATAAACACCTCATTTCTAATAAGTAGAAAAAACTAATGGTCAGTTCTTATAGGGGACGTCCCATACGGTATGCACACCTCATATCAAAACATTTTACTGTAGCGTTTTGGAGTTTTGTCACATTTTACTACTTCAGAGGCCCATAAACACCTCATTTCTAATAAGTAGAAAAAACTAATGGTCAGTTCTTATAGGGGACGTCCCATACGGTATGCACACCTCATATCAAAGCATTTTACTGCAGCATTTGGGAGTTTTGTCACATTTTACTACTTCAGAGGCCTATAAAGACCTAATTTCTAATAAGTAGAAAAAACTAATGGTCAGTTCTTATAGGGGACGTCCCATACGGTATGCAAACCTCATATCAAAGCATTTTACTGCAGCATTTTGGAGTTGTGTCACATTTTACTACTTCAGAGGCCCATAAACACCTCATTTCTAATAAGTAGAAAAAAATAATGGTCAGTTCTTATAGGGGACGTCCCATACGGTATGCACACCTCATATCAAAGCATTTTACTGTAGCGTTTTGGAGTTGTCACATTTTACTACTTTAGAGGCCTATAAAAACCTAATTTCTAATAAGTAGAAAAAACTAATGGTCAGTTTTTACAGGGGACGTCCCATACAGTATGCACACCTCATATCAAAGCATTTTACTGCAGCATTTTGGAGTTATTTCCCATTTTACTACTTTAGAGGCCTATAAAGACCTCATTTCTAATAAGTAGAAAAAACTAATGGTCAGTTCTTATAGGGGACGTCCCATACGGTATGCACACCTCATATCAAAACATTTTACTGTAGCATTTTGGAGTTATGTCACATTTTACTACTTCAGAGGCCCATAAACACCTTATTTCTAATAAGTAGAAAAAACGAATGGTCAGTTATTATAGGGGATGTCCCATACGGTATGCACACCTCATATCAAAGCATTTTACTGTAGCGTTTTGGAGTTTTGTCACATTTTACTACTTTAGAGGCCTATAAAAACCTAATTTCTAATAAGTAGAAAAAAGTAATGGTCAGTTTTTACAGGGGACGTCCCATACGGTATGCACACCTCATATCAAAACATTTTACTGCAGCATTTTGGAGTTTTGTCAAATTTTACAACTTCAGAGGCCCATAAACACCTCATTTCTAATAAGTAGAAAAAACTAATGGTCAGTTCTTATAGGGGACGTCCCATACAGTATGCACACCTCATATAAAAGCATTTTACTGTAGCGTTTTGGAGTTTTGTCACATTTTATTACTTTAGAGGCCTATAAAGACCTTATTTCTAATAAGTAGAAAAAACTAATGGTCAGTTCTTATAGGGGACGTCCCATACAGTATGCACACCTCATATCAATACATTTTACTGCAGCATTTTGGAGTTTTGTAACATTTTACTACTTCAGAGGCCTATAAAGACCTCATTTCTAATAAGTAGAAAAAAACTAATGGTCAGTTCTTATAGGGGACGTCCCATACAGTATGCACACCTCATATCAAAGCATTTTACTGCAGCATTTTGGAGTTATTTCACATTTTACTACTTCAGAGGCCCATAAACACCTCATTTCTAATAAGTAGAAAAAACTAATGGTCAGTTCTTATAGGGGACGTCCCATACGGTATGCACACCTCATATCAAAGCATTTTACTGTAGCGTTTTGGAGTTTTGTCACATTTTACTACTTCAGAGGCCCATAAACACCTAATTTCTAATAAGTAGAAAAAACTAATGGTTAGTTCTTATAGGGGACGTCCCATACGGTATGCACACCTCATATCAAAGCATTTTACTGCAGCATTTTGGAGTTTTGTCAAATTTTACAACTTCAGAGGCCCATAAACACCTCATTTCTAATAGGTAGAAAAAACTAATGGTCAGTTCTTATAGGGGACGTCCCATACAGTATGCACACCTCATATCAAAGCATTTTACTGTAGCGTTTTGGAGTTTTGTCACATTTTACTACTTTAGAGGCCTATAAAGACCTCATTTCTAATAAGTAGAAAAACTAATGGTCAGTTCTTATAGGGGACGTCCCATACAGTATGCACACCTTATATCAAAGCATTTTACTGTAGCGTTTTGGAGTTTTGTCACATTTTACTACTTTAGAGGCCTATAAAGACCTCATTTCTAATAAGTAGAAAAAACTAATGGTCAGTTCTTATAGGGGACGTCCCATACGGTATGCACACATCATATCAAAACATTTTACTGTAGCATTTTGGAGTTTTGTCACATTTTACTACTTCAGAGGCCCATAAACACCTCATTTCTAATAAGTAGAAAAAAATAATGGTCAGTTCTTATAGGGGACGTCCCATACGGTATGCACACCTCATATCAAAGCATTTTACTGTAGCGTTTTGGAGTTTTGTCACATTTTATTACTTTAGAGGCCTATAAAAACCTAATTTCTAATAAGTAGAAAAAAGTAATGGTCAGTTTTTTACAGGGGACGTCCCATACAGTATGCACACCTCATATCAAAGCATTTCACTGTAGCGTTTTGGAGTTTTGTCACATTTTACTACTTTAGAGGCCTATAAAAACCTAATTTCTAATAAGTAGAAAAAACTAATGGCCATTTCTTATTGGGGACGTCCCATACAGTATGCACACCTCATATCAATACATTTTACAGCAGCATTTTGGAGTTTTGTAACATTTGACTACTTCAGAGGCCTATAAAGACCTCATTTCTAATAAGTAGAAAAAACTAATGGTCAGTTCTTATAGGGGACGTCCCATACGGTATGCACACCTCATATCAAACTATTTTACTGCAGCATTTTGGAGTTATGTCAAATTTTACTACTTTAGAGGCCTATAAAAACCTAATTTCTAATAAGTAGAAAAAAGTAATGGTCAGTTTTTACAGGGGACGTCCCATACAGTATGCACACCTCATATCAAAGCATTTTAATGCAGCATTTTTGAGTTATTTAACATTTTACTACCTTAGAGGTGTATAAAGACCTCATTTCCAATAATTAGACCACAGCCAGGACTGCCTCCCATGGCGGCGACGCAGGAGGCAGTAGCCATGGAGTGAAGAGTCCAGACGCCACCATGGGGACTGCCGGTGGTGACGACAGTGATGGATGTGGAGCACACCGCGTAGCCAGAGAAGCCATGAGGCAGTGAGACACAAAGACCTATGCGACCGTGGCTGGGCCGCAGCGACGACCCCCTGAGGTGGAAGCAGGGATCCTGAGGTTAGAGGCTGAGCTGGAGCGACCATATGTGAAGGTGGAGCCTGAGGGAGTGCGGGGCTAGCCAAAGCTGAAGAGGTGGAGGGCCACAGGGCAACAAATGGGCCACAAGTCCATGGCAAAAGTGGTGCGATGACCAACCCAAGTGGAGCCGACGTAGCCCGGCGAGGCCGAATGGCCAATGGTTCACGTTGGAGTGGAGGGTGGTAAGAGCACAGGAGCCAGGGCGATGGGTAGAGGTGGAGTGGAGGCGGTGCACTCAGAGGCTGGAGGCGGAGCCACAGTCTCCACACTCCCAGGAGGAGATGGCTCCCAGCAGGCCCAAGATGTAGCCGTGCCACTGAGAGGAGGCTGAGATGCACTGCGGGACAAATGGGAGGAGGAGATGACTGGGTGGCAGGAGTGTCTTGGGACTGCAGAAACATACAGATACTGAGGAAACATACACATTTATTACAAGTGGTTTGGAGAGGTGGTGGGAGAGGGAGGTTGGACGGGACAAGTGAATTCATTCTCGCTGCTTTCGGTGGGCTCATGCTGCTGATCCTCACAGTCTGGGTGATCTTGGCTGGGAACTGGGTTGTGAGTGGGACTGGCGTTGTTGTCCACAGTTACGACGGTGAGTGGCGTCACAAGCATTCACAAGATGCCAGCAACCACTCCACAAATTCTGAATTTCTACTTATTTAAAATGAGGTCTTTATAAGCCTCTGAAGTAGTAAAATGTGACATAACTCCAAAATGCTGCAGTAAAATGTTTTGATATGAGGTATGCACACTATATGGGACGTCCCCAATTAGAACTGACCATTAGTTTTATCTACTTATTAGAAATTCGGTCTTTCTAGGCCTCTGAAGTAGTAAAATGTGACATACCTCCAAAACGCCACAGTAAAATGGTTTTATATGAGGTGTGCATACTGTATGGGACGTCCCCTGTAAAAACTGACCATTACTTTTTTCTACTTATTAGAAATGAGGTATTTATAGGCCTCTAAAATAGTCTAATTCGACATAACTCCAAAATGCTGCAATAAAATGCTTTGATATGAGGTATGCATACTATATGGGACGTCCCCTATAAGAACTGACCATTACTTTTTTCTACTTTTTAGAAATGTGACCCTGGACCACAAAACCAGTCTTATGTGTATTTTTTCTAAAATTGAGATTTATACATCATCTGAAAGCTGAATACACAATCTTTCCATTGATGTATGGTTTATTAGGATAGGACAATATTTGTCCGAGAAACAACTATTTGAAAATCTGGAATCTGAGGGTGCAAAAAAATCGGAATATTGAGAAAATCGCCTTTAAAGTTGTCCATTTCTATTGGCGATAGTGCTGCATCCATTCACAAAAATAAATGTTTTATATATTTAAGGTGGGAAATTTACAAAATATCTTCATGGAACATGATCTTTACTTAATATGATTTTTGACATAAAAGAAAAATCTATAATTTTGACCCATACAATGTTTTGTTGGCTATTGCCACAAATATACCCGTGCAACATAAGACTGGTTTTGTGATCCAGGGTCACAAATGAGGTCTTTATAGGCTTCTGAAGTAGTAAAATGTGAAGTAACTCCAAATTGCTGCAGTAAAATGTTTTGATATGAGGTGTGCATACTGTATGGGACGTCCCCTATAAGAACTGACCTCTACTTATTAGAAATAAGGTCTTTATAGGCCTCTGAAGTAGTAAAATGTGACATAACTCCAAAATGCTGCAGTAAAATGCTTTGATATGAGGTGTGCATATTGTATGGGACGTCCCCAATAAGATCTGATCGTTAGTTTTTTCTACTTATTAGAAATGAGGTGTTTATAGGCCTCTGAAGTAGTAAAATGTGAAGTAACTCCAAATTGCTGCCGTAAAATGTTTTGATATGAGGCGTGCATACTGTATGGGACGTCCCCTATAAGAAATGGCCATTCTTTTTTTCTACTTATTAGAAATGAGGTCTTTCTAGGCCTCTAAAGTAGTCAAATGTGACAAAACTCCAAAATGCTGTAGTAAAATGTTTTGATATGATGTGTGCATACTGTATGGGATGTCCCCTATAAGAACTGACCATTAGTTTTCTCTACTTATTAGAAATGAGGTCTTTATAGGCCTCTGAAGTAGTAAAATGTGACATATCTCCAAAATGCTACAGTAAAATGGTTTGATATGAGGAATGCATACTGTATGGGACGTCCCCTATAAGAAATGGCCATTAGTTTTTTCTACTTATTAGAAATTAGGTCTTTACAGGCCTCTAAAGTAGCAAAATGTGACATGACTCCAAAATGCTACAGTAAAATGTTTTGATATGAGGCGTGTATACTGTATGGGACGTCCCCTATAAGAAATGGCCATCAGTTTTTTCTACTTTTTAGAAATGAGAACTTTATAGGCCTCTAAAGTAGTGACATAACTCCAAAATGCTACAGTAAAATGGTTTGATATGAGGTATGCATACTGTATGGGACGTCCCCTATAAGAAATGGCCATTAGTTGTTTCTACTTTTTACTAATGAGGTCTTTATAGACCTCTAAAATAGTAAAATGTAACATATCTCCAAAATGCTACAGTAAAATGTTTTGATATGAGGTGTGCATACTGTATGGGACGTCCCCTATAAGAACTGACCATTAGTTTTTTCTACTTATTAGAAATAAGGTCTTTATAGGCCTCTAAAGTAGTAAAATGTGACAAAACTCCAAAACGCTACAGTAAAATGCTTTGATATGAGGTGTGCATACTATATGGGACGTCCCATATAATAGCTGACCATTAGTTTTTTCTACTTATTAGAAATGAGGTGTTTATAGGCCTCTGAATTAGTAAAATGTGACATGACTCCAAAATGCTGCAGTAAAATTCTTTGATATGAGGTATGCATATTGTATGGGACGTCCCCTATAAGAACTGACCATTACTTTTTGCTACTAATTAGAAATGAGGTGTTTATAGGCAACTGAAGTAGTAAAATATGACATATCTCCAAAATGCTACAGTAAAATGTTTTGATATGAGGTGTGCATAACGTATGGGACGTCCCCTATAAGGACTGACCATTAGTTTTTTCTACTTATTAGAAATGAGGTCTTTATAGGCCTCTGATAGTAAAATGTGACATATCTCCAAAATGCTACAGTAAAATGTTTTGATATGAGGTATGCATACTGTATGGGATGTCCCCTATAAGAAATGGCCATTCGTTTTTTCTACTTATTAGAAATTAGGTCTTTACAGGCCTCTAAAGTAGCAAAATGTGAAATGACTCCAAAATGCTACAGTAAAATGTTTTGATATGAGGCGTGTATACTGTATGGGACGTCCCCTATAAGAAATGGCCATCAGTTTTTTTTCTACTTTTTAGAAATGAGAACTTTATAGGCCTCTAAAGTAGTGACATAACTCCAAAATGCTACAGTAAAATGGTTTGATATGAGGTATGCATACTGTATGGGACGTCCCCTATAAGAAATGGCCATTAGTTGTTTCTACTTTTTACTAATGAGGTCTTTATAGACCTCTAAAATAGTAAAATGTGACATATCTCCAAAATGCTACAGTAAAATGTTTTGATATGAGGTGTACATACTGTATGGGACGTCCCCAATAAGAAATGGCCATTCGTTTTTTCTACTTATTAGAAATGAGGTCTTTATAGGCCTCTAAAGTAGCAAAATGTGACATATCAAAACATTTTACTGTAGCATTTTGGAGTTATGTCACATTTTGCTACTTTAGAGGCCTATAAAGACCTCATTTCTAATAAGTAGAAAAAACTAATGGCCATTTCTTATAGGGGACGTCCCATACAATATGCACACCTCATATCAAAGCATTTTACTGCAGCATTTTGGAGTTATGTCACATTTTACTACTTTAGAGGCCTATGAAGTTCTCATTTATAATAAGTAGAAAAAACTAATGGCCATTTCTTATAGGGGACATCCCATACAGTATACACACCTCATATCAAAACATTTTACTGTAGCATTTTGGAGTTATGAGGTGTGTATACTGTATGGGATGTCCCCTATAAGAAATGGCCATTAGTTTTTTCTACTTATTATAAATGAAAACTTCATAGGCCTCTAAAGTAGTAAAATGTGACATAACTCCAAAATGCTGCAGTAAAATGCTTTGATATGAGGTGTGCATATTGTATGGGACGTCCCCTATAAGAAATGGCCATTCGTTTTTTCTACTTATTAGAAATGAGATCTTTATAGGCCTCTAAAGTTGTAAAATGTGACATAACTCCAAAACGCTGCAGTAAAATGTTTTGATATGAGGTGTGCATATTGTATGGGGTGTCCCCTATAAGAAATGGCCATTAGTTTTTTCTACTTTTTACTAATGAGGTCTTTATAGACCTCTAAAATAGTAAAATGTGACATATCTCCAAAATGCTACAGTAAAATGTTTTGATATGAGGTGTACATACTGTATGGGACGTCCCCAATAAGAAATGGCCATTCGTTTTTTCTACTTATTAGAAATGAGGTCTTTATAGGCCTCTAAAGTAGCAAAATGTGACATAACTCCAAAATGCTGCAGTAAAATGTTTTGATATGAGGTGTACATACTATATGGGACGTCCCCTATAAGAAATGGCCATTCGTTTTTTCTACTTATTAGAAATGAGGTCTTTATATGCCTCTAAAGTAGCAAAATGTGACATAACTCCAAAATGCTGCAGTAAAATGTTTTGATATGAGGTGTGCATACCGTATGGGACGTCCCCTATAAGGACTGACCATTAGTTTTTTCTACTTATTAGAAATGAGGTCTTTAGGCCTCTGATAGTAAAATGTGACATATCTCCAAAACGCTACAGTAAAATGTTTTGATATGAGGTGTGCGTACTGTATGGGACGTCCCCTATAAGAAATGGCCATTCGTTTTTTCTACTTATTAGAAATGAGGTCTTTATAGGCCTCTAAAATAGTAAAATGTGACATATCTCCAAAATGCTACAGTAAAATGTTTTGATATGAGGTGTGCGTACTGTATGGGGTGTCCCCTATAAGAAATGGCCATTCGTTTTTTCTACTTATTAGAAATGAGGTCTTTATAGGCCTCTAAAATAGTAAAATGTGACATATCTCCAAAATGCTACAGTAAAATGGTTTGATATGAGGTGTACATACTGTATGGGATGTCCCCTGTAAAAAAATGGCCATTAGTTTTTTCTACTTATTAGAAATGAGGTGTTTATAGGCCTCTAAAGTAGTAAAATGTGACATAACTCCAAAATGCTGCAGTAAAATGTTTTGATATGAGGTGTACATACTGTATGGGGTGTCCCTTATAAGGACTGACCATTAGTTTTTTCTACTGATTAGAAATGAGGTCTTTATAGGCCTCTAAAATAGTAAAATGTGACATATCTCCAAAA
>NC_138725.1:34957132-35097132 GCF_965113295.1 Leuciscus leuciscus | reverse complement strand
AACCAAAAAATTGAGTAAATCATATTAAAAGTTTTTAGAGTGCATCACCACCAGAGGTCATGTCACATATACAAAAACATATTCCAGCCAATTTTCAACATTTTAATCACTGTTCTAGAAACATATTTGACTCCACTTTGTTCATTTGCAATAATATGTTATGATTTGTTCACAAACAACAGGCCCAGACAGTTCACAAATAATGTAAATACACAGTCTTACAATGTCATTGCTTTATAACTGCTCTTTCAAATCCTGTAGGAAAATTAACAGTCTTCATAAAGGTCTGTCATCATATATTCACCCTCATGTTGTTTCAAACCTGTATGAATTTCTTTCTTCTGCTGAACAGAAAGGAAGATATTTAGAAGAATGTCGGTAACCAGACAGTTTCTGGTCTCATTGACTTCCATATTAGGAAAAAAAATATACTATGGAAGTCAATGGTACCAGAAACTGTCTGGTTACTGACATTCTTCTAAATATCTTCCTTTCTGTTCAGCAGAAGAAAGAAATTCATAAAGGATTGAAACAACATGAGGGTGAGTATATGATGACAGAATTCTCATTTTAAAGTGGAGTATCCCTTTAAAAATTTGCCAACTGCATATAAGTGAATCAGATGTTGGTCATCAAAACATGAAATCTGTATGAAACACATAAACAAATGACACAAAATGTGTATAAATTCTATATGATTTTAATTTGAATAGCATATGATTCAATATAAGAACTTTAAATGATTTATATATGAATTTTATATATTTCTACTAATACCATACACATTTGCATACTTTTTTTGTCATGTAAAACTCATATAAGTCTTTTAACAGTATTCATATATGACGCAAAAATCCCCTATAAGTTATATGTGTGCTATTTAGTATGAAATGGGCCATAATCGGTCTGATTTTGTATAGGACATGTATTGGCCTTATATGAAACACACTGTTAACCCTTGCTGTAAAAAAAGCCGTAATTCAGACAGTATCATACCATTTTCCATTAAAACAGTAATATACCCTAGAAAACAAAACTAGCCTACAGGAATATACTGTAAATGAACAGTGCTCCAAATCGACACTCAGAGGCTGTTTTCCCAATCACACCCTATACCCTCATTCACTATTCCCTACATTAGTCACTAATATAGTCCACTTGACAGAGTGAATGAAAAGAAGAGAGTGAATTGAGAAACTGATGAACACTGATAAGCAGAATCACTGAAGGACAGAGAAAAAAGAACAGAAAAAAGAGAAACACAAGAACTACAACTGACTTCCAGTAACACTGAGTGTGAAACCAGTTTACAAACCAGTTTACGATTATTTCTTTCATACATGTACAAAAGTTATTGTTGAGAATTAACAGAGATTTAGTTAATAATAAAATTTGTTGTCACCATGATGGAGATCAGTATTTGCTTTAGTTGGTCTCTTGTCCCTTGACTTCTTATCTTTCATCTCTCTCTGACTGCTGTAACAGTGAGTTTATAAAACACATTTGATATGGCAAGAAAAAGTCAAGAGGTAGTTGATCAGGTGTTTTTATTATTTTGTGATGATGTTACAATCATCTTGGACTATCTGATTTTCAGATTTTTCCTGTATATATTAATTGAAATTATGGGTATGTCATTTTTAGCATAAATCTGTGTATCTACAAAATGAAATCAATATTTCTATAATCAGGTCTTCTGAAAAATAACAATCATATAGTTCATTCAATTTTATTTTACTCCTGTTTGGTTCAGACACACACAGATATCAACAATCAGCATATGAATCTCAACAATGGTGAAAAGTGTCATGTCGCAATGCATGCTGGGTTCCAGGATAATATAAAACTCCCAGCATGCACTGCTGCATGAATAATATATATAAAAAAAGAAATATTGCCACCATTGTTGAGATTAATGTGCTAAATTGTGATATCTCTGTGTTTCTAAAACATAGTGTAGCTCTGTTTTTTTTGGTTTATGCATGATGTGTTAAAAAAAATGAGTCATAGTAATTTATTGCTGTAGGTTCACAGTAGTGGTAATGTAACAGTTTTGATCGAGGATAAAACTCTGAATGAATAAGAATTAATTCCTTAGTGAATGAACAGGCAATATGATGATTTTGTCATCATAAGCATTACAACCACAATCATTCATAAACTGTGTGCGCACAAGTGTGACTTGCAAAAACACAGCTCAAGCAACAACAGAAAAACTAATGTTTTAGCATCAGCATCCCAACTAAAGCAAACACTGATCTCTATAATGGTAACTTCAAACAAACATTTTCAATAACAATTTCTGTATGACAGAAACAAAGTCATACTGGTTAATAATAAGTGTAATAATGTGTAATGGCTGGAAGTCAGTTGTAGTTCTTGTGTTTCTCTATTTTCTGTTCTTGTGTTTCTCTTTTCTTCAGTGATTCTGCTTATTAACAGCAGGTGTTCATCACTAATGCTCAACAATCACTTACATATTCTCTTAATTATCTCACTGCAACACTGTCTCAATGTTACTTTTTACTCTTTGTAGTGTGGATTTCCCTGTGGGGTTGAAAGGGTTAACAGTGTAAGATAAAAAGACACACCCACAAAATGTATTTTAACAGTAATAAACTGTAAGTTATAAAACAGGTTTATACTGGCAACACTGTTGCCAGTAGTTTACTGTAAAATTTCGTTTTTTGGGTCACCATTGTGCAGAAGAGTAGAGCCTGTGCTTCAGTCCAGGAGAAGATCTACAAATATTGATGATATGCTGCATGTTGCTTTATTTAACAGGCGGTGACTGTGTAGTTGCTGGTCCAGTGGAAATCTCTTTATTTACAAAAGTTTTGTTGTGGTTTCAAATGAAATAAGTTCACAGTAATACTTTGCTCACGTTATTAATGCATTATACATTTTAGTTTAATACATGTAAATGACAGTTGGTCAATTTAAGGTTTCTGCAAGTGAAATTAGTTAACTCGAGTTTTAGTGCATTTTACAGTAACATACTGTAGATTACAGTAAAGAACTGCACAATTAACAGTAAATTACTGGCAACAGTGTTGCCAGTATTTTACTGTAAAAAAAAACGGTAAGGTCTAACAGTGCACAGAAGGTAATTCTGGCTGATTTAAGTAAGGAAGATATATGGTTGCTATATATGAACCATGCAGGTTTTTTTCATATGGGAAGTGTGTTCTCTTTCATTTTATCACTAACTTTTTAGATGTAATTTCTGGCTGTTTTGTACAGGTGTGAAAAAGAAACTTGTACTTATATCAAATAAGAAGAACAACAAAGACTTGCAGCCATGGATAAAGTCAATCACTAACCATCTGTACTGGTCATGCAGTACAAGCAAAGGTGACAAAGAGGTAAGAATATAATGTAGTACATAACATAGATACAGTATTTTTGGTATAGAATATTTACTGTTATATCAACGATAACAAAACATGTTCCTGTATGCCCAAATGTATGCCCTGTATGTTCCAAATAACCGTTTTAGTAAATATTTTTAATAGTATTTACCTGGCACATAACGTAAAATTTGCACCAGGAAAGTATTTCACCAACTATGACTTCAGACTAATTTTTATAGGACTGTGTACGAAGATGGGAATCGCTTCTGCACCACATATGTGGCATTCACCGGTGGGAGGAGGATGGTGCTCAGTACACCTGCCATCACACAACCCTGACTGAGGACGAACAGAGGCGCAAAAGGTGGCTGAGACCAGATTCATCAGCTTTTGTGGCACTGAAGGGAGTGGTGTTGGACTAAAATCTCCTTAGAGACTTGAGGCAGATGTCACTCTTCAAGCATACAGGTATCTATTTACATTGATTCAAATATTTTTCCAGTCATGATGATTATTGTTGCAATATTTATACATTTTTTGAGAGGAGCAGTTTTGTTTCATTACTGCCTACAATGCAATAATACCAGTTACACTGGGTCATTGAGTGTGTGATATTACATTTATACAGGATCTTTGGAGGTGTACCATCAGGTCATGCTGAAGTATGCTGAGAAGCGACTTCACTTCAGTTACGACAGCATGAGGGCTCGTACCCAACTTGCAATAATTGACCATAATAGCAACGTTGGGACGGGAGACCACAGGCGAAGACAAAAGAAGGTATCCTCATATGTCCTAATATATCCTCATTTATATCAATATGTTTTACATGACAACATCACATTCATTGTATAATACCTAGTTTCTACAGGTGTTCCATGGAGATGCTGTATTTAATTTGTAATTTCATGTATTTTAGGACAACCACGGTATAAAGCTGTATACTCAAGACAGAGTCAGCAATGGGTTGCAAAACCCATGTTTGAAAACACCACTCAGGCCTTTCGTCATGATCTTGTTGAGCGTGTGCTGAGGAGGAGAGATGACAGTACTGTCGTCTTTTCCGACACTTTACCCCCTCGTAAACCAGGACAAAGGACATTGCTCCAGAACATCGCTCCAGTTCCAAGGCCGGACAAGGGTGATCTGGTCGCTCATACCAAATCTCGCTTTTGAGCTTGGCAACATCACTGTTATCTGACAATGTTGACATTTTTTATATACAGCTTACAATGTTCTGTAAATTATTGTTGTAAAATAAAGATTTGTTTGTAACTGTAATACTGTGTTCTTATAGTTTGAGTAAAAACACAGGAGCACAAGAACTTTGATTTACTATCTTTATTATAATGAATGACATAATGCAATATTTTTGAACATGAACAATGTACAATTCAGACTAAACATTTAGAATATCTCCTCTGCCTCCTGAAATCCAATGTAAGTACCAGTGGGGGAGGGATACTTTTTTCTGATCATTGATACAACACAGGTAATGGTGTTCTACTGCCACGGCCAAGGCGCTCTCATTTTAGTGCCCATTCTAGCACAACACGGTAGGCCACCAGCCTGCATTAGCTATAGGAATGGGGGTGGTGGCAGAGAGAGCAGAAGTTTGGTCAGTTCACTAGCGAAATGGCTAATGTATTTACAGCAAAAAACTAAAACAATACTAATAAAATGACTAAGGAAAATGCATATGTCATGTTATAAAATCAGATATTCAACTCACTCTATGGATAGCTGCCCATTTAGTCCCTCCGGTTTTGGACGTCTCTTCCAGTTTATTTTAGGAACGAAGAAGAAAGTGTCCAGGACTGCCTTTTGGATAAGAGCAGGAAATTCCTCGGTACAGGTGACACATTTTTCTTTTCCTGGCTGTATGAAATCCCACTCTTTACAGCACAGGCTTTCTTCCTCGGTAGGCATTGGGTCACAACACCCACACAAACACCACCAGTTGTCAGAAATCTGTGTCCTTGAAGCATATGCTTCATCTGCCAGTTGCCCCTCTGTCTGTCTCCTTCTTTCCAACTAGGCTAGTTCTTCGTCTGTATACTCGGGTTCGAATAAATAAGGACGACCATCAAACTCAAAAGCCTCTTCCATGTGTTCAAAATCTGCTATATTCTCCATAGTTACGTTACTATAAGCTTCTTCACTTGCGATCATCACACACACGACGCTCCGCCCACCTGCACACTGTTGTTTACCTTTTCCGGCTACAACTGAGTTCCCACGGGACTTCAGCGCGAGACTACCGCTAGCCATCTAAAACACTATTTAGGTGAGTTTAAACAATGGCTAAGTTGCTAAACGCATCTTGTTGTCATGTAAGGGCCCTGTTCATGTTGGACAGACATTTTACTTGCATTTTGTGTTTGTTAACAGGCACAAAGACACCCTTTATGTTTATGCCCCCATAACTGCCGTTATAGCTGAGTGGGAGCTCTGGACATTAGCTGTAGTAGCTCCGTGTTGCAAGCACCGATCCGGTTCATTTTTTTTTTCTATAGACAGTACTCACAAAGGTCTAACGATCAAGATTAACTTAAAAATTGCCCGGAGTTCTCCTTTAAACTCAATAATATTTGCCTGAAAAGTCATGGTAAATTATGAAGCTGCAACCCAGATAGCAACATTGTGTCGGCCCAGATCCGGCCCACATCTGGCACACATGGAAAGATGATCTGGCCCACATGCAGCGTGGAATTACGGCACTTGGGTGGGCCACTCCTGTTTGCCAGATCTGGGCCACAAGCAGGCCATAGCAATGCCACATGTCAGCCAAGAGCAAAGAAATAAACCAGAACTGGACCTTATCTGAGCCACAAAATCTGTGTATATTAAATATGAAGTCATCTCAGCCTTAATAAGCCTGTTAACAAGCAGAATCACTGAAGGAAAGAAGAGAACAGAAAAAGAGACGAGCAGAAACACAAGAACTACAACTGACTTCAGACACAGTCTAAGATGAAATCAACTGAAGAGAAAAGAAGACATTAAATCTGTGAAGATCTCAGCAGAGGAGGATTAAACAACTCCACAAACAGCATTACCAGCTTCACTTACTAACCAGACTGACTTTATTTCTGTCAGACGTCTACAAAAGGTTTTATTGAGAATTAACAGAGGTTTAACTCTAATGTGTTTCATTTGAAGTCACCATAAGAGTGACTAGTGTTTCCATTAGTTGGGCTCTTAATTCTTATTATATCTATTGTCTTCTTTGGCTGCTGTGACAGTGTGTTTGTTAAACACATTTGCAGCAGCAAAGAAAGCTAAAGTGAACTGAGATCAGGTGATCATGGTTACCTGGTGATGGTTTTATAATCATCATTAAAAAAACCTGTCTCACTGATCTCTTTGGAGTCAAACAATTGTGTTATTCCATTAATATCTTCACATCACAATCCCTGTGTTATTGCAGCGTGAGATCCAGCAATATTATAACAATCAGTTAGAAGACTTTAACAAACATGAGCACGAAAATGACTGTTCGATGACAAACACAGACATCAATAATCAACGTATGAATCTCAACAATGGTGACAATCAAAAGTACCTTGCTGCAATGCATGCTGGGTAACATCATTGTACAAAACTCCCAGCATGCATTGCAACATGAATAAATTATGCAGCTGAATTGTCCTATTATTTTGTTTAATTCTAAATATGTGCTTTTATTTTTTTGCTGTTGTTTTTGTTGTGACATTTAGTAGCTTTTCAGTGATGTTCTGAATTAATCTGTTTATCTAAAAAAAAATAAAAAAAATATATATATATATATATATATATATATATATATATATATATATATATATATATATATATATATATTGTCACCCTTGTTGAGATTCATACGCTGATTTTTGATATCTCTGTGTGTCACCTCGGATTCACTTTTCATGCTCATGTTTGTTAAAATTTTCTAACTGTTTGTTATAATATTGCTGGATCTCACGCTGCAGTAACACAGGGTTTGTGATGTGAATATATTAATGGAATAACACAATTGTTAGATTCAAATTACCTCAGTGACATGATGATTATAAAACCATCATCACCTGATCTCACTTCACTTTAGCTTTCTTTGCGGCAGCAAATGTGTTTGACAAACACACTGTCACAGCGGCCAAAAAAGACAAATGATATAAAACGAGTTAAGATCCCAACTAATGGAAACACTAATCACTATTATGGTGACTTCAAATGAAACACATTAGAGTTAATCCTCTGTTAATTCTCAATAAAACTTCTGTAGACGTCTGACAGAAATAAAGTCAGTCTGGTTAGTAATAAGTGAAGCTGGTAATGCTGTTTGTGGAGTTGTTTAATCCTCCTCTGCTGAGATCTTCACAGATTTAATGTCTTCTTTTCTCTTCAGTTGATTTCATCTAAGACTGTGGCTGAAGTCAGTTGTAGTTCTTGTGTTTCTGCTCATTTCTTTTTTCTGTTCTCTTCTTTCATTCAGTGATTCTGCTTGTTAACAGGCTTATTAAGGCTGAGATGACTCCATATTTAATATACACAGATTTTGTGGCTCAGATAAGGTCCAGTTCTGGTTTATTTCTTTGCTCTTGGCTGACATGTGGCATTGCTATGGCCTGCTTGTGGCCCAGATTTGGCAAACAGGAGTGGCCCACCCAAGTGCCGTAATTCCACGCTGCATGTGGGCCAGATCATCTTTCCACGTGTGCCAGATGTGGGCCGGATCTGGGCCGACACAATGTTGCTATGTGGGAACATGGACATGGTTGTGTGACCTTCCCTCGTCCCCTTTAAAAAACTACACAAATGATGCAGATGACCTTAAATGCAGGTTATGGGGAATTATGGGCAGCATGAAACCATTCAAAAATACATTTTAAAGCAAGTGTCCAATTCAGTTTAATAACTTTGCATATCAATGGGTTTGGGCATTTCTTTCTATTAACTCTTTCCCCGGCCAGAGTTTTTGAAAAACATTGCCAGCGGCAGCAATTTTTATTTTTTTTTATTTTTTTTACAAATCTTTCATGGCCCCCAGAATATGTTGTTGCATGAATATCTGAACATGCAATATATCAAAAGAAAGAACAGATCCTTTTAAACAAAACTCGTTTTATTCTAGCTTCATGCATTATTTTTTTATCAACACTTGAATGTGGATAAGTTTCATAAAAAAAAGCTATATTTTAGCAAAATGCTGTGAAAAATCACGTTTTTGTCAAAGACTAACGTTACATCCAGATTTGTATCAGATTCAGATCAATGATCAAAACACAGATGGAGTAGATCGAGTCCATCAACAGTCCTAAAGCTCGTCCTGGATCGACATTTCATTCAGTAACATTAGAAAGATTTGATTTATGCTGTTTAATGTTGATGATCGCATTATTTTATGCATCTTCTTACATTTGAGACTGCTCATTTCTACTTCTTCACCTGTGTTTTGATCAGGAGATTCTGAACTCTTTCAGAAGATGTGTAAAAGCACCCACTACCGTATAACAGTGAAAACATGGAAAGCAGGAAAATTCTGTCAATGGTGGGGAAAGAGTTTAAAGTTCACTCTTCATACAGACGCAAGCAGGGATGCAACTTTAAAAGGTGCGTTTACAGCTTAGCCATGCTGCATTTTTAACAATTGAAAAATGATGACAGACAGCAGATACATATGCATGCATATAGTTTAATATTAATCACATTCAAACTGAAGATGAAGAAGACAGATTTAAAGAAACCCCTTTAAGTTAAAGAAACTGCTGTCTCAATGCCCAACTTGAGCTGAACTGGTCGCGCCGTCCTCAAGCCATGAAGAGAGAGTGTTCAGTCTTCTGTTTACTGTCCTTACTTGCACTGCATAAAGAAACATGTGCAAATGTTATTTTATGGAATATTATTTTTATTTTTTTTACATCTATCTGTGTAAAACATTCCAGATTTGATTTCAGTTTTGATCACACACTTAGTACCTTGGGAAGCCGTTTTTTTCCGTAGCGCACATAGGCGAGTACATGTTCACAGTCGTTCATGATTGGGTCCCACCACACACAGTTTTTGTTTAACTCCATAATTTCCTTTATCATTTCCTTTTTATTTATAGGGGTGTATCCTTTCCCGCTGCTATCCTTGTCCAGGTAGTTAAACACCTCAGGCTTATCAGAGAGTTTACTCAATGTATCAAATACACAGACTGGTTTCTCGGATAGTTCGCCTCCTATTGGTAGAGAATCAGAGGTTCAGGGCCATTAGTTCTTTCTGTCAGGAAAAGTGTTCTGTTGTAGTTTAACCCTCAAACGCCATCGGGACAAATGTGGGCAAAATCTTTTTTTATATATAGTTTCCTTAATCTGAGCTGTACAAGACTTGGCAACTTTTCCTGAGTTTCTTGAACAAACACACACACACACGCACAAATGGACTCAATTCAACAATGTTAAGAGGTTGAAAAAAACCCTCCTTAATTCGTCCTTCATGGACAAAAGTGCACTGTAAGACATTTCATGTTAGTTTAACTTGGAAATGCAAGTTCACCTGCTACCTTGAAAATCGAAGTTCACTCAACTTGAAGAAACACACACACATATCCACAAAAGCATTGCATTGAAAGACATTGAATGAGCCTATGACAGCAAGATTTTTTTGTCAAATAAAAATCTGTCACTCACGCATGCACAAAATAATTTAAAGGGATTGTTCACCCAAAAATGAAAATTCTGTCATCATTTACTCACCCTCAAGTTGTTTCAAACCTGTATGAATTTCTTTTTTCTGCTGAACACAAAATAAGATATTTTTTTAAAATGTCTGTAACCAAACAGTTGATGGACCCCATTGACTTCCATAGTATATATATTTTTTTCCTACTATGGAAGTCATTGGGGTCCATCAACTGTTTGGTTACAGACATTTTAAAAAAATATCTTATTTTGTGTTCAGCAGAAAAAAGAAATTCATACAGGTTTGAAACAACTTGAGGGTGAGTAAATGATGACAGAATTTTCATTTTTGGGTGAACTATCCCTTTAAAGAGCCAATAAATGAGCAATTTGTTTAAAAAAATTGCCAATCAGCCACTATACAAAACACACACACACACACACACTCTCTCTCTCTCTCTCTCTCTCTCTCTCTCTCTCCTTCTCTCTCTCTCTCTCTCTCACACACACACAAAGATGTTGTACATTGTTTATTCTTATGTGTTTGTTACCATTTACTTTTATGGGTTAGGGGTTAGGGTTAGCCCTCGAGTACAGACGACACAAGTTTGGCTTACATAGGTTTTGGCTCTCTAACTTCCTGGATTTATTTTTTTTATTTTTTTTACTGAAGTAAAAAAAAAAAAAAGATATATATATATAAAACATAAAAATAAGCATATTTCACATAAAAAATATGGTAGGCTACTTTTAGAGGTAAATACATTCAAAAATACCCACAAAAAAAGCATAAATTGATCGTTTTTATTTTATCGAAGATAGTGATATGACATTTTTTTTTTCTTTTTTTGAGACCTTTGTGCCCAAATTTGTCCACGAAGCACCAATCAAGGGCTGCTATTCGAAGGACGCTTGGGGAGTTCACGTAAAATCTTGCTCCAAATTTAAGCATAAAACAGTTTTGACACTGTAAATGAAATCATGCAGTCTTGAATATGTCTCTTTACCATATGCATAGAAAATGTCCTCATCATCTAATTTTTCTTTCAGCCCTTTAACCTTTCCCTTCCCCACGTATACAGACCAATGGATGTAGATGGGCAGATGTTTACCCGCAGAGGGAAACTCAGTTATAATCAGATCTCCAAAATTAAACTGAAAGACATAACAAATTAACATTATGTTTTATGGATCTGTTCTCAAGGATTTTAACTGCTAATCCTTGTGCACATTTATGTTAGATTTCAAAGTTCACACATAAAAAAGTGTCTGTATTTGTGTGGTCTGGCTAACTTCTTACAAACCTTTAGTTGGTTTTCGCAAAGAACAGGAGGAGCCAGTTGAAGAGCAAACATAGCTAAAAATACTTTTACCAACAATGCCATTATCATACCAGGGCTGGTCCTTTGCTGAATCCAAATTCATTGAGGCACAGCATTTCATGTAAAGAAAGTAGAGCAAGAAAATAATTTTAGGAACGACTTGTGATTATAAATCACAGAACAGAGGACTGGTACTATTGATACTACAGCATTCATATGAACAATTTTGTATTGTTCTGAGAACAAAGACACACATATCTTGAAAACTCACCTTTAAGATGCCAGCCAGTATGTTCTGTGAGTGAAGATCACTTGTAAATTGACATAGGTTGGACTACTTTTAATGTCATAGTCATGCAACGTCACTTCTTCAGCTTACTGATAAGAAAATGAGAAAACGACGGTTGCCTCCTTATGGTTTTTTTTGGGTTTATTTGCATTCATTGGTTCATTTTGCTAGTGCAATCCTGGTCGAGCCAACCGCGAGATAACTACCTCTAAATGTAAAACTCTTCTGAATGATACTTCTCTCATCAAATGTCTGTTTGATGTCTGTATCAGAGGTCTCCAACTGCAGAGTTCATCTCCTACACTGCAAAAATGAATACGCTATATCTACTCAATGAAACTGTGGCAACAGATTACAAGCAATATTATTAATTAAATTGAACAAATTAGAATTGAGTAATAATTAATCAAATTAATTCCTTAAAAGTTAACCATTTAAAATGAGTAAAATTTACACTTTTTTTTTTTTTTTTTTTTTTTACAAAAATATCTGAATAACAGACAGACGTCAAAGATGAATTAAGAACTCTTTATTTTGTATTGCCAACATTGAAGACACCTGATGTTAACAAGCAGAATCACTGAAGGGGAAAACCGTAATTTTTGTGTTTGCACAAACACAAAGTGTTTTGTTTTAGTTGGGCTCTTGACCCTTAAATCATTAACTTTAGATTTAGTTTGGCTGCTGTACCTGAGTTATAGCAGCCAGATGAACAACGAGAAAAGGTGATCTGATGGTGTTGGTTGTGTTTTAACATAATCATTATTTCACAATCATTTGACCTCATATAGAGTCCAATTTCTGAGTTAGGTTTACTTTATTAATTATAGCAGCACTGTCCTGTTACAGTATAATATTTTTAACTTTGACAATGTGTAATTGTTTTTAATGTTCAATTACATTGGAATTATTAGAACCATTTAAATTACAGTGGGTTACCATTGTGGAGAAGAGAGGAGCATTTTGTTTGGCTGTGGACGGATGCCAAAATTCCAGCTGCTTTGGTTGAAGGAGCATGTAAATTTTAGCATTTAAGATGTTAATATGTGCTACTGCTAACAAATAGCTCGCTAGTCTATAAAATTTAATATGAGTCACTAAATTAAATGAGATATTAATGGATGAATGAATATAAAAAATACCTGAATGGTAGCATTTAAAAATTAAGAAATTGACTTAATTCCATGATGTTGAAGTTACATGAACAAATTATATTTGTTTAACGTAACCCAGTTATGTGGAACATGTTGACATAAAAAAGTTAAAGCCAACATATCATTTTTTTTAGTGTAGTCTTTCTTTATTAAGGCTATACGTTAAAATCCGATTATTTGTGTATCCGATTGGAATCTGATCTTAAATTATTGAAGTCCACACTGTGTATCGCAACTGTTTAGATCCAATTTGTGTGTCCATGACGCTCTTCCATTTTATAGAATATTTGCTTTGGTTTCTATGGCAATGACGTATGCGACGGTAGGCATATGTCAAAAACAACAACAACTGCAACATTAAGGGGTTTGCAATACAGATGTTGTCTTATTTACCACCACTTTTGGACAGTGATGAGATAAGTGCCTTATTCTACTTTTTGTTGTTGAAAATTATATCACCTGATCATTTTTGTTTCTGGCTTTCTTTGTAATAAATTACGTGTTATGGTAAAAACTGTTACAAAAACCAAGAGTCAAACTGTCCAACTAAAGGAAACACTGATCACCATAATGGTGATCAACAATTTTCACTAAATCGTCAACATCTAAACCTCTGTTAATTCTCAAAAAGACCTTCTGTAGACGTATGGCACCAATTAAGTCAATCTGGTTAGTAATAAATGAAGCTGGTAATGCTGTTTGTGGAGTTGTTTAATCCTCCTCTGCTGAGATCTTCACAGATGTAATGTCTTTTGTCTTCATTTGTCTTCATTTGATTTCTTCTAAGGCTGTGGCTGGAAGTCAGTTTTAGTTCTTGTGTTTCTCTTTTTTCTGTTCTTCTTGTTTCTCTTTCATTCAGTGATTCCGCTTGTTGACAGCAGGTGTTCATCATTAATGCCCAATCATCACTTAATTAATCACTTAATTATCTCATTTACTTTAACTCTAATTCAGAGTTATTTTAACTCTCTGTAGAGAGGGACCAAATGTTCTCTGAGCAGAGTTAATTTTACTCTGGGGATTTAGCTGTCACATTTATATGGGAACATGTATGTGCAATATATGTAATAAAGGATAAAACTTTTTGAATATTACATGTAATGCTATTTTTGTCTCATTTTTGTGTATATTTGTATTCACTAATATACATGGTCAATGCATATATTGGAGTATATTGAAAAATATAAGCACTAGTTTCCCATATATGGAAATATGTAATATAGTGCATAATATTTTGCAGTATATTCCCATATATTTTTGTTCCGTATAAGGAACATTCAACATTCAGTCAACACAGATTTTTCACATCGACTTGATACATTGAGCACAATTAAATACAGTATGTTCAGTGAAAATATAATTTTAACTGAAGAGCTTAAGCTGTGCTTGGAGATAATTATTTGGAAGTCATTTATTGAGCCAATATTCAACACTGATTCTTGAGATGAGGGACAAAACATTTTTTAGATGTTATTTTTTATTATTTGCTAATAAATTATTACAAATGTATATATTTGTAGACAAAGGTATCTGCTAATGAACCATGTAAAGGAATGAAAGGAACCATGATCCTTTTATAAAGTTTTTATTAAAATGATTTTTTTTTTCAAAATATTTACATTTATTCATATCATAATTTAATGTGTGTCAATTCCGTCAGAAGCATTGAAATCATGCTATTTTAAATGTATTCTCTACTTTTTTTTTTTTTCACATTATGAACAATACAGCTCCTAAATTCCTTAATTCTCTTCCCTCCGTTTTTAATAATAAGCATATATAACATCAGACATAATATCATTTTCAGTTGATGTTTTAATATTTTAAATGCATACATTCACACCAAATTACCATTGTGCTACTGAAAAAAAAAAACACAGACAATTTCCTTAAAAACAAAACCAATGTTAGAACTGAGATGTCCATAAAAAAAATAACAACAGTTTCACCATTTTGTTTTTTTTATTATAAAAATGCTAAATTTCCCTAAAATACAGATATTTATACAGAAGAGGACTGTATTGAGCTGCATTGTGTGTAAAATACCACACATTACAATATATGTTTTAACTGTTGCCTTTAAATGTAAAATACACAATTGGCTAAGGAGCCCAGTATCACTATCACTCAGAAGAGTTTTGCATTTGGTGCCATTTATCTTGTGGTTGGTTGGACCAAATATATTCATGTAAAATTAACCCCATTTTACAACAAAGCAAACAGAAGCGTGCACTGAGAGAATATACTTTAATTTAGTAATTTTAGACAAGAGTGGATTTCTAATTTTCTTATCAGTCAACTGAAGAGATGACGTTGCACGACAATGTCCTTAAAAGTAGTCGGACCTACGGCAATTCACATCTTTTGTTCTCTGCCAGCCTGTCTGTTTCTGGCACACCTACTGGCATCTTACAGGTATGGTTTTGGAAACTTTTATTTGAAGCAGTTATTGTCACGAGGAACCAGCCCATTATCTGAGCAGGGTTTGCTAAACTGGGGGTCACCAAGCTTATGATTTCAGGTGTAGATGCCTCATCAAATGATATGTGCTTTAAACACAAATCTTTCCTAGCTGAGCATCATCCGTAATGATATAACATGACACTTAATAATTTTTCTTGCTCTAATTCTTAACATGTCATATTAACATGTCTCAAGGAACGTGAATTATGCGAGGGACAAGCACTGGTACGATGATAAGGATATTGTTCGTGTTTTGGGCTTCGTTTGCTCTTCATCCAACTCAACAAGTGAGATGATAGCAGATCACACATACAGACATATCTTTGAATTCTAACATGTGTGCAAGAATTAGCTGTTAAAATTCTTGAGATACAGTTTTGTATTTATAATTTTGCCTGAAATAATATTGTTTTTTTCTTCCTGTTTCTCAGTTTGAATTTGGGGATATCATTTCAGTTGGTAGATTACACATACATAGAAAGCCTTTATTCACCCACTGGGCTGTGTACGTGGGGAAAGGTCCTGTTGAAGGCCTGAATGGGAAAAGCAATGACAAAGACATTTTCCATATAACTGGTAAGCATGGGTTTTCAAACTGTGGCCCAGGGACACCCATAAACTCACAAGGGGGTTCTCTATGGATAATCTGAGAGGGAAAGACCCAGCTAACAGACTTTTGTTATAAGAACGTTCTCCAAATATTCAGTGTTGGTTCTGGGAATGTGAAAAATGTCCAGTTTTCTTGACGTTAGAGGAACGTGTTTTAAAAGGTACAACGTTCTTTCAACTTCATTTTGATTTAAAATTCAACATTATAGGAATTTTGATTTCGAACATTCCAAGAACATAAAAATATCCAGTTTCTTTAATGTTACTAGAATGTTATTTGAATGTTAGTGTGATGTTCCTGAAACATTCTTTCAATCATCTTTCGAAAGAGCAATAAGAACACAAACTACAACTTTATTCAGACACAGCCTTAGATGAACTGAAGATAAAAGACATTAACTCTATCAAGATCTGATTAAACAACTCTACAAACAGCATTACCAGTTTCACTTATTACTAACCAGACTGACTTTATTTCTGTCACACGTCTACAGAAGTTCTTATTGAGGATTAACAGAGGTTTAGATGTTGATGTTGAAAATGTTTAGTTTGAGGTCACCATCATGGAGATCAGTGTTTGCTTTAGTTGGGCTCTTGACCCTTATTTATCTTTGAGTTGTTGCTTTATGATGAGTTGAGTTGGTTATAATAACAGACAAATGACTGCTTTTTCTATAATTGATGACTTAATGAATTAAACACTATTGAAAAATCTGATACTCATCAATTGAAAGAGATGATTTGAAACTTTATTGTTTCAGCTGCTGAATGTTTATTTCTGTGAACTTAAATTTAAACACTGAATTTGTTATAGTTCTGTTGTTTTGAGTCACTTATACACTCACAGACATCAACAATCGGTATATGAAACACAACAATGGTGACATTCTTCATGCCAGTATACAAAACACATTCATGGCTCCCAGCATGCATTGCGGCATGAATAAATTGTGCATTTGAATTATAATTTTTTTTTGATTGTCAGCATTGTTGAGGTTTGTATGACGAGAACTGATGTCTAAGTGTGTCGTTTTTAACTTTTAAAAAGTTTTGGACAATCTCACACAAATTTCTTCAGTTACAAATGATTTTTATCACATCAATGGATTTCATTACCTTCTTCTCTAATTACTTTTAAGTTCCAAAAGTGAATCAATCAAGTGAATGCAACTGTTTAACTGCAGTACTTTGCCTGTTATTAAACTTAATGTCTTTTATCTTCAGTTCATCTAAGGCTGTGTCTGAATAAAGTTGTAGTTTGTGTTCTTATTACTCTTTAGAAAGATGATTGAAAGAATGTTTCAGGAACATCACACTAACCTTTAAATAACATAGTAACATTAAGGAAACTGGATATGTTTATGTTCTTGGAATGTTAGAAAACAACATTCCTATAATGCTGAATTTTAAATCAAAATGAAGTTGAAAGAACGTTTGAGGAACATTATACTTTTAAAACACGTTCCTCTAACGTCAGACCATTTTTCACGTTCCCAGAACCAACACTGAATATTTGGAGAACGTTCTTATAACAAAAGTCTATTAGCTGGGGAAAGGTTTTACAAAATGCATTTTTAGGGCAGTCAGAGTTAACTGCGGAATAATTGGTTTACACATTTAACATTACTGAGTTGCTACAATATCACATATTTTCTAAGACAGTAATGGATCTCTTTATACATGAAAATATATATTTTAGGAAGAGAGAGCCTCACAAGGAGATCATCATAAAAGTTAGAAAACCCCTTGTGTAAGAATAGTGTATTTAGAGCTAGACAATCAATGTAAACCTATGTGCCAAAATCATTATTATTTAATTGGAAATGAATGTACTAACAAACTGAAATATTTCTTAACCATCTGTTCTACCTCAATAGGCCCTGTAATGACCAGGTCGTTGTCTGATTGTGTATTTGGTAAAATGGGAAGGAACCGTTATATTGTGTCTAACTATCTTGACATAGACGAAAATGGGAATAACCGTCCGATCAATGATAGAGCAGAAATGATACGGAAAATAAATGAGTTGCATCATCACTGTGGGAGGTGGAAGCCATTATCGCATAACTGTGAGCATGTAGCCACTTCAATTCGCTACGGATTTCAACACTGTGAACAGGTAATAAATATTCGGTCAATTAGAATATGTTTGTTAGTTGTAATGAGTGTAACTGTCATGTATTGCTTGCTTTGGCTGGTGTGAAAGTGATATTTTACATTGCATTTTTGTACAGGGTTGATGTTACTGATATATAGTGAGAGACCAGTTAATATATTTAAATAAAAGCATCTACTCTAACTGACCAATAAAAAAAAATAAAAAAAAAACATCTGTCTTTGGTTTCTCCCCTTGACAGAGAGGAACCAGGTTGGGAAAAAAATTAAGTTCATGGTTTCGAAATCAACCAGATAACAGGCCAGGCAAACGCTCTCTCATGGACCTGTTGGACCGTGACTCAAGTCTGGCTGCTGCCGGGGCATGAGACTGTTCTCATCCTTGGTGTGTCTTTATCATCAATGAAAATGGGATATACATCTACATAATAAACTATAAGCATGCATCACGTCTGCTGTCTGTCATAATATTCCAACTGCTTTGCATTTGCATATTCCAACTGATTTTTTTGCTTTGCCCCTGAAAAGAGAAAACTATAACTTTACATTTGTTAAGATGTACTTAACAAATTGTAGCAAACAAAAAATTATAATTTTTTTATTATAAAAAGAAAATGGAAGTGATTTATGTCTTCAGGAGAGGGCCTGGCCAAAACAACAAACAGAGGGGTTACTAACAACTAAGAAGGGAACTAAATGACCAATACAGGTAAAAGAAAAAATATAGAAATAAACAAAGGTTTTCCTCTACTCCCTAACTAAAAAAAACAAAAAAACAGGGATAAACATTTAGTATTTCAAAAGAAAACGCCACCATCTCCCCAAAGCTTCCGATAAAACAAAAACAAATAACTCATGAGAGATAGCCTACTATAGTCAAGTCAAGTCACCTTTATTTATATAGCGCTTTTTACAATACAGATTGTTTCAAAGCAGCTGTACAGAGATAACAGGAAAATAATGTTGTAATAATATTGTTAAATATAAAATTAAATGTCCCCAACTAAGCAAGCCAAAAGCCAATGGTGACAAAGGCGAAGAAAGTAAAAAAAGGCGACAGTGGCAAGGAACCAAAACTCCATCAGGTGACAGAATGGAGAAAAAAACCTTGGGAGAACCCAGGCTCAGTCGGTAAACGAACGGCCAAAGCGCATAAAAAAGTTTTTAGTTGAAAACAGTGTCGTATAAACAGCCCTTGGAATCCAATATTAGTTTCACTTCCTGTCTCCGTCATCTGATCAATATCAACATCATAACAATATAGGCCTATTATTGTTAGTTGTTGTATACCATATAATTATTATAAAGAAAAACACTGAAATTTAAATCTAAATGTCTGATCAAAATATTAATCATTAGAAATCCTGATATTTGTATTCCTGTAATGCAGTGGTTTTCAAACCTGTCCTGGAGTAGGCTATTACCCCAGCACTGCGCATGTGGTCTCCCTCATCTAACACACCTGACTCAGCTCATTATAGAGACTGCAAGGCCTGACGTGTGTGTCAGATTAGGGAGACATACAAAATGTGCAGTGCTGAGGGATTCCAGGACAGGTTTGAAAACCACAGCTGTAATGCATTCACTTTACCAAAATAGTTATTTCCTCTGTGATAGGTGTGAAATTAGATGTTATCTGTGTATCCAGCAGGGGGCAGCAACTGATCCTGCTTTTATTACTGAGTTTTGACTTCCAATCTAAATCATTGCATTTATATAAAAAAAAAATGTATATATATATATATATATATATATATATATATATATATATTTTTTTTTTTTATGTGGATGTGAGTACTTTAAAGTGACTTAATTTAAAAGTGCAGATTTTCAACCAATTCAAATTTTTTTAATTTTTTTATTTTTTATTGTTCCTGTCACTAAAACATCAAACTTACAGAATATAGTGCACCAGTCATATGGACTACTTTATGAGGCATTTATTAGAGCTAAACAGCCTCATAGAGCTCATTTCCTTTCATTACTTTCCACTTTTCATTCTATTCAACCTGTGTTCTACTGAAGAAAAAAGTCATAATAGGAACAACATATGAATGAGTCAATTATAAGAGGATTATTATTGAAAAACAGCCTGGCCCACTCAGTTAGTTTTCACTGGTCAGACTGGTCTAGTTTGATGGTTTTAAGGGGGTTTTGGCAACTTTTTCTGCTGCCCAACCAGTAAAATCAACTATCCAATGATGTTTTTCACCAGGTTGTTTTCTAGCCTTGTGACTTTACAGTATGATATCCAGCGGTGTTTTAATCAGATAAACTGAATGATCTAAAAAAGCGTACAAAAGTTTTGTTCTCCGGTTTAATAACACATTACACAACAGGCATTTTAAACTCCTGCACGATTTGCTTACACAAAATATCCAGCACAGTTTTAATCAGAAAATCTGAACTGGCTTTAAAACAGATTGTAAACAAAACACTTGGAATACCAGCAAAAATTGCTTACACAAAGACATCAAGAATCAGCCTATGATGTGTAAGTGTTTATTAGTGTAGAATCTGTTTTAAAACTCACTCAGATTAAAACAGTGCTGGATCTTTTTCTAGAATCAAGTCAAGTCATCTTTATTTATATAGCACTTTTTACAATACAGATTATATCAAAGCAGCTTCACAGTGATAACATGAAAATAATATAACAAAATTTGTTTCTAGAAGAAAATTGTGTCATCGTCCATTAAGTAAGGCAGATCAATAATATTGTTGAATATTAAATGTCCCCAACTAAGCAAGCCAAAAGCCAAGGCAACAGTGGCAAGGAACCCAAACTCCATCAGAAACAGAATGGAGAAAAAAACCTTGGGAGATCCCAGGCTCAGTCACTCAGTTCTCCTCTGGCCAACGAGCGAACAGTGTATGATTATGATCCAGGCAGTATTACAGGTCAGAAGTCAGATTGGATCGGAACATTCAGAATATTAATCCAGTTCCATCTGGTTGGAGGTCGGAGTCACGCCGGTATGGAGACGAGTTTGTTGAGGATCAGTGCCGATGGCTGTCGTGTCGATGAGGCCTTCACAGGGCTGATGAGGCTGGCACTTCAGGGATTCGTCATGGATGGGTCCAGGGGCAGGTCCTTCATCGGATCTGGATACGGCCTGGATCCGGCGGACTGCGGTAAACCTCGGATAAACAGAGAGACTAATATTAGCGTAGACGCCATCCTTCTTATGATGTAACAAGTACAACACTGAATATTTGGAGAACGTTCTTATAACAAAAGTCTGTTAGCTGGGTGTGTACTTGAGTCTTACAGAGGATACTGATCCTTTGGTCTATTGGAGAGAAAACCAAAGCCGTTTTCCTGCCCTAGCTCAACTTGCATGTAAATATCTTGCTTCCTCTGCACCTGTTGAGAGAATCTTTAGTGTTGCAGGAAAGATATTCAGACCAGAACGGTGCAGACTCAATGATAAAACATTTGAGGAGCTATTGAGAATTAGATGCAACAGTGTTGCTCAGTGAGTTTTGCATTGGAATAAATGATAACTGCATTTACAACGACTTTGTGTTATTTGATTAAATGAAAATAACATTGGAACAAAACTAATTAAACAACATTGAGGGGGGTAATTTATTTCAAGAATTTGATCATTATCTATATTCTAGAACAACATTTATGCAGGGTTGAGGAGTGGCTATTTACGTGTAATGAACTTATGTTATTAAATTACTAAATTAATGTAATTGTATTTAGTTGTATTACTGAGGTAAAATGTGTAATTCAATTAGTTACTAATCAAATTAAAAGGAAATTGCTTTGCATTGATGAAGTAATCCAAATAAAGTAATCCAAATCACATTTATAATGGGTAACTTATAACAGTAAGCAATTACATTTCCAAAGTAACCTTGCTAACACTGAATGTATGTGAGATTTGTAATAGAATTTTTTATTCCAGCCAGCATAATACCATACACTGATAAAAATGATTTTGTGGTAAAGTAAATACTACAGAAAAAAACAATGTAATTTACATGAAAAAGTTAGTTCAGGCAAGAGTTTAAAAAAAATAAGTAAATTCTATATTAGTACTCAATTCAAGCGTGTAGAAATGAAAGCGTAAATATCAACGTTATAAAATTAAGTAAAATTACTCAACTTTTATGATACTGGTGTTCCCATCATGCACTGGGCCTTGAATAATTAATGAGGTTGATTTTTCACTGTTTTCAAACTGTATTTACACTGTTTCCTCATTGCTTTTGTTAGGATTAGTAACGTGCCATTTTGTGACATTTGGAGATCATTTTGTACTCAAAATGACACATTCAAACACAAAAACGATCCATCAAATGTTACCGTCATTGTGTATTGTCTACCAAGTATTGAGGTGTCTGCGTTCACATGATGCTTAATATCTGATTTGTAGAAATGCAGTCTTACACAATATCTATTGTATTAATTACTTAAGTATTTTTAAGTAGAGCATATACTTATTTTAATATAATATTGATTGAGTGAAATGTATTGCAAAGGAAACTTTAACTAAATAAATATTACTCAAACTTTTACTAGCCAAGTTAAAATTACTTATTTTCTTTGTTACTTTCACTTAACTTAGTTAAGTAGAGTTTACTTAATTCCGTATGTGAACTTTACTTAAAAAATATGCGTGTGAAATTTACTTTAAAAATATTCGTGCAAAAACTTGCCAAAGAAAAATTGAGTAAATTTTTCATATTGTTTTTTTCAGTGTACATGGTGTGGAAATATTTACTCTAGCCAGCTTAAAACCATACATGGTGTTAAAGAAACTGCAAGTTGCATATCATCTTCTTCCTTACTGCTGAAGAACGAGGTCAAAATGACATTTACAGAAAGGACAGTTTGTTCTTTCTAAATACAGATAAGCTCGCTTGCACTAAGAGCAAAGGTGTTGCATTGGAAAATATATACTCAATTGTTTTTAATGACATATGTGTGTAAGTGTGTGCGCATAAAGGGGTGTTAGAATAAGTGTGATAGGTTTTCTGTATATAAGCTGGGCAAAAAGGAGAAGTCAGGGCGCTTCTCATATCAGACTCTGACTGATGTGTGAACGGCCTTTCTTGCAAGAAATAAAGATCTTTTTAACTTTTGAAATTTCCAGCTGTCTTCCAATTATTGTTTAAAGTCTAGAAAGAATTTCCACGACAGATTCAACACATTCTTTCTGTTGTGTGACTGTGTTGAATTTCTTTGAATTGCCTTGAATTTAATTCCACTTCCTGTCATTCCAATTCAAATTCAAATTCAACTTCCTGTGGGGCGGAGTCAATTCAATTAAAATTCCAATTCATGAACTGAATGGAGGCCAATTCTGAACTTCAGAATTTTGCACAAGCCTGCTGTGGTCAAGGCCTGTTGGCGCCCATGGTTTGCATGTGTAACTGGATTGGTTGCTGATGAAGAAACAATTAAATATTCTTGTAATACTAATATGTTGCACAGTTATTGACATATCATATAGGCCTACACAATCATTTAAATCTTCAAAATACAAATTCGTAGACCCCAAACTTGGTATGGGTGAGATTACATTAAAGGTATAGCGGAGGATCTTTCCAAATTTTAGATAAGACCCGCCCTCTCCACTTTTTGAAAAGTTTGATTGATTCACCAGAATGATTGACAATTAGGAGGACCAATAGTATAGGTTACCCACCAGGAAGTAAAACATCCTCCGCTATACCTTTAATGGTTGGTTCTATCATAAAATATGCATAAAACAAGAATACCATACAAAAGACAATACACACAAGACAGTAATAATCATACAATGTCCTGGGATGCATGTTCATTTATAGATCAGTTCATCTACAAATTAATGCAGGAAAGTCTGTTTTAAAGGCAATGGGTTTTTCCTATGACCTTGTCCTATGAAATAATTATGTCTGTCTCAGTCGTTATACCAGCTTCACTTATTATTAACCAAATTGACTATATTTCTGTCAGAATTCTACAGAAGCACTTACTGAGAATTAACTGAGATTTAGATGTTGATGTTTGGTTGAAAATGTTTAGTTTGATGTCACCATCAAGGCATGGTTTGCCTTTTTAAGTTGCTTCGCTTCTTTTCAGAAAACATTTCTGCATTGACAAAACAGATCAACATGTCTGTTTTAACAGTCAAACAACTATATCAAAGTGGTTTTCAAATAAAAACTTTAAGTAAATTTCAAATAGTTTTGGACAATCTTACACAAAATCACCTCAGTGTTACAAATGATGTTTGTCAAAATATTTGACTTCATTACTTCTCAAAAAATGATTAAATTCTTAAAGTAAGCAATACTACAAAAGTAGTTGTTTAAAACCCCTTAAGGCAGTCATTTGACTGTTAAAACAGGGGTGTTGATCTGCTTTATCAATGCATACATGTTTTCTGAAAACACATGCAATTGCTAAAAAAGAAGCAACTTAAAAATAAAAAAACAAGGGTCAAGAGCCCAACTAAAGCAAACGCTGATCACTATGATGGTGACTTCAAGCTAAACATCAGCATCTAAACCTCTGTTAATTTTCAATAATAATAACTTTTGTAGATTTATGACTGAAATAAAGAAGGTTCTTATAACAAAAATCTGTTAGCTGGGGGGTGTCTTATCTGACAGGTGTTCCGAGGCATTGGAGGGCCTCCCGGAACGGTGTCCAGTGCAATAAACTGTACAGTGGGCCCAGAAAACCTAGTGACGCCACTGGGCTGAACCCAGTGTTTGGGGTTAAAACAATTTGGGAATTAAAACAAAGGGATTGGATTTCTTTAACTCTGATGTCTGGAGTGTGAAGTATGGACTGACTAAACCAGTATGTTTTCCTGTTAAACAGAAGTGTGTGAGAGTTGATCTGGACTATGACAGAGGAACGGTGTCATTTTCTGATCCTGTAACTAACACACATCGACACACATTCACAACCACCTTCACTGACACACTCTTTCCATTCTTTTATAGTCGTTACCCTCTGAGAATCTTACCGTTCAATAGTCAGTAAACTTTACACCTGTAGGTCTGGACCATTCCGTTTTTATCGTTTCCAGTTTCCAATATTTAACTCATATCACATGAGTATGAGTGCTGTAAATCTAAATATCAGTACGGCTGTGATTGGACCATAGACTCAAGGCCGCAGCTGATCACATGACTGATATCCAGCACTGCAGCAACACTGACACTTTCATATTGATTTTATTCAACAGTTCAATGATTAATGAAACCTAATGATTTCAGACACAATATGGGCAGATATTAGTTTATTTTTGTCCCAAATGAAGCCAAAGCATGATTGAGCATTAAAAATGAAGTGAACACACAGACAGCTCTTATATCTCAGGTATTAATAGTCAGTGGCGACTCATCAGGGGAGGCAAGAGAGGCACAGCCTACGCAAAATTTTGAGGTGAAGATGGGAGAAGGACAATTTAATGTTAATAAAATTCCCAGTTATTTGTTTCATGTCTCAGAATGTGTATTTATTGCTTGTAATTTCACCACTGTAAGGTTAACCACCGCACTCTTCCTCGAATGTGCCGAATCTGCAAATCCATAGCCGGAGACTTGTACCTCCGTTGGTAAAATAAATTAGCTAATCATCATTGAGTATTTCACCTTCAGCGATTATGGGTGTTGATAAAATAACATGGCAGAGAAGGCTAGCCTCCCTTGGTATATCAACCAATCATCGAAAATACATAAATTACTTGATATTAGTTTGAACTGCTACTGCTGATGTACCAACTACGTATGGAGAGTAGAGTTATTAAATATTTGATCGCAAACAAATTCGAACCATTCGAACAACAGCTACAAAATAAAAATGAAGCAAGACCCCACAGGCTACAGCAATCAGCTTCACTAAACGGCTGAACGTGTTCTTTTAACATAGACATTTAAAGGACAGAAAGGGTGGATTTTTGCTTCAAGTGGTAGGCTAGGTGAGTGAAATTATTAAGCTTCAGCACTGACTGCATGATGTTTTCTCCTAGGATTTCTTGATAATTCAATGGATCCATCTTGCCTTCCACACACTTCAGGTTTCCAGTGCCAGAGGATATAAAGCAGCCGCAGAGCATCACCAAGCCTCCACCATGCTTAACTGAACTGTAGACAGAGTGATCTTTTCAGCTTATGCTTCATTCTTCTTCCTCCAGACATACCACTGATCCATAGGGCTGAAAAGCCTGGGGCTTACATTTCTGTGGCTTATTTATACGATTTTGAGCAAATTGGAGCCGACTTTTCTTGTGCTTTTGGATCAGTAGTGGTGTACGTCATGGAGATATGGCATGGAAACTGCATGCATTTAGTAAGCTCATTATTGTGCCAGCTGAAACCTCAGTGCCTGTTGACACCAAGTCTTGCTGCAGGTCTTTTGCAGTCACTCAAGGGTTTTCCTGAACCTGCCTTCTCAAAAATCTGGTTGCAGCCGTTGATAGCTTCCTTTTTCTGCCCCGTTCAGGCAGTGTAACCCCTGTTTCCTATCTTTTTGTGTCCTGTTCCTTGTTTGTGAAGGGCAATGATATCTTTTCTTAACTGTTTGGACCATTCTTTTGCCATATTTCTAACATACAGCCAAACGTGACACTCAACAAACCTAGCCAGTTCAGATATGTAATGTGTTCTAGCTCAAACACACCTGGTGCAACTAATGAAGCTCTTGATTAGTTGCATCAGGTGTGCTTGAGACAACACCTGCTTTGCAGATTTGTGCTGTTCTGTTGACTTCTTTCAAGGGGGGTTTAATAATCTTGAAACTGCAGAAGTCATTAAGTTGCATTTTGAATTGTGGGGAATTGCATTGAATTAGGGGAAACCACTTAAAACATTTGTGTTGAGCTATCTCAATTACTTTTGTTTGATTTGTTCATTGCAAACAGCTGAAAATGTTTACCTTTAGCCAATAAACCTGATTTGCAATGGGGGTTGAATAATTTTGATTACAGCTGTGTGATATATATATAAATGTAAGTATATATATGTTGTATTATTTTTCTGTTACTAGTTCTTATGTTGTGTCTTCAGTTAGAATCAAGGGAGCGTTCTCCATCTCAAGTTTTTTTTAACACCAAAGGATGATGTTGAGTAGCAGTACTTTTTCCATTTTGTTTTGGTATAGTAACATTTGTTTATTCAGAATTTAGAGGAAGTAAAAAAAAAATAAAAAAAATCGTAATGCATTTCTCTATTCTCAGTTTAAGTAAGTCTGTTAATTTCTTCACTTCATCACTCAACACTTCTTCTCCTGCTACCTGCTCTTACCCTGCCTTTTGAGTATTTTGAATATCAAGACCAAAATTGTGAAAGAGATAGCCGATTACACAAACCTATGGCATCAGGCACTGAGAAGAATGAGGGGAAGAAAGTGTGCACAGAGTAACTGAAATATGTTCCTGCATGCATTGTGGCAGGTTTTAATGTGCAGAAGAGTCAACATTTGAGACTTAACGGCGCGGACTTAAGACTCAGTCATGTATTTCCACATTAAACAATGAGTCTGGAAAATGAAAGAAAATGAGCTAAATTATGTTGGTTTAAACGCATACCAAAACTTCAGCACGCATGTACCTTTAATAACCAGTAGCAAAGTAATAAATGTCAAATAAATGTCACCTCATATTGCCATTGTACCTCAAGTAAGCAACAGTACAGTTAATATTTTAGTGTTGTTTTAGATGTATAATATGTATTGCCTTTAATGTTAAAAATGACACACTTAGACATGAGTACTCGTCATACAAACCTCAACAATGGTGACCATAAAAAAAATAAAAAATTCAAATGGATAATTTGTTCATGCTGCAATGCATGCTGGGAGCCATGAATGTGTTTTGTATGCTGGTATGAAGAATGTCACCATTGTTGTGTTTCCTATACCGATTGTTGATGTCTGTGAGTGTATAAATGACTCAAAGCAACAAAACTATAACAAATTCAGTGTTTTAAATTTAAGCTCGTAGAAATCAACATTCAGCAACTGAAACAATAATGTTACAAATCATGTTTTTCAATAATGTTTCAATTCATTAAGTAATCAATTGCAGAAAGAGCAGTCATTTGTTTGCTATTATAACAGACATGTTGATCTGCTTTATTAATGCAGAAATGTTCTTCATGAATACTTGCAATTGCTGATAAAGCACAAACTCAAGATAGTTAAGGGTCAAGAGCCCAACTAAAGCAAACACTGATCTCCATGATGGTGACCTCAAACAAAACATTTTCAACATCAACATCTAAAACTCTGTTAATTCTCAATAAGAACTTCTGTAGACGTGTGACAGAAATAAAGTCAGTCTGGTTAGTAATAAGTGAAGCTGGTAATGCTGTTTGTGGAGTTGTTTAATCAGATCTTGATAGAGTTAATGTCTTTTATCTTCAGTTCATCTAAAGCGGTGTCTGAATAAAGTTGTAGTTTGTGTTCTTATTGCTCTTTCGAAAGAAGATTGAAAGAATGTTTCAGGAGCATCACACTAACCTTTAAATAACATTCTAGTAACATTAAAGAAACTGGATATTTTTATGTTCTTGGAATGTTAGAAATCAAAATGAAGCTGAAAGAACGTTGTACCTTTTAAAACACGTTCCTCTAACGTCAAGAAAACTGGAAATTTTTTACGTTCCCAGAACCAACACTGAATATTTGGAGAACGTTCTTATAACAAAAGTTTGTTAGCTGGGGTATATTTAGGACTGTAGAAACAACGGGCTGAAGAGAATCTTGCAGGTTAAAGTTTAGTTTTTATACAGCATTATCGAATGAAAACGGCTCTAACACTAATGTTTGGATTCTGATAAAACATTTGCTCAGAGGAGCGGAAGTCAGATAGTATGCAAACGTGTTAGCTGGTAAAAAGCCAAACCCAGCAGACGTGAAGACCCCAGAAGAGGATCATATTTTCACGATCAGCATTGACTAACGCCTGAACATGAAGACTAGAGCAGGACTGGTAAACAAACACTCGTTATATGTACCCAGATCAACCACTAACATGCCATGAATACTGATTATCTTACAATCACAGGACACACAGACATTAGAGGCACTATATAACCCATGTGATAATGAGCTGATGAGTTGAATCAGGTGTGTTTGATAAAGGAGACAAAGAAAACGTGCAGTGTTGGGGGTACTCCAGGACAGGTTTGGGAACCACTGATCTAAAGCCATAGAACCACAGAGCTACATTCATTTATATATTTAATAGCAGAGGTGTATAGTCCAGGGGTCAGAAAGTAGAAGTCCTGCCATAGTTTATTCCACCCATAAACTCAGTCAGCTGATTTCACTAATTAGTTCTCTCTCCTGTCTGAATTAGCAAATCCAGGTGATTGGAACACAATACTGAGGAAGACTTTAAGGGCGTTTTTCCACTGGGTTCGTTTGCTGCGGTCCGAACCCGAGTGCGCTAGTTCCCGGCGCCCCCCGCAGCGTTGGTCTGGTTTCACACTCAATTAGTTGTATCGAACCCAGGTGCGTTTGCAGTGATCTTACGTCATCGCAAACGCAATCAAACAATGATATCGACAGTGATACGCATGCGCGGGATACTATACTTCCTGAACAAGCGCGCACCCGAGTCCGTGTTGCTTGCACATTAACGCGAACCGCGCCACGGTTCGGGAGCAACCGAGCTCAGACCACCTCCTCCAGGTAGTCTCGGGTTCGGTACTCTAGTGCGCCGCACCCGAGTCCGATGACAGCGTTCACATTAGCGATTTTTCATGCGAACCGTGCCCCGGTCCGCACTAAACTGCCAGTGTGAAAGCGCCCTTACTTTCTGAACCTAGACTTTACACCTCTGTCAGTTTTAAATGAACACTTGTGTGTCCACACTACATAAGCTGTGTCCCAATATGAAGTCTGCATCCTCCGAAGGCCGTATTTGAAGGCCGATTGCGTCACAGCGGCGCGTCGAAACGTCACAGCGGAGCGACGAAGGATGTCCCAATTCAAAGGCTGCACACTTCGGAGGTCGCATTTGAAGGCCGATTGCGTCACCGCGGCGCGATGAAGGCTGTCCCAATTCAATTCTGCATCCTCCGAAGTCCGTATTCGAAGGCCGGTTGCGTCATCGCGGCGCGACGAAGGCTAAAGCGACGCCAAATGCACCCTTCGTTTCCCCGTGAAAGGAAGGATACATAAATGGACACTTAGCGGACTATCCTACCCCATAAGTCATCGCGCGTCGGTGACGACAGCATTTCCGAGAGTTCGAGAGCCGAGAGTTCGCTGGTGGACGGCAAATTCACATTTAAATGTAAGTATTATGTTTTCATTTACTCAAATAGCTCGTGAAACCACAGTTAAAAGCCACAAGTTTTTCTTTCTTATGAACTTCATCTTAACTCCATCACCATTGCGTGGCTTCATTTGTCAGGTGGTCTGAGGCAAAACTTGTGCTAATATTAGTTTAATAATTGTTTCAGGGAGCAAGGAGCAGACAGCTCAATTTATTAAACTGCAATTAAAAAAAAAAATAAACGAAATAAATTAAATTAAATTTTATTGTAATATATGCATTAGTCTGTCTAACTTGTGTAAATAAGAAATATCACTCACCCTATAAAGCCCACAACAATAAGAAAAGCAGTAGATAAGGCAATGGGGTTTCACTTGTATGTGTTTTCGTAGTGCTGTCATGCAAGCTATGTCTACAAAGGTTTTAACCAAATTTGAGTATTCATAAATATGATTTTAAAAATACAAAGTAAGAAAGTTGAGATCACATCTTTGCTGAAATGTATTGTGCTGTTGTTATTAACAAGCCATGGTTAATTTGCTCTGCCTTAGGATTGCACGTGTCCTGGGACAGGAGAGGGTGTGAGTGGGAAACCCACTGCTGAAACTTGGCCCTGGTTTGTCCTCATGGATGAGATGTTGGGACAGAGGCATTGCACCCTCATTGCCTCAATCCCTGAGGACACACCAGGGCAGAGTTCAGCAGTGTGTGACCAAGAAGAGGAGGAGCCAGAGGCAGCAGCATCAGCATCAGCATCAGCACCAGGACCAGCAGCATCAGCACCAGCACCACGATGAAGGCAAGACAGAGAGGACGAGTTTTTGGACTTGATTAGAGAAGACATGGGACTGCAGAGGCGAGGAGAGCACAAGAGAGAATGGACAGGCTGTTTTCTTCTCTTGAAAGAATCATTGAGAAATATGTATGTATGTATATATATATATATATATATATATATTTATATATATATATATATATTCTTGTTTAACTTTTTTTCACTTATATTTTTTAAAATTAAAATTATGCAACTTTAAATGTGTAAATAAAAGAGAATTCATTGCTCGGGACATTGTTTATTTTTGTAATGACAGTCATAATTTCTACATGAAACAAATTCTTCTATAACTTTTTTCCCCCAACTATTTACAACATATTTACAACATATCAAAATCAACATAAACATTTAAATTACAGTACATAAAATAAGAAAAAATGATGTAGACTTTTATTCAGCTGAGTGGGAGACCCTGGTTTGCTGCTGGACCGGGATGGGCTCCACAATAGAGACCCTGGTAAGGCCTCCTGCTGGTGGGACATCATCTGGGATGCTCTCCAGAGTGTTTGACTGCATATTTACACTATACACGTCTACCAACAGGTTTGCAGGGCTGACTCATGGAATAAATATTGAGATACTTTATTACACTGAAGTACTTTAAATAACCACTAATACCGCTTTGGGGAAAAACTACTAGTCATATATTTCAAACCTTAGTTAAGCAAACTTATCTTGCATACTCTAATGTACTTAAGGTATCAAGAGGAAAAGTAAAGGAATTCTGGAGGAAAAAAAACCTTGGCAGGGTTTTTATGATGGTTCTGCTTTTATATTACTGCATATGTTGCATTTTACTTCTGAATATTTTCAAGGTTGATACATTTAAACTATATACTTTTGTGTAGTTTATTGTAAAACAATGCATCATATTGTAAAATAATTTTGTAGTGTTGCTGTCCTGTGTGGGAAAATCACTTCGAGTATTAACGATGTAGTTCCTTACATACCACCACTGGTTATTTTGAAAATTAAACTAACAAAATGTAGGCCTATTGTCACAATATTAACCAATTGTTGCTAACTACAGCACCGTCCCATTTCAAAGGGTGCATCTGAAGCGCTCGGACCGGTCTAGCGGCGGAGGATTGTTCTTGTCGCCTAGCAACAGTGACTGACAGCTGCCGATGACGAGTGGGAGTAACATTTGCACTGGACTTTTTATATTCAACTGAGTTTTATATTCAAATAGGGTTGAAAACCTGTGTAAATATATTTACCATGGTCCATTTATGTGCATAATAAAAAGAATACACTAGCCTACAAAATCGCATCAAGGTAAGATATAAATGAACATTTGAATCTTCGGCTAAGCCGAAAGTAGGCCTACATGACCTGGTCCTCCAGTAAAATATAAAACATAAAAATGACAATAGCCAATTCTGGCTCCATAGCTGTTTACTTAATTATATCAAATGAATTGTCAGGATGGCAGCATACTCTCGCACCGTTGCTTGGCGCCTGGAGCGTTAATCGGGAACACCTGGCTGCACAATTAGGAAATCCTACGAAGGCTACATGGTGTGTCGTTCGGAGGACGCATAGGCTGCATCGTTTGAAGTCCGCAGCCTTCGAAGGATGCAGTCTTCACATTGGGACACAGCTATTGTGTGGGAGTAACACTGAACCAGTGTTGAAGTTAATGATATAATTCAGTAATTAATTAACTGATGATTTAGCATTAGTGATGAACACCTGATGTTAACAAGCAGAATCACTGAAGGACAGAGGAACAACAAGAAGAGAAAAAAAGAGAAAAAACTACAACTGACTTCAGACACAGAAGACATTAAATCTGTGAAGATCTCAGCAGAGGAGGATTAAACAACTCCAAAAAACAGCATTACCAGCTTCACTTATTACTGACCAGATTGTCTATTTATTTTTTCATACGTCTAAAGAAATTCCTATTGAGAATTAACAGAGGTTTAGATGTTCTTTTGTTTCATTTGATGTTACCATTATGGAGATCAGTGTTTGCTTTAGTTGGGCTCTTGACTTAAACATTAGCATTTCTTTGATTGCTGTAACTGTGTGCTTTTAAGACACATTTGTCGTGGCAGAAACAAAGCCAACAAAAATGAAATCAGATTTTGCTGATTATGATGTCATTACATAATGTTTGGATCACATCCCGTGTCTAATTCCTTATCAAATATGTGTTTGAATACAGCTAATTTGATATTACTACACTGTGAAACTACAGCAAGAGAGTCAAGCAGTGCTGCCTAATCAATTATGAAGGATTCTTTAAACTCATCACACACTAAAGTATGTTGAGCTATGGCATCAGACACACACAGACATCAAGAATCAGCCAATGAATCTCAAAAATTGTGACTACCAATAAAAAAGATAACATCAATTCTGAACATCACAAAACACGCTACTAAAAGTCATGACAAAACCAACAGAAAAAATAAAAGCAAAAAGTACAAATTAAAGAAAATAACCAGACAATTCAGCTGCATAATTTATTCATGCTGAAATGCATGCTGGGAGTCATGGATGATTTTTTTTTTTTTTTGTACTATGCTGGTACCCAACACGCATTGCAGCATGAAACTTATGATTGTTGTCACCATTGTTGAGATTTTTTTCGTTTTTTTACAGCAATTTTTTTAGTTATTTTTACAGTGGATACTGTCAGAATGTGGCCTTTGTTTTTACAGCAAGGGTTAACAGTGTAGGCTATAGGTTTATACATTATACTGTATTTTATAATAGACACATAGATTCAGAGGTGTAAAGTCCAGGTTCAGAAAGTAAAAGTCCTCCTCAGTATTTTGTTCCAATAACCTGGATTTGCTAATTCAGACAAGAGAGAGAACTAATTAGTGAAATCAGCTGACTGAGTTCATGGGTGGAATAAACATATGGCAGGACTTCTACTTTCTGACCCCTGGAAGTCTCACCAAGTGATGTTAATTTTAGACAAAATGTCAAACCAGACAACACAAATCTGAAATCTAAATGAACCTATTTCTTCCGCAAGGGAGTTGGCTTCAACAGCCACTACAGGGTCAGTCGCTTTATTTCTAACTTCTTGCAGGGCTTCCCCTCACCTTCTCTGCCTGGTAGCGCAAAGCTTCAATGCTTTTAATCCGGCTTTCCCAGCGCATCTCACTCCAGGACTTGAGGGTGAGGTCAACAAACTTCTGTAAGATGGCCCACCTTTGAGTGGACCCAGCGAACAAATTGTACACCACCTCCACATTTCCAAAAAAACAAGCAGCATCCATTGATGCTTTAGCTGCATCTGAGACTGTCAGATTTAGGGTATGAGCACTGAGAGTAGGGTTGGGTATGGTTTGAATTTGAACGATTCCGATTCCGATTCCGATTCCGATTCCTTGTTTCGATTCCGGTTCCTAACGATTCTCGATTCCGATTCTTTTAAGAGGCAGGATCAAAAAAGTTTAGACCAATTTTAATTCTATGAACTTTTTACTTTTTATGAAATTTACTATGAATTTCTCACAGGGCTGTTTTCAACTACAATATAAATATCAAATCTATTTTAAACAACTTTTTTATGACATTTTAAATGAGCTAGCTAACCAACGGTCTTTCTGAAGGAAATAGTCTGACCTTCTCCATCAATTGAAATATTAAAAAAAAATTGCATCACAATAAGTGTATTGTATTGTATGTGATTGTCACTAACATTTTAGTAACTAAACTGAATTTTATTAGGTTTAGTGACAACATGTTACAATGTTTACATGATACAATTTCTGGTAAGCTACGCTTTTTTATTATTTCATTTCAATTCAGTTATTGTGATTTGATTTAATATTGACTCATTTGGATAAATATTAGGTACTTAAGATAGGCGTTAATTTTTCTCAAGAAAAAAACAACTCACCTAATGCTGTAAACATACAGAGAGCCCTATCAGCTGGCAGTATTATTTAAGGTTAAAAATAACTCAAATTAAATATAATGCGTTTTTTTATTTTTATTATAATAACAACTTTATTTAATGATATAAGTACAAATATAATAAATATGTAATATAGTACACATATTTAGCAAAATACTCTCTATAGCTCTTTTTTTCTTGCCAACTGTGTGCTATAGCCTATATGTTCATTAAATGGCTTTCCTGAGGTAAATATGACATAATTGTTCTCCAGCTATGTTATTGACCTCTTCACGCTGATAAAAAACACTGATTGATCGATATTATATATGAGGAATATACAGTTAGGTAAGTTGTAGCCTAGGCTACTGTATCTTTCAACAGTGTTCGTGTTTTTTTACTATTAGCTGCTAGTCGAGATGATCGGTTCACTTGCGCTAGGGATCTGTCACGTCACATTTACAAGCGCCAAAACGGTATTTATTGTTTGAATTTCGTAATAAAATTGACAGAATCTGAGAGCTGAGATTTTTTTGTATATTATAAAGTAACTGCTCTGTCTAGTCTGTCGGTCTCCGTGTCCTCTTTGCTTCACGATTTTTATTGTGCGTGAGAAAATGGATGTGTGGTGTGAGAACGTGTGAGAAGTGTCAATTGCGTGTGTCTCACGGTAAATGCGTGAAAGTTGGCAGCTCGTAAATGTGTTTTCATGAATATATATTTTTTTTTACGTTTGCCGGCATCGCGCGCAGTTTTCAAACGGACGAGCAGAGGACGAGAGAATATTATAGTTGCAACTTGCAAGATACCGAAGAATAAGAAAACATCATATGTGCGTTTTTAAGGTTTAACGTCAGGGTTGTTTGCTCTGAATACATTTTATGAGACGCTGTGTGAATTGATAAGGCAATTCACACAGCGTCTCATAAAATGTGTCGGTTCGCAGTTTAGCATAACAATCAATATACGCTTACACCTGTGCTAGTACACGCATTTACCATGCCGTGTGTACGTTACAAATGTTTAACCAAAGTGTCAGCGAGTTAACATTTGGCAGTTTGAAATCGATTATGTAGTTACTTCAGTTCAGAATAGGGCTAGAAATGACTTAGACAGCGGTTTCTTCTTCCGGTCGGCGGACTGTGAATCGAAACTAGGAATCGAAATTTAAACTTTTGAACGATTCCGGGAAAATCGCAAAGCTAGTCCCGGTTCCAATCGATACTCGATACTCGATACCCAAGCCTAACTGAGAGGCACATAAAAAGCTCTTGGATTTTTCACCAATAGCCTAGCCTGCACACCTTTGTTTTTTCCCTTCATATTAGCCCCATTGTCATAGGACTGCCCCCGACAATCCTGAAAAGGGATGTTCAGTTCTTTAAGCCTGTTAAGGATTAGATTGGACAAACCCAGGCCAGTGGATTCTGGAGCTATCAGAAATCCTAAAAAGTGCCCTTTTATTTCTGGTGTTTTTTGCCCAGAGTGACTATGCGCACCACAACAGACATTTGTTCACGGTGACTAACACCAGGTGTACAGACTAAAATAATTTAATAATATTTGCAGTCCTTGATTTCTTCCACCATTACCTTACATTATTTTGTCACTGACACACTCTATCAGCTCATTCTGGATAGTCTTACCCAGGTACGTGTTATGCTGTATTCCACTCTCAATTCGTCTGATGTGGTCTTTTAACACCAGGTCAAATTTTGCCATCAGTTCCACCTCTTTAAGGAAGTTCCCATTGTTGGCCTGATACAAAGTGCAAAATTCCTCTCTGCCAAAGACTGAATGATACTAATCAAACGGATGAGAACATCTCTCCAACGATTTTTTTCTGCCTCCAAAAGGACCATTTCTGTTACATCAATAGGCTTAGAAAGACGGAGGGCAAAGTCTTTCCACTTCACCATATTATTGCAATGATCTGGACTATTCTCATGCTGTTTCAGCAAAGCACCTACATTTACCCAATCACGCTGTCCCTCTGTTGACAGTTTTGTGGACTTTCTCGAGGATAATTTGCAACAGAAGCAGTAAACTGCATCATTTCTCTTTGAATAAATTAGCCAGCTTAGCTTGATTTTTTTCCCCATTAACTAATTGTCTGTATGTACAGTGGTAGTGAAAGCTTCGTCCACTTATCGGACAGGAGCGCTGACCATTGAACTGGGTCAATTGGAGGAGCTGTTGATCTATCTTGATAGCTGGAGCTTGTTGAGGGAGTGGATGGGAAATCTATAGCAGTGGGTGCAGATGTAGAAGAACCTGTAGGGACATTAGATAAAAAAAAATTGAATTATAACATAACACAGGATATTTTACAGTAAAGCCAACACAAAACAAAAACTGTTAGATTAACTGACCTGTCATGCCGGCTGAGGTTGAAACCGATGTATCAGTGAATGTGCTGGTAACTGTTCCTCACATTCAAGTGCTTGTAACTGTTCCTCGCTTTCAGGCGCCTGTAACTCTGCAGTGGATGAACCTGCAATGATAAAAAAAAAAAAAGATAAAAAAAAAAGCTATGTTAAATGTGTCATGTCATATTAACAGGCTATGTAACCATTTGCCATCAAGAAAAACCTCACCTGCTGTATCATCAGCTGTGGAGGCACTGACACTTGATGAAACATCAGGGGCAGGTAGAGTTGGTTGTGCTCCAAAGTACTTCAACAGTGTTCCTGAAAAACAATAAAAAAATAACATTGCATAAGTACATAGTTGATCGAGCAGAATGAGTTAATTTTGCCATCATTACTTACTCTCATCAACAAGCAATTCCACACCTAACAATTCATTTTCTATTGGCAAATGAGGCATAATTGCAGTATGGTGAACACTTAACATGGTGATCTACTGCAGCCTTAATATGAGGGTAGCACCGCTACATCACTCGCCAAATTCTGCGACCATTTTCATCACAGAAGACGTCTCCTCACCCAGCATGGTATATTTTCTCATAAAGACCAATACAATCTCTCACCAAAGATCTTAGAGCAGAGCACAAATGCTCCATCTTTGACTATGAAGCTGGAACGTTACCGACGCTGGAACGTTCACTTCATCACGTACAGCAACGCTAGCTGTCATCCCTTACACCTTTAAGGTCAAGTTCCCCTTCGGCTGTTTTCTCCAACTTAAACCGATATCTATTGATACGTGAAATATACCTAGATAAATGTATATTAATGGGAGACATTTCACTGTTGATGGTGGGGATTTAGCTCTGGTGATGGCTTATATAAGATCATGACTAGCTGCTACCTCAAGTGAGCACAATTTGTGCTGCACAAAACATACTGTAAATAATCATGCAAACATACCTTTATCTTGATCTTTTTTTCTCCTCCTCTGTCCTTTTCTTCTTTCTCTTTTCAGCACCAGAGGGATAAGTCCTTTTTTGTGACATGGCTTAACATTACCGTGACTATGCGCACAAATTGTCTGTGCACGCGACGTGAGGTGTCTAGTTAATGCGCATGACTCAAACGCTGGCAGACACAGCAGCAGTTGTAGGCAGGTATATTGATCATGAAATCAGAATTTTCTTGTCTTGAATTATTCATTCATGTCACTTGTTTAAGTTATTTTGATATGTATAAAAACAAAACAAAAAACACTAGATTGGGCGCCCCAAGCAGCCGCTTAGTTCGCTTATGCCTCAGGCCAGCCCTGGGCAATGATATCTTCTCTTAACTGTTTGGACCATTCTTTTGCCATATTTCTAACATGCAGCCAAACGTGACATGCAACAAACCTAGCCGGTTCAGATATTTAATGTGTTCTAGCTCAAGCACACCTGGTGCAACTAATGAAGCCCTTGATTAGTTGCATCAGGTGTGCTTGAGACAACACCCGTTTTGCAGATTTGTGCTGTTGTGAGGGATTCTTTCGAGGGGATTGAATAATCTTGAAACTGCAGAAGTCATTAAAAGTTGCATTGGGGGAAACCACTTGAATCATTTGGTGTGTTAAGATATTTCAATTCCTTTTGTTTGACTTGTTCATTGCAAACAGCTGATGTACAGTCTGTACATCTAGCCAATAAACCTGATTTGCAATGGTGTTGAATAATTTTGATTACAACTATGTATGTATATACACTCACCTAAAGGATTATTAGGAACACCATACTAATACTGTGTTTGACCCCCTTTCGCCTTCAGAACTGCCTTAATTCTACGTGGCATTGATTCAACAAGGTGCTGAAAGCATTCTATAGAAATGTTGGCCCATATTGATAGGATAGCATCTTGCAGTTGATGGAGATTTGTGGGATGCACATCCAGGGCACGAAGCTCCCGTTCCACCACATCCCAAAGATGCTCTATTGGGTTGAGATCTGGTGTCTGTGGGGGCCATTTTAGTACAGTGAACTCATTGTCATGTTCAAGAAACCAATTTGAAATGATTCGAGCTTTGTGACATGGTGCATTATCCTGCTGGAAGTAGCCATCAGAGGATGGGTACATGGTGGTCATAAAGGGATGGACATGGTCAGAAACAATGCTCAGGTAGGCCGTGGCATTTAAACGATGCCCAATTGGCACTAAGGGGGCCTAAAGTGTGCCAAGAAAACATCCCCCACACCATTACACCACCACCACCAGCCTGCACAGTGGTAACAAGGCATGATGGATCCATGTTCTCATTCTGTTTATGCCAAATTCTGACTCTACCATCTGAATGTCTCAACAGAAATCGAGACTCATCAGACCAGGCAAAATTTTTCCAGTCTTCAACTGTCCAATTTTGGTGAGCTTGTGCAAATTGTAGCCTCTTTTTCCTATTTGTAGTGGAGATGAGTGGTACCCGGTGGGGTCTTCTGCTGTTGTAGCCCATCCGCCTCAAGGTTGTGCGTGTTGTGGCTTCACAAATGCTTTGCTGCATACCTCGGTTGTAACGAGTGGTTATTTCAGTCAAAGTTGCTCTTCTATCAGCTTGAATCAGTCGGCCCATTCTCCTCTGACCTCTAGCATCAACAAGGCATTTTCGCCCACAGGACTGCCGCATACTGGATGTTTTTCCCTTTTCACACCATTCTTTGTAAACCCTAGAAATGGTTGTGCGTGAAAATCCCAGTAACTGAGCAGATTGTGAAATACTCAGACCGGCCCGTCTGGCACCAACAACCATGCCACGCTCAAAATTGCTTAAATCACCTTTCTTTCCCATTCTGACATTCAGTTTGGAGTTCAGGAGATTGTCTTGACCAGGACCACACCCCTAAATGCATTGAAGCAACTGCCATGTGATTGGTTGATTAGATATTTGCATTAATGAGAAATTGAACAGGTGTTCCTAATAATCCTTTAGGTGAGTGTATATGTATATATATATATATACACTTTTGTATTATCTTTCTGTTACTGGTTCTTATGTTGTGTCTTCAGTTAGAAACAAGGGAGCATTCTCCATCTCAAGGTTTTTTAACACCAAAGGATGATGAGTAGGAGTAAATTTTCCATTTTGTTTTGGTTTAGTAACATTTGTTAATTCAGAATTGAGGAAGTCAAACTGAGAATCGAGAACTACATTAAGATTTTTATTTATTTTTTACAAACCCTTCACTTCATCACTTCTTCCAGCTCTTCCCCTGCCTTGACTATTTTGAATATCAAGACTAAAACTTGATATCCATTATCACAACGGACGTGCACGCGCTCTCTCGTTTCATTCAAATACAACTTGCCGTCTTGCGTCTCCGTTTTCGATTGTATTGAAAATGAAATCAGAGTTGATTTGTTTACCGAGTTTAATATTTTTGTGATCATGTAAGATTTAAAACATTAATCTGCCTTCCGCCCTTCCCTTCTCGAATAAAAAAAAAAAAACCAACAACATTGCGCACTGCGCCTGCGTCAGCCTGTTGCTGGCTGGACAGGATTTACAGTGAGTTTTTAAAATCTCGATAATCAAACAGTTTTAATGATGATTCAATTTTAAACGATAATACTAACCGTCAGTGCATTTTATCGTAGTTTATAGTTAAACCGGTAATCGTCACATCCCTAGTGTGGACTTAAGACTCAGTCATGCATTTCCACATTGAACAATGCTAAATTATGTTGGTTTAAAACGCATACCAAAACTTCAGCAGACATGTACCTTTTTTTAAGGTTGCAAAATGCACATTTACAAAGCTAAATTGATTGTAATATATCAAAAGGTAAATAAATGTAACCTCATACTGACATTTTACTAAACAAGCAAGTAGCCGTTTTGTTTTGACAATAACACTCCAAGCAAACACAAACACAGTGAAATTCATATCAATCTTTATTTGTACTTAGAAATTTTGCGCAACAAATCTTTTTTTTTGTTGTCCTTTTTCCTTAAATGATTTACACCAGGGCAGATTAAAAGTCGATCTGAATCTCTCATGCCATTATTCCTGCAGGAGCGGCTGAAACGGACCTCTTACATAAAGTGCTTCTGTCAACGATCCTTTTCTTTTTTTGTTTTTGCAATAGAAAAAATGAAAAGACGGTGGAGGACAAAAAATTTCCATGGCTCACAAGTAGAGTGAAGAGGAAGGGGAATTCCTTTTTTAAAAAAGAAAACAGACAGAAAGAGCGAAGATAGTTCAGTTTCAGGCCGTTTCAGCCCAGGATCAGGCTGGATTTGCCCCCGGGTGGGTTCCTCCGGCCGGACGGGTTGGCAGCAGACGGGGCGGCAGCAGACGGGGCAGAAGGCTGGCTGGACTCCTCTTTCTGCTCCGGCACCACCTCGTCTGGAGAACAAACACAGATGGACAACGGTTAGGACTCGAGTGGAGCTCTACTACTCCCTCTGCTGTTTGTGACAGGGTTTCACAACTCACCACATGCTGGCTTAAACTCAAACTATAATATTTGCCTGAAAAGTCATGTCGCTTGGTAAATTATGAAGATGCAACATGGACATGTTTGTGTGACCTTCCCTCGTCTTCAGAAACAGTTAATAAAACTACACAAAGGAAAACAAGGAAAATATGCATATGACATTAGAACGTTTCATGCTGCCAATAATTCATAAACCATGTTCCCCCATAATCTGCATTTAAAGCAAGTGTCCTATTCAGTTTAATAACTCTGCATATCAATGGGTTTGGCCATTTCTCATTAACTCTTTCCCCGCCAGAGTTTTTGAAAAACGTTGCCAGCCAGCGGCAGAAATTTATAATTTTCACAAGTTTCACGGCATATCTGAACATGCAATACATCAAAAGAAAAAAACAGAGCCTCTGCTTTAAAACAAAAATCTGTTTTATTCTATCTAAATGCAGTCTTTTATCAACACTTGAATGTGGGTAAGTTATATAAAAAATTTAAAAAAGCAACATTTGAGCAAAAAAGCCGAGAAAATTGTGTTTTCTTCAGAGACTACGTCTACTCTATGATTTGATCATCGTTTTGAACCTGATACAAATGTATTAGATCGAGTTCATCAACATCCCCAAAGCTTCATAATCCTATAGCTCGTCCTGGGTCGACATTTCATTCAGTAACATTAGGCATATTTGATTTATATGCCGTTTAATGTTGATGATCGCATTATTTTACATATACATCTGCTTACATATGAGATCGCTCATTTCTGCTTCTTCACATGTGTTTTGCTCAGGAGATTCAGTACTCTTTCAGAAGATGTGTAATAGCGCCCCCTTCCATATAACAGTGAAAATACAGAAAGCAGGAAAAATCTGTCAATGGTGGGGAAAGAGTTAAAGAGATTGCGACATAAGAAATAAATTCACATATAAAATGTCTTTGTACTATTAAAAAACCCTGTAAGTTTAATAGCTTAAAACATCCTCATTATAAGCAGAACATTTATAGGACCAAGCTCCAAAAATGGCTCGTTTTGATATTGTGGGATCTGTGACATCACCAGGGCAAACACATTTGCATATGACTGCCTCCAGACCAATAGTTAAACATCACACCATAGCGTTTAGTCCACTGGCGTTTAGTCGCTAAATGGAATTATAAGGTTCTATCTGACACTTGTGCAAAATTTTGTCAGTCATTTACATATTCTTATTCTGTGACAATTATTTTTTTAGAAAACAAAAAGGGTCAATCTACAAAGTAGTACGAAATGCAAACACTTTGAAGCTCAATATCTCAAAACTGCTCAGAATGCAGAGAGAATCTTATAATAATTCCAAGGTGGAGATTTGCCTACACTGGATGTGAGCGTTGCGTCAAAAGCAAATAAATCCATTATAATCACTGACGCTGTCTACACCGATTCAGTTTACAGATGTGCGTTCAGTTTCTGACACTTGAGTCTGTCGACAACAGGACCAATGGAAGAGTGAAAGAACCAGTTTAAACAGTTTGTTTGTGTCTCTGTAGAGACTTCAAGAAGGATCCCAGCATCGGAAACAAGTGGATGATTCATTTTAATGGCGTCCCGGATCAGGTCGGAGGACTATGTTTGTTCGGGGCATTTTGATTTGTAAACGAGTCACAGTGTAATGGAGAGTTTGCAAATAAACTTTTGTTGAAAGATGAAACAGTGACTGGATTGGATCTTACAGCAGCTGAATCACAAACCACAAGTAAATGATTTCATAATGATCTGTCCATACATGACAGTTTTAACTGGATAATGTTTTCAAAACACTTACTCGTTCAATAGCGAGTGGGCGTTAGTACGGTTTCCTATGCATTGACATTAACCAATTATAACAGTGGCCGTTTACTGACAAGCCTTAAATTTCACAGTGGCTCAGAATGAAGGTTGAAAATAGTTTTTCCACATATATATTTGCGTGTGTGAGCGTGTAAAAAAAAAACTCCACTAACATTAAAAGGAACACTAAAAAAATAAATAATATAAAAAACCATGTCATGCATTTCAATGTTTGATTTTGAGTAAGCATTTAGTCTTGACACCTCAGAACTAAAATGGTTTGGGTGAAGTCTGGGTCCAGAAGCAAAGCCAGTTGAGAAGCACTGCTCCAGAAAGACTGTATTTGTATTTTTTATTGATATCCATCTATGGATGTCAAAGCAAAACTGGATCAGTACCATCAACGACTGGATCAACATTCACAAACTCACTCAACTCATCAGGACCGAGTCTGTAATGGGTTTAAAGATCGGTATATTTGCATTTTATGGTGATGGAAACGTAAACAGGAAGTTCATCTAAGTGTTTAAGCATTCAGTAAAGTGAGACTCGGAAACATCTCACAAAATGATTCATACCATCAGAGGGAAAGCATCCACCGGTAAGGCCTGAAATACACTCTACACAACTTTATGACTGCAAATGCATTTATAAATCCATATATTGTGTCCAGAAATGTGTTAGCTCAATTCATAATGCAACAAGTACAAACTGCAATATATAGTGGACATTTGCATAAACTGACCTGAAAGAAAACTGACTGTAGAAACACAACCGGCTGAAGAGAATCTTGCAGGTTAAAGTTTAGTTTTTATAGAGCATTATCGAATGAAAATGACTGAGCAAATGTTTTATCAGAATCCAAACATTAGTTAGAGGAGCTGAAGTCAGATAGTATGCAAACGTGTTAGCTGGTAAAAAGCCAAACCCAGCAGACGTAAAAGACCCCAGAAGAGGATCATATTTTCACGATGAGCATTGACTAACGGCTGAACATGAAGACTAGAGCAGGACTGGTAAACAAACACTCGTTATATGAACCCAGATCAACCACTAACATGCCGTGAATACTGATTCTCTTACCATCACAGGACACACAAACACATTAGAGGCACAAAGCCTGTGTTTGTAGTGAGAGCTACAGTATATGGCCATTAACCCAGCATGAAAAAAGTTCCTAGTTTTAGACAAATATCTACTGAATTATTAATATTCATTGAAATAAAAAAATCAATTTAAACAAATTTGTATTAATTAGTAAACTATAAACCAACATTAGTCACTACAGAGTGAGTGTCATTTATATAAAATCTGCGACCTTGCTATTACTGCTAGCATGTTTCATCTATTTCCTAGTTTTAAAAACCTTTAAAATGTAATTAAAATGTTCAAAGTTTATAAATGTAGTAATTTATATTATATAAATATTATAATTATAATTATTATTAAATGTTCAGTTTATAAATGTAATAACTTATTTCATTATTAAATGTATTAACTTTTTGAATTTAGTTTGTTTAGTTTATTAACATTTTATATAATATTTATTTTTAATCTTATTTACATAATTTTATTACATCATAATATTATTATGTATATTATTATTATTATTAGTAGTAGTAGACGTCATATTGTAAAATAAGATTACAAATAAAAATGACTATATAAAATATTAAACAAAATATATTAAATTCAAAAAGTTACTACGTTTAATAATAATATAAGTTATTACATTTATAAACTTTTAACATTTAATAAAAATAATATTTTACACAAATTTTAAATCTATCTGTAGAACATTTAAAAGAGGGGGAAAAAACAAATGAAAGTTTAAAACTGTATTTAGATGTCCTCTAAATTAAAGGGATACTCCACCGAAAAATGAAAATTCTGTCATCATATACTCACCCTCATGTTGTTTCAAACCTGTATGAATTTCTTTCTTCTGCTGAACAGAAAGGAAGATATTTAGAAGAATGTCAGTAACCAGACAGTTTCTGGTCTCATTGACTTCCATAGTATATTTTTTTCCTACTATGGAAGTCAATGGTATCTAAAACTGTCTGGTTACTGACATTCTTCTAAATATCTTCCTTTCTGTTCAGCAAAAGAAAGAAATTCAAACAGGTTTGAAACAACATGAGGGTGAATATATGATGACAGAATTTTCATTTTTCGGTGGAGTATCCCTTTAATGTAAAATAAAAGCTCATTTTTAGTTTGACCTCTTGAGTTTGTTGATCATCATTTTCTGAAGGTTAAGCACTTCTTTTCACTGACCATTTGCTTTAAAAAAAGAAAGAAGAAAAACACTCGTGCCAACACATGATGAAAGCACATCAAATCAGCATGTGACCTTGAAAACGTGATTCTGTCCTGAACTCTAGACGTTTTGGGTTTCTACTGTAATTCCCTCATTCTGTCCCGCGAGAGCGTCCGTCATCTGAGATCCAGAACCAGTGTTACTCCAGCTGTCCTTAATGAGAAGACCAGACTGAAGAGGAGGCCAGCAGACGTGGAGTCATGGAACGTGTGTGTGTGTGTGTGTGTGTGTGTGTGTGTGTGTGTGTGTGTGTGTGTGTGTGTGTGTGTGTGTGTGTGTGTGTGTGTGTGTGTGTGTGTGTGTGTGTGTGTGTGTGTGTGTGTGTGTGTGTGTGTGTGTGTGTGTGTGTGTGTGTGTGTGTGTGTGTGTGTGTGTGTGTGTGTGTGTGTGTGTGTGTGTGTGTGTGTGTGTGTGTGTGTGTTTAACGGAGGAGAGGAACATTCCAGAACTAATGCAGAACCTCAGCAACCGTGAGTCACGCTTCACCGGAGACACACATGCAGAGAGAGAGATCACAATGAAACACTGAGATTTACAAATGATTCTCACCATTGTTGTCTTGCTCGTATTCATTTTGATCCTGCAAAACAAGAGCAGATTTGAGATCAGATGCCTTCATAAAACAAACATGGACAGTATTTATCAAGCTTCAGTATTTAATACAGTCTCTCCTGTCCTGACAACATGAAACGCCATTTATGACGTTTTTAATGTGACATTTCTAAGTGACACTGAATATACAGTAGGAAAATAAAGAAGAGCAGGACTTGATTTTATAGATCAGGAAGTTATTATTCTATCATTTCTGTCTGCATTTATTACATCAACTGAAAAACATTTCAGAGGCAGATTAAGTTACAATGAGTTTTGATGAAAGATCATGTTAATAAAAGTGTGCAATAATTAATTATGTGCTAAAAGAGCAGAGACACACAAGACAGAAAATAGAAACAACAGTTTGTTAAAAAAAAAGAAAAAAAAAAGGATAAAATGAGTAATAAATTCCTCCAGTGAAGGACAAATGAATGAAGTTCATCCACATAAAGAGCTGCGGTTTTACTGACCCAGAGAACAGCTGTGTGTGTGTGTGTGTGTGTGTGTGTGTGTGTGTGTGTGTGTGTGTGTGTGTGTGTGTGTGTGTGTGTGTGTGTGTGTGTGTGTGTGTGTGTGTGTGTGTGTGTGGACCCTGCGGCTGTTAATTTGTACCCCACCCAGCTAACAGTGTTATTTTAGACACACATACAGTCAGTTTACAGCACTACTGTGATACCAAATACAGTTATGATCATAATTTAAACCCCTCTGAACGAAGTCACAGTCGACTGCACAGAAACTCATTTGCTCATTTGATAGACCTTTTACAAAAAAGGAGAATAAAATGTAAATTTTAAATGAATGAACGACTGATAATTAATTTCCTGTCTGTCTTAAGTCTCAACTAGTACAAAAATAATATATACATTGGAGAAAAGAATTCAACAAAAGAAATAAATGAAAATAAATCTATATCATAAACATGTATTTTCTGTTTGTCTCGATGTCTCTGGCCTTATAGCACTTGATTAATCATTGCATACTTGATTTTTTTTATTCATTTATTTTAATAAAATTGATAAAACATTTATAATAAAGTATGATAATGTATTTTCTGCCCGTCACAAATGTCGTTGGCGTTATAGTACTTGATTGCTTTATTTTATTTTGATGAAATGTTGCAAAAAGTATTTCTTAAATATAATTTCATTTAGAATAATAATTTTATTAATTTTGTTTATTTTCATTCGTTTATTTAGATAAAGGGTTGCAGAATGTACAATACAATTATGAATTATTTTTATTAATTTTTTTTTTTTAGATGAAGGATTGCAGAAAACAATCCATCTTCAAAATAAATACACTTACAATAAAGATTTATTTGTATAATTTTTATTTATTTAGATAAAGGGTTGCAGAATATATATGTATTTTCTGTCTGTCGTGAACGTGTCTGGTCTTATCGTACATGATTAATCATTGCACACTTATTTAAAAGACAAATCTAAATAAATTCTTTAAATAAATCAATTCAAAAATTATTATTTGTAGAATTATATATATTGTTTTTATTTTTTTTGCATCGTGACTTTTTTTTCCTCCAGAATAAAGTGTCCTGATGAATTGTTCACAGTAAGAGCAGGAACATGCATGAAGAAAGGAAAGTGGAGATCATAGTCAACATGAGTTCCAGAAACACACCCTGTCATTAATGTGCAGTCGGTTGTTTTGCTCCTGCTTAATGACTATATAAACACACCTCAAACAGGTTCAGGTTCAGGTTCAGGTGACCTACATCCACATCACACTCATAAATCTAGCGCTTGAACTCACCAGACTGTTGGCGGGAGTGCCGTTATCATAAACGATGGCGGGCTGGCACCGTCTCAGAGGAGCCGAGGGTTCACCGCACAGGACGCCCGTCGCTTCTCCACCTGTGAACACACACACACACACACAGGTTATCAGATCATCAATATATCAGATCATCAACAACACGACATGACCTTTGTCTGTGCATCCAAACAAACTCTACCGTCCAACATCTCAAACTACAATAATATCAGGTGCAGCGTTTCTCACTGACAATCTTCCTATTCGCTCATCTCAGATTAAACATTTTCCAAATCGCTTGTCCAATGCAATTCATGGTAAATGCTCATTAAGTTGATTTAGACAATTCTGGTAGGGTTTTGGCCCTTTTGGGTCAGCGCTTGATGTAGCAAGGGTCATAAAACAAAGCGTTTTAAATGGCATCACAATGACATGACACCGTGTTTTCTTGAATCCGCTGCTGACATAAACAAGACACACATTTGCATCTGGTTTGTTTAATGTGGGTGCAGTGGCGGATTTAGCAAATCGGGGGCCCAAGGCGAAGGTAGGTAGGCTATGGGCCCCTCCCCATCCAATCTTTAAAAGAGAACGAAAGAAATATGTACCGACTGAATGGTGGATAGGCAGGTAAAGCTAGAGAGTAAAAGTTAGAGAGGAGAAAAAAACGTTTCCTTTAAACCCTGCATACACTTCTTTACTCCTAAACAGAAACATGTTACAATGTTTACATGGTACAATTTCCGGTGAGCTATGTTTTTTTTTTTTTTGTGACAAATGTCACCATTTCAATTCAATTCTTGTGATTTGATTCAATATTGACTCATTTGGGTAAATATTAGGTAATGTTTCACAAGATAGGTGTTACTTTTTCTCAAAAAAAAAAAAGCCCTATTGGCTGGTATAATTTAAGGTTAAAATAAGTAATATAGTACACATATTTAGCCAAATACTCTCTATAGCTCTTTTTTTCTAGCCAATTAAATGGCTTTCCTGAGGTAAATGTTATGTGACGATTGTTCTCCAGCTGTTTTACCTCTTTCCGCGGTTGAAAAACACTTATTAATCGATATTATGAATGAGGAATATACATTTCGGTAAGTTATACTGTATCTTTCAACACTGTTAATTCGTGTTTATTTACTATTAGCTAGAGATTATCAGTTCACGTGCCGCTATAGGAATCTGTCACGTCACATTAAAACGGCAAAACGGTATTTATTGTTTGAATTTCGTAATAGAATTGACAGAATCTGAGAGCTGATATTTTTTTTAAATATCATGATTCATAAGTAAACTTCTCAGTTTTGTCTGTCGATCTCCGTGTCCTCTTTGCTTCACGATTTTTCTGTGCGTTGGACGTTGTTGTTCCTGATCTGTAAGTTATCCCCAACAGTAGCCGTAAAAAAGTGTGTCATCTTTGGCAGCGTTCCCAAATACTTATCAGAGTCTTTTCACTTTTATTTGAGCCGCTTGGGTAACTTCGAAACTTAAAATTTTCGCGTTTAGACTCGTCTTGCTCTGTTTGTGTATTTCCCAGTCCTCCTGTTACTGCGTGTTGTTTATCTTTCGCGCCGCGCACCTTTACGGACTTTTTTGCTTTCCTCCCGCTTCCTCCTTTTTTCAGCACCGCTTGGGTAGCTAGCTTCGCTTCATTTTTACTCTGTCTACTACTCTGTACACTCTGTTTGTCAATCACTTATTTTTCTCCGTCAGTTTTTTGGCACAGCCTTACACTTTCGCAGATGCACAGTAAGTGAGATAATGGAATAGTCCAATGTAGTGAGGCGGGGGGCCCCCTCCTGTCTGCGACACTAATGATTTGATGCCATTTTTCATAAATGGAGTTTTAGGAATATATAAATAAAAAATTTATTTTAAAAAAGCATAAATTAATAGGGCATTTTGGGGGCCCCTAGGTAGCTCGGGGCCCAAGGCAATTGCCGACCTTTGCCTAATGGTAAAGTCCGCCCCTGTGTGGGTGTGAAAAGAGCATCCAGTGACGTGAATGAGCTGCTATTAACAGACATGTTTATTACCAGAGATGACATCAGGGTGATTATCATCCTCAACTAAAACCATTAATAATAAAAAAAAAAAAACACATTTTCATTACTTTCAAAAAAAATTAACATGAACTGAAATAAATAAATGTTGCCTTAAGTCTAGAAGTACTAAAATAAACTAAAAACGTAACCTATATTGACATTTAAAATAAAACCCCAAAAATGTATAAAAATTACAAACACAAATTACTAAACTTTGAAATGAAAAAGAAAAATATAAATCTATATAAATAATTTTAGATGAGCAAAAACTGTGGTAGAAATCTCCATCCATCCACACACACACCTCGAGGCTTTCATGAGTGTTTTGAGTGTGACGCGACCCTGAGGTCAAAGTGCTAAACACATCTAGGAGAATCACAGTTCGCTTCTCATGTGTTGAAATGCAAACAAAGAACTTTTTGTTTGACTGTGTCTATTAGAGTCTCACAACTGCAGCATCCTATTGTGTGTCAATGGAGTGATTATGAACTTTAAACGAGTTCAACAGTCACACACACACACACAGGAAGTGTTTCTGTCTATGGAGACAGTTAGAGTTTCTGAGACAGCAACCAAACCAGCTCTGACATAAATCACAATCTCACACATTTTGATTAAAGTAAAAAAGTAAAAAAGAGAAAAACGAAAAATAAATTAAATATAAAATAAAAAAGCTGTAAGAAAGCTTTCAGTCAGTCAACTACTCAACCCATGGAGCACTGTGAATAATGTAACCAAATAAACAATACAAAATAACACTGCTAATTTAGTTACAAGCATAAAAATATATCTTAAGTTTTTCAAAATATTCACAAGTTGTTTGAGGCTGTAGGGAAACGGACTCGATTACATCATTCACAGCGTTTCATGGGAGTGTCCGGTCACTGCCGAGCCATTTTGCAGTGATTCCTGTTTCCATGGTAACAGCCATCCTGTAGGATTATGGGAAGTGAAGTTTTCAACAGGAGTACTACTGAGACAAGCCTTCCAAGGTTAGCAAGAAAAAAAAAGAAAAGAAAAAAAGACAAAGACTAGTGCTACACACAAGCACTGGCAGGGAGACGAGGCCATGTTTGACTGGATGTCAATGGAGAATAGGGAAGAACTGCTTGTTTACTGAACCGACAGACTCTCTCCTAATCTTCAACATGTTTGCCATTTAAAAAGTCGATTTGGATGGATTTATTTCTAGAGTTTACATTTAAAAAATAAATGCTGTTTAACGACAGATAAGACAATTTTGCATTATTTATGATCTGAGTGACAGTTCTCATGCTCAGTCTGTCTGGAACGTTTTATACATTATTATTAAAAAAAATAACCACTTCCATAACCACTACTTTCAGACTAGTGGCCAGAAAACATCCAGAAGACAGATTTAAGTGTTTATTTTATTGCACTTTATCTATTTGCGTCTGTAGATTTCAATAATACACATCTTCAAAGTTTTTTTCTCCACTTCAGCATCACTTATATACACCAAACTTTACAGTTTTATTCCTATCTATATTCTGAAGGTTTTTACTGAGGGGTTTATTCATATACCATTCACAATGTGTATATATAACATGTTATTCCTAAAAACGATGAAAAATATGTGTTTTTCTGGCTGTTGACAGTATTTTCTGATTTATGAAGCGATATCAAAAATCCCTTCTGTAAAAAACCTTTTAACTATAATGTGTCAACAAAATCAAACAAGAACTTTGAATCTGGCTTCATCTAATGTTCAGATAAATCTTCTGGAATCAAATAGGAAAATCAGTGCATATTTAAATGTCACATTTCAGAAATCGTGTGTAACACAAATCAAATGTCTTGAAGGGATATTTCACCGCTGGAAAGATGAATGTGCATTTAAACTGGGGTCATTTATGTTGTAAAAATGTGAAATTATTTTAGAAGTTGGTGCCTTCTAGACTGAGAAAAGCCAGAAAATGTATTTTTGGCTCATGTGGATGAAAGACAACTCCCAGAATGCACTTGCTTCGCTGCCTTACGAGGCCACTCCCAAGCCACGCCTACCGGTTACAGAGGGCAATGTCGGAAGAATTGATACAAATAGGCAACTAGTCGACTCGAAACTGAAAAGACGCCGTTTTATCGTGAGCTCCCCCTATGGGCGGGTTGGACACATGCGGAACGAGCTCCTCCTACTGGCTGTAGTCTCTCGCCTCTGGACAAAAAAGCCTCCGATGACGCAAAATGACGATTTTTGCGTCATCTGAGGTTTTTTTCCCAGACACACGATACAGAAATCTCTCGTCTCAGGGGGACATGAGGGAGGGAAGCACGGTCATTCGAAAATACTACCGGGTTTCTACTGATACAAAGCTTAATGCTAATCGGTGAAGTATCCCTTTAATGTACTGTGATGAATCAACTGAGAAGGTACTATGCTGATATCAATTACTTAAATGTTGACCCCATTCACCTGTAGTGTCTTGCCTTAATGGACAAAAATGTGAATGTGATTTTTACTTCTGGAACCGCCTGTTACAATCCATTAGCTGAAACAAAAAAACAAATAAAAATCGAAACCATTCCAAAATACAATGGACAATAACAACAATGTCCTGTCAGGCACCTCTGGCCAACCCAACACTTCCTGTCCGGCACCTCTGGCCAACACAACACACTTCCTGTCAGACAGGAGAGAAGCTCATTCAATCAGAGCAAGACTATGAGAGAAAATCCACACATCCGACACGGACCGAGTGATACACGGTGCACATCATAAAAAAGCCACGTAATGGGTAAACTCTTACTTCTAGCAAGGCGTTGTGTTTTGTTCCAGTGGATTGAGGAAAAACCTCCCTCGGTCACACAGTGGTACAGAGAAATATTTAAGGTTTTTCCTCTGGAATGCCTCAGTGCCATATTAAGGGGCAATACCAATTTGTTTTATAATGCTTGGCAACCTTTTCTTGACTACCTTCCTGGTGATCTTGCTGGTTTGCTGCAGGATGGGAGACCACATTTTGTCTTCACCAATAAGTCAAATTCTTTTGAAATTTCCTTTTTTTTAATTTATTTTTTTATGTATGTGTTTTGTTGTAAACAATAATGTAGGTTATGTGATGTAACATGTGATGTGCAATTTGTGTGTGTGAATAATTTCCCCCTGTTTTGTTTTGTATGTTGGTAATACCTGGGCTTGTTTGTTTGTTGTTTGTGTAAAATCAATCAAATATATATATATTTTTTTTTTTTTAAAAGCCACGTTTCCCCCAAAAAATGTATCTGACCAGATGCTTTACACAACTAAAATCAGTCTGCAAAAGTTCGACCGGGAAACAAAGCCATTTACAAGTCAAGTTTCAAGACCATAAAGAGTTTGTTCAACCAAAAATTCAAAATCACCAATTACTCACTCGTGTCGTTCCAAACACAAGACTTTCATCTTCAAAAAAACTAAAAACGATATTGTTAATGAAGTCAAGCATGTTTGAGCTTCTGTTCAATGACCAAAATTATTGAGAATAAAAGCATTAATTAAATCTGTTCATCATATATAGCCATCCGGTCTCTTCAGAAGACTTGTATTAAACTGCTAGATTCATATGCATTAGTTTTTATGATTTAACACCATATCAGCAGCAATGGCTTTATTCATTGCAATCAGCAGTATTTCAATTTTAAAAAAATTATTCGGATTACAAGATCACTTCAATCAATTGTTTACAATAATTTAACAATTTTGTCTTAAATCAATATACAAGAATGTACTAAATATATACCAATAACAACAGTAATCATAAAAATTACATAGAATCTTTCAATTTAGTAAAATGATAGAAATACAAAAAAAATATTCCATTTAATAAGTGATAGAAATTCAAATTCCAGGAGAAACCTTTTTAAAAATGTCATTAATATATTTTCTGAATAAAAACATTGTCTGATTTCATTTGAAAAGGGAAATTCTATTAAAATAAGTTATGATCTCTTTATGAATGTTCTGAACTGTCAGAAAATAGACGTTCAGTGGAAAGACAGATCTCTCAGATTTCATTAAAAACATCATTTTTGTTTCAAAGATGAACAAAAGTCGTGTGGGTTTAGAACAGAATTCACATTGTTGGGTGATCTAGCCCTTTAAGACATGAAGTTCACAGGTCTTAAATCTTTAAAAGCTATTCAGAGAGGTTTTTTGGGGCACCAATAATCAGCTTATGAATATCTAGTTGCTTGCTACAGAATTTTCAGTTTTCCTCCCCGAGTTACAGCTGTAAAATAACCAGACGCAGCAAACGCTGCAGCGGGATCCAAAACCCCACAGGAGAGAGAGCCAACAAAGGCCTTCAGAGAGAATAAACAGATATAGGAACGGCACCTGCCCGGCTGAAGCATTAGCGCTGAATCAAAAGCTCAGATTATCCCGATACGAGCGTTTATCCGTATATGAGCTTGTGCAGGGCTAATCGTACGACTGCATTCAAAACGCTCCTGCATGCAAATACACGTTCCTCTTCAGACAATAAAGATGCTGTCAAACTCCCAACATCCAAACAGCCCAGAGCCGCCTCGCTGTCTACATAGGCGACTCCCTTCTAAGGCAACATCCCACATAAGTGACGGATCTGGAGCAGCATGTGAAGCACATGGGGGAAACAACTCAAGAGTTGGACATGTTGCTAAACTAATGACATGCTACTCCAAGACATATATTGGGAAACATTCCCACTGAAATTGAAATTTTCCATCTGAGTTTTTGAATGCAGGTATATTTATTAATACGCACTTCTCTGTGTAAAGCAGACCGTCCTGTAATGGATGCTTAATCATGATGTCACACACTAACATTCTCTACATCGTGAGTCACTTCCTGAATCACTGGACAGTCAGGATATCAGTCCAGGAAATGACATCATGCTAACAGTATGCTGACACACTTGTGGTCATGTGAGCGACCAGGCAGTTGAGAAATGAGGGCCATGAAAAATAGTTTTCCCCAAATATTTTAATGAATCAAATCATAAAAAGAAAAAAGAAAACAAAAGTCCAAATAATCAGATCAAATGTTCAGGCCTGTAAAAGAGGTCAACAGAACACAACTAGACTCCAATAACTGAATGTGTGTGAGAGCCAAACTGACCTGACCTACAAATGAAACAACAGGGACACATTTATACAAACGGACTAACACACAAACTGCAAAATACAACAAAATCAAAAAACATTGCTTTCTTATTCCTTTGATCACAGGAATAAATAACATTCTAAAATAGATTACAATAGAATATTTCACAATATTACAGTTTCTACTGTATTTCTGATCTAATAAAATGCAGTCTTGGTGAGTAGGAGAGAACGGTTCAAAAACTGTACAGAAATTTTACAGACCCCAAACTTTTGGACGGTCAATTAGACGTTCATGTAATATCAGATATACAGACATGAATTAAAAACATACAAGGCCGGCATTAATGCCATGCTGGTTTCAGATAACGCAAGCTTTAAAAGCTAGCCAAGCCCAGATCTGACCAGAAGCAGAATCTGAACCAGATGTGTGTGTGTGTGTGTGTGTGTGTGTGTGTGTGTGTGTGTGTGTGGTACCTGGCGGGTTGTTCCTCCGGTGGGCGTGAGGGTCGTCAGGTTCAGCAAAGATACTGGAGGCCATCTTGTTTTTGCGCGCAGGCTTCTCCTCATCGGTGCCGAAGGAGATATTAGAGGCTCCGCCAGGGGGACGCAACACCCTACGAGACATCGGTCAGAAGAACGACACGCAAGTCAACTAATCAATCTCACATACACACTCGGCCTCAGGACACTCAATGGGGCATAAAGGAAACACACTATTAGAAGAAGCACTGGACATTATGACTTACTGTGCAAAATATGTCAACAGTGGAGAGTTGAATAGCATGATACCAGTAGAATTGTCCAGTTTGTGTTGTTTACATGCGAGAACAATGAAGCAACACGCGAAAATTCAATGCAGGGGCGTGTCAGTCGTTTATGTTTGACGAGCAATAATGCAAGTTGGTGGTTAATATTGCATTTTTTTTTCAATAGAAACAGAGTTTTCATTAGTCTAACATCACACTTACATTACATTATTTAACGAAATATCAGAAGCACAAGGATATTTTTAATGACAAACTCAGAAACAGCCAAGAATATTAAAATAATCATAACAATAAAACTTCAATAGTCAATTAGGCTACATTCAAATAGCAATTATATAGGCTAAGCTCTTTAATTTGTTACCAAATCTAAAACCTTGACAGACGTCTTTAAAATGACCATAAATTCTTTATTTTTTATATATATAAAACTGTTGCCTAATATAATTTAAAGCAGGACAGTTCAATAAAACATGCTTTATAGTCAATGAAGTCAAAAATCACATGAGCATTTAGTTCGTTGGATTATGCAAAATATATTTGCACATGGCATATGCTTTTAATAGAAGATGTACATTTGATCGGTTCATCCATTTCCTGGTAATTGAACGCATGACCTTGCGGTTTGAGCTCCACAAGAATTACCAGATGGTTATTAAAAATATGCACCACTTAGGGAGCATAAATGAATATTTTGTGATGTAAACTGGTTACACTGATAGAAAGCAACTCACACAATGGATTTTTTAAATCATACTGCCCACCCCTAAACTGGACACACACACACACACACACACACAGCTGACTAGTCCAGCTCATCTGCTCACAACAAGTGCAGATTCCATCGTTGGATGGTTTTCATTCAGCACATATGTTGAATCATTAAAAAGACACGAGGGCGGGTGTCAGCGAAGCCCGGATGAAAAGCAGTGGCCCTGTGATTGATGTTTCTGAGGGAAGCCCTAATCAATGCTTAAGAAAACCTCCTCCTGGAGACCAGCTGACACCCGACGGCAGCTGTCAGGCTCTCGCCTCGTCCACACGCAACTTTCTGCTCCCTTTGTCAAAGGAATCGACGGTGCGGAGATTAGAAAACCATCCAGCGCCGTCTGGAGGCACTGGTTAAACAGCTAATGCCTTAACCAGACTAAAGCTTTGGGATCAGATCAGGGGACTTTAGCAGGAGAAGGAGAAGAAGGCCGCGTCGCTCGAGACCCCACCCAACCGGCACAGGACACACACATGCCATTAAAAATCCTTCCTCAAGCCCAAGATACATGCTGAAAACATCACTAAATCAGACCGACTGACCAATAAACACGCCTGCTCTCGGCTTGACCTACATTTCTGGCCATCCTGCTGAGGGAAACCCCAGACACACAGGATTTAGAGAGGAAAAATGGGGAAAATCACTTGGATTTTACAGGGAAATGAGCAGTCAGGGTGGCAACATGTTGCACCAAGGATGTCTAGAAACTAGACAATGCCAGAATCCTCATTTAAAAGCAACCTCGCTTCAGTGCAACAAAAGCCACTGCAACATTTTTTGACATGCAAATGCCAGAATGCATCTCCATCCCTCCCTCGCTCGCTTGAAAGTTACAGTGATATCATTTCTGGACACACAAACACACCTAAAAAAGAATAAAAATGAGTTAGTCTGGATCACACAGTCCTTTGGCCGGACTTGCAAATCTTCCACTGGTTGGAAGACATTCAATGCATCTGTTCCAAGCCTAGTATCAGAAACCTTTTAAGGACAATGGAGCGTGTATTTTTGGGCCAGAGCTCGAGGATACACTCAATAGTCAGATGACTGAGATTAAACAGATAGAAAAAAAAAAATAATAGAAAAAAAGAAAGAAATAAGCAGCAGAGAAAGCATCCATTCATGAAATCATAAAGCAATGCACAATGCAAACAAAACTTTAAAGCAAATCTCCCAGTTTGAGATGCAGTGGCAGCCTGCCAACCCAATTCCTGTATAATGGGTGAAGTTTGGCCAGCAAAACACCAGACATCAGACCAAATACACGTCAAACCTGGGTATAATGTGCCAGGACTGGATCTCACATCAGAATATGGGTGGATATGGGTCTTCATGGGCAGGAGGAAGAGGATGATGATGATGGTGGTGGTGGCAGACAGTCTGGGTGAATTCAGATCAAATGGAAATGTGGATCAAGCTAAATCCATTAAAATCCACATATTAAGGTTGATTAGCTTCATTTGCACTCGCGTATTGGAGGATGAATCCATCCATCAGCCCACCATCATCATCATCATCATCATCATCACCTAGAGCTCTTCTTTTGTCTGCCTGGCGAACGCAACAAACCCGTTTAAATCCATTTACCTGGAGCTGTTTTTGGCACCGGGCTCCATGCCTGTGAAAGTGGTCGTCGTAGTCATGTTGCGCGGGTATTGTGCTCGCTAAACCGCGGTAGAAACCCTTCAGCTGGACTGAATTCGTGTAAGTCGTTTATCCCGCATGGACTCCGCCCGGACCAGCTGAAATCCGAGCGCAACGGAGCGGCCCTTTAGACCAGCCCACGAAACCCCGCCCACCGGGGCGACGCGCGATCTGATTGGACAGAGCTCAGCGGTCCCTGGCGTTCGATTGGAACAGCGGCCGTCAATCAGACAGCAGCCTTCCTGGGTTCATGTGATGTGGTTTACTGCAGAATCACCCATAGGCTATTTACTAAAACGTGATGTGCACATATTTACATTATAAAAATGTATAAATTACATTCAAACTTTAAAGTTAATCCTTAATAAACGCCATTTTTTTACTATAATTTTTTAATATAGAAAATTTAAATAACCATAACAATAAAACTTCAATAGTCACATTCAATAATAATGTAACAATATTTTTCTTAACCTAAAATACATAGCATTTATGTAAGCTCTTCAATTTGTTACCAAATAGGGCAGCACGATTAATCGCAATTTCTAAAATTGAAAAATTATAATATAATTATGAATCATATCTTAAATTCTTCAACCTTCAATGCATTGTAATTGTGTGAAATTATATCTAATTATGTTAAGTCATTTATACGTCATTTTGAACAATTGCAAAAATGACGTCAGTATTATTTGAAACAAACAATTTAAACATGCATGTCATTCAGCGAGTGCAATGACTAAACACACACACACACACACACACACACACACACACACACACACACCGGCAGTTTGATAAAAAGAGAATATTTTATTTTCACAAGAGATTAGACAATACAGACAGATGCTGGACTTGTCCGAAACATGAATCCCCTCGTACGTACGAGTCAAAACATGTTTAACACAAGCGTTAAAGCACTATACAAGATCACTACCATAAAAAAAAAAAAAGAAGTTTTAAAACCAAATCGTCTGAATGGAAACCAGGAAATCAATTTGAACTGCAGGCTTAAGCTTCAACATTTCTGTATGTTTTCTTTAAACACACAATCAAAATAACTTGGAAAAAGCCGGCGCGCTCACATCTGAACTCAGGCGCGCGGCTCGTGTCCTCGGGTCAATGATTCGAAAGAGGAAACATGTATTAGTTGGTCTATACACAGATGACAGTCTTCATGATAGTTCAACTTGGGCTTAACGTGTCAGATTTCACAGATATTAACAAACCCAATGCAATAATTACTGTAGCAGGAACCCTTTATGTACAAAACCAAAAGAAAACGTGATGAACTGAAAACACTATACAACAGCAGTTACAGAAAACCATGAGGAGAGAGAGAGAGAGAGAGAGAGAGAGAGAGAGAGAGAGAGAGAGAGAGAGAGAGAGAGAGAGAGAGAGAGATCTGATTTAGATGTGTCCTCCTGTCTGTTGCTGGAAAACGTCGATTGTGTCTTCATCCTCCATTTCCAACTGTGGAAGAAGAACATGAGGGTTATTATTCAGTATTATTAATAAACAAGACTTCCTGTTGACCGTGGAATCGACACAGTTCGCTTCTATCCCATGATGCAAATCTACAATGATGCTGTCAACCCGGATTTATTCAGAGGGCGAGATGACCTCTGTGATATTTCTGACTGAATCTTGTTTTATTGCCTGAACCTTCATCTAAGAGCACATGATACCAGCTCTGTCTAAAGCATGCATTAACTTCTAATCAACATGGAAAAATCGGCTGGGAAAATAAGCGCAGGACATTTCCATCAGGATTTGATTGGATGATAAAAAGTGGTGTATGATATGATTGGATAATTTTTCTCATTTATCAATAATAATACTCACTGGATTTTAATTTTGTACTGAAATAATAAAAAAAACTGTAATCAAATGATTTTTTAAATTAATATAAAGGCACTACAAGAAACATGACCAATGTATTAATATGTAATATGTGTGTATGTATATATATATATATATATATAGTGAGGAAAATAAGTATTTGAACACCCTGCTATTTTGCAAGTTCTCCCACTTGGAAATCATGGAGGGCTCTGAAATTGTCATCGTAGGTGCATGTCCACTGTGAGAGACATAATCTAAAAAAAAAAATCCAGAAATCACAATATATGATTTTTTAACTATTTATTTGTATGATACAGCTGCAAATAAGTATTTGAACACCTGTCTATCAGCTAGAATTCTGACCCTTCTATGACCTGTTAGTCTGCCTTTAAAATGTCCACCTCCACTCCATTTATTATCCTAAATTAGATGCACCTGTTTGAGGTCGTTAGCTGTATAAAGACACCTCTCCACCCCATACAATCAGTAAGAATCCAACTACTAACATGGCCAAGACCAAAGAGCTGTCCATAGACACTAGAGACAAAATTGTACACCTCCACAAGGCTGGGAAGGGCTACGGGGAAATTGCCAAGCATCTTGGTGAAAAAAGGTCCACTGTTGGAGCAATCATTAGGAAATGGAAGAAGCTAAACATGACTGTCAATCTCCCTCGGACTGGGGCTCCATGCAAGATCTCACCTCGTGGGGTCTCAATGATCCTAAGAAAGGTGAGAAATCAGCCCAGAACTACACGGGAGGAGCTGGTCAATGACCTGAAAAGAGCTGGGTCCACCGTTTCCAAGGTTACTGTTGGTAATACACTAAGACGTCATGGTTTGAAATCATGCATGGCACGGAAGGTTCCCCTGCTTAAACCAGCACATGTCAAGGCCCGTCTTAAGTTTGCCAATGACCATTTGGATGATCCAGAGGAGTCATGGGAGAAAGTCATGTGGTCAGATGAGACCAAAATAGAACTTTTTGGTCATAATTCCACTAAATATGTTTGGAGGAAGAAGAATGATGAGTACCATCCCAAGAACACCATCCCTACTGTGAAGCATGGGGGTGGTAGCATCATGCTTTGGGGGTGTTTTTCTGCACATGGGACAGGGCGACTGCACTGTATTAAGGAGAGGATGACCGGGGCCATGTATTGCGAGATTTTGGGGAACAACCTCCTTCCCTCAGTTAGAGCATTGAAGATGGGTCGAGGCTGGGTCTTCCAACATGACAATGACCCGAAGCACACAGCCAGGATAACCAAGGAGTGGCTCTGTAAGAAGCATATCAAGGTTCTGGCGTGGCCTAGCCAGTCTCCAGACCTAAACCCAATAGATAATCTTTGGAGGGAGCTCAAACTCCGTGTTTCTCAGCGACAGCCCAGAAACCTGACTGATCTAGAGAAGATCTGTGTGGAGGAGTGGGCCAAAATCCCTCCTGCAGTGTGTGCAAACCTGGTGAAAAACTACAGGAAACGTTTGACCTCTGTAATTGCAAACAAAGGCTACTGAACCAAATATTAACATTGATTTTCTCAGGTGTTCAAATACTTATTTTTAACGTGCGATTAACGCAGCGCGTATTTTCTGTTTGACCCGTGGCCCAACCTCTAGTTGGAGAAATGGAGATACACAGTGTTGCCAACTTAGCGACATTGCAGACGCCTTTAGCGATTTTTTTCCCTTCAACAAAGCGCCCAAACCTTGTTTAGTTTCTGAGAATCTACCGGTACCGCCAGTACTGCTCTCTCAGCCGGCGCGCGCACTCTCGCGCTCTCTCTCTCTCTCTCTCTCTCTCTCTCTCTCTCTCTCTCTCTCTCTCTCTCTCTCTCTCTCTCTCTCTCTCTCTCTCTCTGCGTCTCGCGCGGAGGAGCAGCGCTTTAATTCAGTTAAGCACAGATATTATGTTGCTTCACTAATTTTACAAGTATAGCCGAAATCAGAGCACAGATATTGTCTTTATCTTATGTGAATTTGATTTCACCAGACGACGGCTCGATTATCAGAATTGTTGTGCAGATTAACTTAACGTCTTGGAAGGGACAGCTGGTTATGTCTTAATGGGTCGCGTTTCAGTCACCATTTAAAATTCATTCCGTTGTTTGACAACAGAAACAGTCAAATATACCAATGAAAACAGTTTTATTGAGAATTTAGCTTCATCAAAATGGGCACAGAGAGAGACAAACTACAATGTAATAATAAATAATAAATGTACATTTAGCATTTTCAGAAGAGCTGCCCTGTCATGCAAAAATCTAAACATGTTTGTGTTAGTAAATTGCTCAGTACAAAGAAAGAATAGTAATGGTAACCTGGCATTTTTTTTGTTCTTTCTATTATGTCTAATAGACATGAACAAGTTCTTTGAAAAACATCTATGACCTTTGAAACATGTCTCGTCCTTATGCTCTATATTGACTATGGTTTCAATAATAAACATACATTTGCATAAAGCATCTATATTTATCCATGCCCACATTGATTAGAGTATTACAAACTTGAAAAGTATTAATTTAAGGTACATTTAGAACAAATAAAAAAAAGTGCGATTAAATGTGATTAATCGCGAGTTAACTCATGACAATCATGCGATTAATCGCGATTAAATTTTTTAATCGATTGACAGCCCTAATATATATATATTATCATTCCAGTAATTGATGTAACAGAGTTGGAAAGAAATCTACATAGTTATCATGAAAATAGTGTCACAGTGTAATTAGGCTTCATTTTCTTAATATGATTAATAATGCAATTAGGCTTTGTTTTATTAAGTATCGACTGAATATGAGCTGGACATTCAGGCTTTGTGAGCTTCGCCTTTTACTTTGCGATGAATAGAGTTCAGTTTGATTCCTTCTGGTCTTAAGGCCAATTCACAGCGCACAGACAAACATGTTTGCTGGGTTTTGTCGGATCAGTGTGTGTGTGTGTGTCTGTTGGCGTTGGTCGGGGTTTGTTTTCACTCGACTGAACATGTTCAATCAGTGTCTGTCGGGGCAGTGTGAACATGACAGATATTTTTCATTAAATTATAAATCCAACAGCCAACTTGTTTGTTGCCGTCTGTGGGCTGTGGATTGGCCTTTAAACACCTCTGCACACAACCACACACACACACACAAACAAATATTATTATCATTATGGGGACATTCCATAGGCATAATGGTTTTTATACTGAGCTAATGATATATTCTTTCCTCTAACCATAACCCTACCCATCATTAAGAAAACATAATTTACTATAGATTTATAACCTTTTTTCCTCATGGGAACCAAGAAAATGTCTCAACAGGGGAAAAATGACTGGTATTACTATTCTAGTGGGGACATTTGGTCCTTATAACACACAGACACACACACACACACACACACACACACACACACACAGAGTGATGTCATACCTGTGCGGGCGTGTCTGTTTCATTGATAGGCTGTCCGTCAAACCGGAACCGAATCTGCCTCATCGTCAGTCCCTGCAGAAACACACGAGCACATCAGTCCAACACACTTCACCAACACTCAACATCTGTGCTAGTTATACACTAGATTTCATTAATATGTTGAATTAGCTTCAGTTTTCATTCAAATGTTTGTTATATTTTAGTAATTTTGTAATGAGCTTTTGACATTTTTATTAGTTTTGGTTTATTTTAAATATTAATGTTTATTTATTTTTTTATTCGTTATTAATGATACATTTTATTTAGTTATTTTAATTTAAAATTCTGATGAAATTCTCTGGCAAATATATTTTATTTTAATTTAATTTATTTCAACTTTATTTCAATTAACAATAATGTGTTAATAGTATTAATTAGCGATAATAACCTGCTGAAAACCAAATAAACCCTAATGAATTACTAAATTAGACTTTACGTTACATTTTTTAATGTAATATTCATATTTTCTTTTTTTAATTTTTCTTAACTTTATTTCAATGAACAAAAATCGTGTTTTAATAGTGTTAGTTAGTGATAATAACCAGCTGAAAACTGAATATATCCTGAATGAATGAATGACTCAATTAGGCTTGTTCTTTTTAACGAATCGGTTGAATCGACTGGCAAATCCCTCTGAAAAGAAAGCAGGGTTAACATCTGAGGGCGCATCCACATCCACATCCACATCCACATCCACATCCACATCCACATCCACATCCACATCATCTTTTAAACCTCAACCCAAGAAGAGTCAGACAGAGATCAGCTGAAACCTCAGGCCCTGATATGTGTTTTCTGCTGTCGACACGGGTTTCCTCCGCTTCCTTCCACTGAACGCTGTCCTACTTCTGCCGGCCAAACTCACAGCGCCACAATGAGATTAAGCCCTGCGCCTCTGCCAGGAGAACATGTTCCCGACCTGAAGATCACGAGGAGCATCTTAACCCCGTGTGTTTACAGCGTTGATAAACCCTGTGTGTGTGTGCACGGATGTGAGGACGCCAGTCTGGTCCTGTGTGTCTTAGTTTCTTCGTGAACATACGTGAACATTCGAGTCCTTGCTGTTTCTCTGAGCCTCGGAGCGGATGCGCAGGACCGTTAACCGGACGCGAGGGAGTGATAGAGCCAGCAGACGGAGAGGCCGTGGAGGAAGTTATTGATCAGGCTGAGGAGCTTTAGTGCCGTTATATCAGACTCGTATTCATATGTCCTGCTTCAATCCATCCTCAAGGTCTTTCATTGTTGTTTTAATGACAGACGGGTGGAATAAACCAGACTCAGGATTCGTCTGAACAATGCTCTTGGATATTGTCTAACAATATTAATTATCCTTATTCGTGCAATTTGTAAAAAGTACATAATGTTTAGTTTACGACTGCATCTGTTTCTGAATAAATGATCTCATATCTAAGCTTTTAATCATAGTGTTCTCTCATTGTTTATGTATAGTAATTTTAAAGTCTCCCAGTGGTGAAAATCAAGTTTTTAATGTTGTTTATATGTCTATGTGGCGTTATTAATATGCTTTCAGACAAACCATGTGCAAATTCATAAGTCTTTTCTCCTTAAAACTGCAGTGAATCAAAGACAGTCTCAAAAACACAGTTTGAAATCGCTGGTGTTTCTGACGTCACAAACTACCTTGTAACCAATCAGATCAACGTGTGATCGTCAACCAGTGGATCTCTGAGCCTCTGTGAGTGAGTGGAGGCGGGGCTCATTTGCATATTCATAGAACTGCGCATACTAAATGAGGCAAGGGTGTAGAGTTACATTCAAGATATTATTTTTTATAGGAAAAAAACGATTACATATGTCATTTTGGTTTAGTTTTAAGGGATAAAATGATTGACCACGGGGGGACTTTAAATGGTTTCCATAAGGAAAGGCGACCATCGAACGTCGAACATAAAAATGCTAAGATCATGCTTAAAATATTAAAAGCATGCCTTAAAAACCCCTTGTTACCACATTACAGTATCCTAGGTGGCCTTTCATTATTGAGTATATCTTTGAAATATGTTGTCATGCGGTTGCATTGTTTTGTGAGGGTGAAAAGGTCCGAGGTGCAATAAAACGAGAGCACAGAATAGAGCGCAAGAGACGGTTCCGGTAGTAAAAACTCCATTCACTTTCTCCACAGGGAAATTGATTTTTTTTAATGACAACTTATAAACCAACCTTTAAAGCCAGCCCTACTGTGAGCTGCGAGGCTGTTAATCGTGCTCCTGCTGAAGCCGTCAGCCCTCATTACTTAAACTTATTTTAAAAAGTCTATATATAAACTCAACATTATATAGTCTATATATAAAATCAACATTTGTGATGAGTAGCTTCTCCATTGTTTTTAATTCCGATTATGCTGTTTGCAATGCATCATGGGATTGTAGTTCTTTCCCTCACTAAAGCCGTAAGTTCACAGTCCTGTACTTTTGTGTTTTTGTCAGATTTTCAAAGACTTTTTTCCTTCAAATAAATGTTTTTAATGTTGTGATTCTCCTCGTAGCTGATTGTCTTGGCTCATGGCTAATAACTTTTTTTTAATGATACTCTTAATTAGTGTATAATTAGGGCATTTCTCTCTTTTTTGGGGTATGTTGTTTTGTATATTTTGTAAACAAACAATTTTTTGTGTAATAATATATGCAGTTTAATTAATAATAAATAAATAAAAATTCTGCCAATATAAACCATTATAAATGCCATTATAAATATGTTTATAACCAATATAAACAATACTTAATTTCTAATAATATTTTGTGTTGTGTTATTGTTGTTGTGTTGACAAACAAGGAAAATTCTACTGTATGTCTTCAGTGAAGAAACTATGATGGGCTTGTGGAAACCTTGTCTATATTTTGCACATGAACTCTAATATGTGCCGCCAGGACTTCAAAATACTGTCGGGACGGTAAGTTGTCGATCCTTGTAGCTGAGAAGCACTGTGTGTGAGAGTGTGTGTGTCGTGATGATCTCACCTGTCTCTCACAGTAGGCCTTCATGAGCTTGCTGAGGGGTGTGTGTCTCTTGATTTTGAACTGGACCACGGACCCGTCCTGTCCCGCCACCTTCAGGTTGATGTGGTCGTTGTTCTCTGTCTTCACCCCCTCCTGAGAACACAAAAACACAACGTACATGAATATGAGATATCTTACATCACTCTTCCTTGCATGTTTTAGGTGCATCTCATTTGTAACTATTAAATGTAACTATGCATAATATATCGGACATGTTGGTCGACCAATACACAGAAAATACTGTAAGTAAGATTCTAGACAATGGCTTATCTGTAATCTATAGTATGAAAGGAACCGTTTGATGATTAAAACAGAATGAATGTGAGTCACATGACAATAACATGGAAAGGGAAAGCAACAGGCTATCATGTGACCATTGTGGCGAATATGGAAACTAGTTTCATCCTTTTTAAAGGAACCCCGGGTATTAAGACTTGTATGCCTTACTAGATTACTGTTTTCCCAAAGTATACAGATATAATATACAATTCATGAAATATGTCTTAGGGTACGTTTACACGACAACGATACGCTTAAAACTGAGAAGTTTTTCCTTTGAGTTTTCGGCGTACAGACGACACCATTAGCAAAACGATCCCCATTCACACGGATCTACGAACACGACTTAAAACGCTGTATTCTGCGGCCAGGCCAGTAGATGGCGATGAAACACTATAGACTGAACACGTAATACGCATGTGCATGAAGTCTTCCTCTTCAGAGATTACACAAGAACGTTTTCAAAAACTTGCACTTTGAAACCCAATTTCAAAAGTTGGCGTTTTCAGGGACCCAAAATGCCGTTGTCATGTAAACCAACGACCAAAATGCGTAAAATGTTTTAAGCCCTTAAAGGAGCATTGCGTAGGTTCTGAAATTTCTAACAGTTACTGACACCAGTGGCCGTTAGAGGAACTGCAGGCAGTCTCATGCTCGTTCTCGGTGCGCACACGCTCGTACGACCACATCAACCAGGGTTGCCGCAACAACCACTGAAGGTTCATCGAGATTCACCAGCATAATGTTTGAGGTAAGAAAACACCATTTGAAAACAATACCGATTGCCGCTGCTTACTAATAATGGCTGCCGTGCCGTACGGATGTAAGCCCAAGTAGACGAGAACGCGCATGACGTCACATTTTGTGAATTTTCGCACTGATTCGGGCCCGACGACTCCACACACAATTGAGCCTACAGGCTGATAGAGGCAACCATTAGTCAGTCAAGGTGTCATTCTTTTTATTACATCATGGTTGGGTCATACATGTAAAAATGAAAACTCTATCTTAAAGATTTTTTTTAAGTAAAAACCTACACATAGCTCCTTTAAGCTGTTATAAAATTTGAGGAAAAAAAGTTGACATTGCAATGCATTCTGGGTAGTCCTAGTGAGTGACGTCAAATGGTGGCACCGATCTCGGCACTGCTATCTTGATCCCTCTGTGTTACAAAAATATCATCTGTTGAACAATTTTTCTTTTCAATTTGAGCCAGAGCGAAAATTAGCGAGGATGAAAACTTCAAAGCGAAAAACGAAGACGATCGGAGGCGAGAGGTGGGGCAAAACGGATGGTGTCTCTGTGGCTATTGCTTGCCGATGCTAACCGAGAGGGAGAGCGTTTGAATGTCTACCAGGATGGCATCTAGCGTTCCTTGTCACTGGCGACATATTTAAAAGTTTTTTCCTTGACATTTGTTTTGTCATGCCTTAAATTAGCTTGAATGTAACGATTAGCCACGCCTCCACTCACTCGCACAAGCTCAGAGATCCACTCCTTGACGATCACACGTTGATTTGATTGGTTACAAGGTAGTTTGTGACTTCAGAAACACCAGCGATTTCAAACCGTTCTTGAGACTGTCTTTGGTTCACTGCAGTTTTAAGGAGAAAATACTCAGCAATGGTGTTGACTAATGAATTTATTTGCACTTGGTTTGTCTTATAGCACAGTATAAACACAACATATAAACAACATTAAAAACTTGATTTTCACCACAGGGGGACTTTACAGGGGGGACTTTCACCACAGGGGGACTTCCTTTTAACTATTTGAATTGTACACGATTTGGTGTGGGTTTTATAATTAAACTCAAATGAACGTGATAAATCCTCATTCATGTGACACGCTCAGTTCAGTTTTAGTCTTTTACATTTGGATGTATTGCAATAATAACAGACTCATGCATGTTCATCTTAGTGGTGTTATTTGTGGCTTTATTGGCAGTGTTGTGCTTGAGTTGCTGTGCTTCACGTGATGGATGCTCACATTTGAATCACATCATCAGATCAAACCAACAGAAAACTACTTTCCATCAGGTCTCAGTCAGCAAATACACGGCGCACACATAAAACACGCATATATTAGCAATATATGTCTGATATTAGACCATTTCTCCGCGTTATTTTCATTTGAACGCGCCTGTGTGTGTCGCGCGCGGTGTGAGCTCGCCACGCGCGTTCACACGTCTTCTTCCGGTGTTTCTGAGGCGGCAGTTACAGGATTTATCCACTAAGCGCGATATTTCACATTAAATATGAAACCATCTGTGTTCTCCCATGTTTTCACAATCCCTCGCACGACTTAAACTGTGACTAAATAAAATTATCCCTTCATTTGTAAACGTCACTCACCTTGGGTTTCTCGTCGGCCATGGTTATTGTATTTGCGCTTCTCTACGCCGCCACACAAAGAATCCGCGGGGACGCGCACGTCCGCGCCCCCGATTAAAAACAGGCCTTGCGTGCGCGGTCACGAGCGGCGCGTCCGTTCTCCGCGCTCTGTCACGATTGGCTAGAGCAGGTCACATGTATCGTGTTACGCGCGACGGTGATGTAATGCGCGAGACCATGGAGCCGGGGACACATGCACGCGCATTCGTGCACGTCTTATCTTGAAAAAAAAAACGTTGAACAAAATATGAATATAAATGACACAAATCGATGATTTTTTAATAGTAAATATCACATATAATCAGATACAAGACAGGGAATCTATTATAATGGCGTACATCGAGTATTGTGTTGTTTCTGAGGGGAAAATGACCAACTGCTCCTGTCACTGGAGTGGGAAGGGAAGCCATTTTGTTCTTTATGTAATTCACAGATCAAGCTGAACGTACCGCAGCCATTATTTATTAATAATTCAAAATGACTGTGAGGAAAAGGCCTATAACAAACAAATGAAATAATTTACACTACATTCTGAATAAAACCTCTCTTATGATCATTTTATACCATTGACAGAAAAATATATATATTAGGGCCATATATAAAACAGTTTATTTCAAAGAAACATTACAATGTGTAAAGAAATAAGTTCAAGCTTTAAAATCACAACAACAAAAAAAAAATCCATAATTACACCATAGTTTAAAAGGAATACCATTAAAAGCAAGTCATTACAAACCCTGGCCCTATATACAGTATAAAAGCAACATTTTAAGCTAGAACACTATTTATAATAACTTAAATTAAAACATAAAAAAAAAATAAAAAAGCACTATATATTCTAGGGATGCACAATATATCGGCCACTATCTCGGTATAAGAAATGCGGAAAGAAACTTTCCGATAAGAAAATGTCTCCTTTATATTAAAGCCGATAAATAATGGCTTATTTCCTTCTACTGAGACACTTCAGATGCGCACTGTTAAACATGATGGTTTTGAATGCTTGAAATATGATTGAAATATGAAAAACTTAAATACAGTTCAGTGCAACATGCAAATCTGTCAAATAGGCTGCATAAAATTTTAATGAGAACATTGTGTGTTTGTGGCATGGCTTTTAATGATGAGACTTTTGTTTTTGTAATCAGGCTATCAAAAATTATATAAAATTTTGATTTTAAACAGTTATCGGCTTTCAAATATAAGGAATCATCAGTTATCACTATCGGCCAAAATGTTCATATCGGTGCATCCCTATAATTCTTATCAGATATGTCCAATTAAAATAGCTAGAATTGTCATCGGACCACTGAAAATCCTTTAGAGAACAAAAACACATGCGATTTGTAAATATTCAAAAAACGCTAATCTTATTTTTCTCCTTTATTCTTCATCTTTATGAAAATATGACAAACATGTGTGATTGCTATGAATTGTTATTAAACACTACTGATAATTCTGAAACAATGTTTCCTTATAATAACAACAACCATATAATTTGAAACAAATATAAACAGAGCATAATTTATATTTAATTGTCGATTAGTGTTTTACTCAGGCGTTCAGTGCGTTGTACTAACCGCGCGCAGGCTCCAGGGGTCCTTCAGGCTCATGGCGCTCGATTCTGAGCGCTGAACGTATTGAATGTTGTTCAGATCATAAAACTGTTTAAAATCATATTTTTCACTGTTAAGCAGGAGGATTTAATATCTCCGGATGATGGAGGAGGTGGACGTGGAGCCCAGTCCCACGGTACGTGCTGGTTTATGCTGGTTCTTCAGTCCATATGATTATTAAGAAACGGTAGTATGCATATGTGAAGAATACACATGTTCTGTGGTGTTACCATGGTACCTGAATGTAGTGTTACTAAATTATAATATACCGTGGTACTCCATAGTATTTCAATAAGTTGGTATATAATTATATACACTATGGAATTAACTTATCATAAGCAGGCTACCATGGTATATATGTATTGTATAAACTGGCTTATTCTTATATATTACTGAATGATTACCATGGTAGAGCCGCTTGTTCATATACTCCATTTGTTTTTCTTGCAGTTGATTCCCGGCGCTGGATTTCATCAGAGACACTTGGGTTTTGAATGGGGTCCTGGAGATCTGTTAGTCTATGAGACAAACTATAAACTACAAGGTATTAATAACATCCACACTGGATCCTGGAAAGAGTGTGTGTGAAAGAGGCATCATTAAAAACTGTCAATGGTGTGTATTCCTGCTCAGGTCCGAAGTCTGCGGGCTCTCCGTTCGTCCACATCGTGAGGAAAGATGAAGATATCTGCTCTCCCATCCTGCGTAAGCTCTTCAACGAGTCGCATCTCATCTTCGTGGGGCTGCAGAAAATCAAAGAGGACGTCCCGAGCAAAAACAAGAAGACGCAGTGAGTCCTCAGACCTCAAACGTCGCACGCAGACAGAGCGTGTCCTGGTGTGTGTTTGTGGTTGTGATCTGTCATTGTTTCCCGCAGGTTCGTGAGCATCAGTAAGAACTACAGGTCTGTGATCAGAGCCTGTATGGAGGAACTTCAGCAGAACGCAGGTAAGCGGTCACATGACACACGCATCACGCATGAGGAGGATGATGCATTTGATCAGCTGATCACGCTCTGTTTCTCTTCCCAGTTTCAGCACAAGAGGGGTCTATAGCGTCACAGTATGGAGATCAGGTACTGATCACATCAAATATGAATTGACTAATACAGTAACTCATGGCCAGTGCAGATTGTTTTATTTTAATGTTTAGTTGTCTGATAAATGATGTGCAGAACCAGTGTTTCGATAGTAGATTCATTCTAACTGAAACTATTTTAAAAAACAAAAAAACATTTTCGTTAATTTTCGAAAATTAGAAATGTTGCATTGGTAACTAACTGAAATAAAAGGACTATAATACTAAAATTTAAATAGAAATTAATAAAAAATTAATGGAAATATAAAAAAAAGGACAAAGACAAATATAAAAGAAATGGTTATAACTTAAGTTAAACAAAATGAAAACTGAAAATATAAAAATTATTTTGAAATATCAATAAATACTATAATAGTATAGTAATATAATTTTATATATGTAAATATATAATATAAATTATTCCTTATTTTTAAAGATAAAGTATTCATTAGATTACAAATAATATTCATAATACTATAATAGTATATTATTATTGCTAAAGTAACACAGATCTATATTTATTTTATATGCATTAATTTGTCAAGATGAATTAATCATTAATTACAAAAATATGAATACTATAATAGTTTATTAATATTACTAAAATAACACTAATTTCTAATTGTTATACGCTTTATTTTATTAAGATAAATTAATCTTACAAAAATATTAATAAATACTATAATAATGTATTAATATTGCTAAAATATCATTAATTTCTATTTATTTTGTTTTATTTTATAAAGATAAATTAATTATTAGATTACAAAATATCAATAAATACTATAATAGTATATTAATATTACTTAAACAAGACAAATTTTCGAATTATTTTATGTGCTTTAATTTATACAAATACATTCGTCATTAGATTGCAACAATAACTTTATATGTACTCATTCTGAATATTTTTATAATTATAAATTGATTAAGAATTAAACAAGTGTTTCTAAAAGTAAGAATGTCTTTATTTTTAATTTAAAAAATGTACCATCTCTGAAACAGTCTTTCTGCTGACATAATGCTGACACATTTATTATGATCTAATCAAACCGTGGTGGAACAAATCAGATTTTCAAACATGTCCTGTTATTGTTGATCTGATCTCTGTAGGTGTCTATTCTCTTGGCCATCGAGCTGATCTGGAACCTGTGTGAGGTGCTGTTCATCGACGCATCTCCAGGTACAGACGCCTGCGCTGCTCAGATTGAGACAGAGCGACACCTGTCATAATCTGAAAACGACGCCCACTGGGGGGGTGGGGGGGCGGGTGTGTGTGTGTTTGGGGGGGGGGACAATCCAACCGTCTCCATTGACTTTGCATTGCGAGAAGCTGCATCCTTGTCATTTATGACTTATAACACTACACAATGTCTAAACGCTCTCATGTGACAAGGTGAACAGCAGGGGTCGGCAACAGGCCAAAACTGTCCCGCCAGCAATAATATCTGGAAATAGATCTGTCATGACAGCAACAGTTACTCACAATCACTCTGTCTTTAGTGATTTTGCCTTCAAAATAAAAGTACGAGAATGTTTTTGCAGCAATGTTTTATTTTGAGATTAATTGAGAGCTTTTAATTAGAAAACTTCTGAAAGACATTCAAAGAGTCTGTGGATCGCTGGACACACCTCTAAAATAGCCGTCATGAAATGTCTAATTTTATATTCTTTGCAAACAGCGACAACCTCGTTGCAGATAAGACACTGGTTTGCATTCACAAAACTAGGTAGGATGAACACAAAGGTGTCTTTCCATTCTTCTTTGTATGGCCTATTTTCGCTGTCAACTTTCATCTTCAGACTCTTTGATAGTGCCGTTGTCTCTCACCAGCTTAAATGTTAACATCACTCTGCACACGACGTAATAGCGTACCTCTAGCACGCAAACAATTAAAAGTTGTTAAAATAAACAACTAAAATGTAACAGTTTAGCACGTGAGGATGCCAAGGAATAATTCTGAGTGTAAAAGTAGGCTACATCAAATAATTATTACAATAAGTTAGGCTCCATTGTGTAACAAGCAAATTAAAATTATGCACATTTATCATTCACAAAATGGAAAAAGGAAATAAAAATAGTTTGTTAAGAGCATGACTCAAAAATAATGGGTTTATTCAAGTCCTCTTTTATTTTTTTATCCATTTTTATCCATAAGAGTTATTTTTATTCATTCCGCATCTCCCACATATGTGTGTTTTAGCAAGGCGGGATGTGTTACAAGATGCCGCAATATGTGGGGAGACATGGAGTGGGTCAGACATGATTTTGACCTTCATTAAGTTTTGTAGAAAGCCTTTCTTTAAAGTAAATTTCATTTTGTATAAATTGTATCTTAATTTTAATCAGTGTTTCATCAACCAATTGCCTGGATTTAATAAATAAGAATATAGCAGACAATATAATCAGCACGTGGAGGAGTGGGCACGATCACTAGCATTGCTCGTGAATTGGAGCTCGTCTCATAAATGAACTGAAACTGAAACTCACAGACATCAGACATATATATTTATAGAAAGCTTGAAATGTCTACTTTCAAACAAAACGATTCAAAACGAAAAGAAACAGTCTACTCTCTGCTTATGTAATCCGTATGAAGTGTGCATTTCTCTCTATAGGAGCGTTCACTACTGCGGTCACTATTGCAGCCGACACTGACACACACATTTATTAATAAACAATTAAAATGTCTCCTTGCTATATTTGAAACATTAATAATCATTACTTTTGCCGGTTCTTTGTGACAGCTTTTAGGTGCGTTACTGGCAGCGTCACCCTCGGGTTACATGAACGTGTCAGCACTGAAAACATGGGGATTTTTTAGACAATAATCGCACAACCTATTCGAAATTCTATAATTAAATCAACTAATCGAATATTTGAAAATCGTGACTCATCCCTAGTCACTCACCACTGCTTTATTAATGTATCCAGTGTAAAACCTGGACACCGCCACACAAGTGTGGCTTTTTGTTAATGACTGTCCAGCTTCAGGATTGAACCAAGAGTAACAACTCACTACCAGTTACAAAAGACACTAACAGTTCGTCACAGGCAATTAATTCATAAAGTATCCTTTGACTATGTTCTGGCCCGCCATCTAGTGGTGCAATTTTTTTTTTGTCCCGATGCCAAACTTACTTGATGACCCCTGGTGTAAAGCAAACAAGCTAAAAAACCCAGAACTAAGTTTTTATAAGCTGTCGACCCCAAAAAAACAAGCGTTTAAGGACACAAAAAAGGCAATAAGATGTGAAGCATCAGCTGGAAGAATGGGTAAATTGTGGGATCCTGACACTCAGTGTGCACTAAGAATATACAATCGTGTGCAGTAAACATTTTATCACTGGTAAGTCAAATATCCAAATGTCAGTTTTATTTTATATTCTGTAAGCTAAGCTGTCCTGTCGCCGATTATGTTCCCCTCCAGTAGGGGTCGTTCTCAGAGTAATATGACACGTCTGTCTCAATTGTCACACTTTTTTTGGGGTCGACAGCTTATTAAAACTTATGGGATTTTTAGCTTGTTTGCTGTACACCTTGTCACATAACATACAAAATGTCTAAAAGCTGCTATAAATCAGAAAGGATGCAGCTTCTCAAAATGCAAACTCAATGGAAACGGTTGGCGTGGCCTAAATGCGCTCTGTCTCCATCTGCTGGTCATGATGGTTGTGTTGTGTTGTGTTGTATTGTGTAGCTGGATCTCTGCTGGTAATGATTTGTGTGTTGTGTTGTGTTGTGTAGCCGGATCTCTGCTGCTGCACCTGCTGGACTGGGTGCGTCTCCACAAGTCAGACGTGGACTCCAGAGCAAGAGAAGTGTTGCAGAGCGAGAGCCCCACTCGACATCAGGCCTACTGGGACGTGGTATGAAGCGCATGACCTCTGACCTCCAGATGCCCAACACATCACCGCTGGGGTCCTCACGTGTGTGTGTGTGTGTGTGTGTGTGTGCAGGTGATCAGTTTAGTGCTGCAGGGCCGGATGGATGAAGCCCGGCAGGTTCTGTCCAAACAGGCGTCTCTGCGGGCCGAAAGCAGCTCTGTGTTCAGACGCATGGACCTCCTTCTGCAGAACATGCCCGTGTTTAACGTACGTACACACATCAGCACACAACACGCTCCTGATTAAAGAAATGAACATAATTTACATACCAAATATTCAAACAGGCCATTTTGAATATGCAGTTGAACTTGAAAAAAATTATTTTCACTTCAGCAGTAATATGTCAAGTGCCGTCTTTAAAAAGAGAACAAACTTTAGGTCTGTGCTCTAAAATATTCAAGAGTTAGGAAATTTCATTTTCAGGTCTATGCTCAAAAGTTAATAAATGGATTATAACTACAATAAAATCTATTACTATAAAATCCCCTAAAAATACAAAATATTAAATTAAAAATAGTAATGAACTAAAATATAGTAAAATTTTCTCATTGAAAAAAAAAAAAAATTGGTCATTTGATCGACCAACCAAGAATACTAGAGGGTTAACTATAGTAAAATCACTGTAACAACCACCTTAAGGGCTCATTTCTTATAAAACAGTGTCACCATAAAATAATCACGTTGTGTGTGTGTTTGTGTGTTTAGCCCACAGGAACTCAAACACTGACCGAGTTTGATATGAAATGGAGAAACTGGCACGAGGAGTGTGACCGCAGTCTCCAGGACAACACCTTCGCTAGCAACCGTCACCTGGAGACCATCTGCAAGGTGAGGGGTCGTGACCTCTGGTGACCCGTGATCAGGTATCATCATCACCCTGATTGTGTGTGTCTCTGTCAGATCCTGGTGGGCGATGAAGACGCTCTGCTGGAGCAGAAGGAGCTGCTGAGCACCTGGTATCACTTTCTGGTGACGCGGCTGCTCTTCACACACCCCACCATCAAACCGCCCGACCTGCACTACTACGCACAGGTAGTGTTCCTTTACTATCATAAGGCCGACGCGGTTATCGAGTGAGCGTATGATTGTGGTTATTCAGTGTAATCACAATTATTTGAGATACCCGCAATAATTGTGCAGTTTAGATTTCAGCTACATTTTACCCTCTGAATAAGGGAAATTTAAGTGCTTAAAGAAATGCCATCACATGTATGATGCCGTGTCTCCTCCTCTAGTGTGGAGGGAGAGTCAGAATCTTGCATGTAGTAAAGAATGGAAAAAAACATATATATACAAGTATATATTAGGGCTGGGAATCGCAAAAAAACTAAACAAAACTAATTAATTGCACAATTTGCTGTAATTAATTGCATTTCCCGCAAGCTTTTAATCATCAATATTTAAACTTAGAATCACCTAATTAAATTAAACAACACAGAAAAAAAAAAAGGAACAGAAAATAGCCCTATATTAAAATTATATTAAACATCAATATATCAATATATTATTATTTTTTAATAATCTATCAACATAATCAATTTAACAATTTTTTTTTAAATTATATTTTTTTTTTTACTAATTATCAAAATAAAATATAGTCCTACAAAGCTATTATTACCAGAGCATGTGATCAGAGCAGGTCATTTTACTATTGTTGCCCAGCATGACTATACCAGCTCAGTAGGGCTATTGCAAACAGAAGTCTACTACAGAGACATTTCACGTTATTTGAGCGGACTTTGCTTTTCCAGTGCGTGATCGGTACATGATTGGAGCGTTTGGGCCGTTAAGGACGCGCAAACACGGAGCAGAAACATTGAGCAGAGAGCGCAGCGCGCCGACACACACACACACACACACACACACACACACACACACACACACACGGAACGGAGAGCGCAGCGCACACACGGAGCGGAAAAGACCCGCTCATGAAAGCTGCGCGAGAATGAAGCCTGATCGCCGAACACGGAGGGGCGGGACGGCATATTTTCGGGCTTTTCAATAGCAGCCGCAACAGGAAATCATTAAAACGAGGCAAAAAAAAGGTGCTGCGTTAATTGCGTTTTTTTTTCTTTTCTTTTTTTTGCGCGTGTTAAACATCTCAAATTAATCGCAAAGATTAACGCGTTAATTCCCCCAGCCCTAATATATATATATATATATATATATATATATATACACATACACACACACACTCTACCGGTCAAAAGTTTTGGATCGGTAAGATTTTTAATGTTTTTAAAAGAAGTATCTTCTGCTCACCAAGGCTGCATTTATTTGAGTAAAAATACAAAGAAAATCCAGTAATATTCTTGCATATTATGACAATTTAAAACAGCTGTTTTCAATGTGAATATATTTTTAAATGTAATTTATTCCTGTGATCAGATCTGAATTTTCAGCATCATTACTCCAGTCTTCAGTGTCACATGATCCTTCAGAAATCACTCTAATATGATGATTTGATGCTCAAAAAACATTCATTATTATTATCAATGTTGAAAACAGTTGTGTAATTTTTTTTTTTCACGATTCTTTGATGAATAGAAAGCATTTATTTAAAATGGAGTATTTTCTAGCATTATAAATGTCTTTTCTGTAACTTTTGATCAGTTTAACTCATCCTTGATGAATATTGATTTCTTTTATTTCTTTCCCCCAAAAATAAAAATAAAATTCTTACTGACCCCAAACTTTTGAACGGTAGTGTTTAAAGGTGAACGAAGTAACTTTTTTTACCTTAACTGAACAGCTTCGGAGTCATTGGAATGGTTATAATACTTATTTCGGGTTGAATGGTGGTCGTTTCGCACCCCCCTGGTGCCCGTGAGCGGAAAATCCGCACTTGCAACTTTGAGCCGGCGGGACGCCGGCCGCCGCGTCAGGAAGTATTGCGTGATATCAGGTCTCGCGATGTAAACAATTGCTTTACGGCCAAAAGAAATCTGCTAAAATGCTGTCATTTTTGAGCTCCCTCACGCTGTCCGAACCCGAATGAAGACGACGTTTTAAAGAATGTCCCATCTGCTTTGATGTCGTTGATCTATAGCCTCTGGTGTCTGAGAATCAACAACGAGTTTTTACAACAGTGTTGTCAAATATCTATTCTGAAGCTGTGGGGGGAGCTCTAGAGAGAAACCTGCGAGCAAAAAGCGAGAATACAGCGAAGAAATCCCGAAGCTACTGAGTGCTGCTTTAAAGTTACAAAAGCTTTAGATTTCAGATAAATGCTGTTCTTTTGAACTTTCTATTCATCATAGCATCATGAAATAAAAATGTAAAAAACTGTTTTCAACAATGATAATAATCATAAATGTTTCTTGAGCATCAAATCATCATATTAGAATGATTTCTGAAGGATCATGTGACACTGAAGACTGGAGTATTGACATAGAAAACAGCTGATTTACATTGGAATAATATTTCACAATATTACTGTTTTTAATTAAAAAAATTTTTTTATCAAATAAATGCAGCCTTGGTGAGCAGAAGAGACTTATTTAAAAAACATAAAAAATCTTACAGATCTAAAACTTTCGACCGGTAGAGTATATTTATCTCAATTAGAAAGCACACAAATATCAAAGGTCTTCCTTCATATGAAATTAAGTTTATATTATATTAAGGTTATTATGTTATATTACTATATTGTATAAGATTATATTATATTTTATAATATTATATAAATATTTATTTTCACAGCATTAAAGAAAATCATATGGGCCAAGATTATATTATATTATATGATGTTATATTATATTATATTATTAATATATAAATAGTTATATAAATATTATACATTTTTACAGCATTAAAGTAAATTAAATGGGCCTTCAGAAAATTCTTAAAACAGAATTAAATCATTAATTGCCATTATTTATATGACAATTAATCGTTAGTACAAAATTCATGATCATGACAGGCCTATACTATTATAGTTATATGGCTATTTATAATGTAATATTTTATTTTTTATGTTAATTAGTTTTAGTAATTCTGTTGTTTTTGTCATTTTTAGTAGTTCTTTTTTAATTTTTCTATATAGTTATTTGAGTTTCGGTTAAACAAAATTAAAATTAGAAATGTTGCTTTCAGCTAAAGCTTATTTTATTTTAAGTAACAAAGTTTGTAATGGTTTTAGTTAACTATAATAACCCATCTATATAATATAACTATAATAAATCATGTCCAGGTCATGCTTCACCATAAAAGAAAATTAAGAAATTATATTTTGCATTACATTTTTTTTTTTTTATCTAAAAATTAATTTTCACAACAGTTAAGCACTACACATTCTCATCACTACACATTCTCATTTCTGTGTTTTTATTTATTTTAGTTATAATAACCCTGCATGCAACACACACACACACACACCACGAGTAAAGCTGCCAGATATCATATAAACCACTGAGAATTCATCATGCATGTCTGAACAGTATATGTTAGGGCTGTCACTTTACGTTCAAAAATCGATGGCACAATCGATCGGACCAACCAACACAAGTTTCGAAAACTAAAATAGGGAATCGATTTTAACGGTCTTTTCTCGGAAGCGCGTCCAGCTCGTCACGATACGCCCGCAGCGAACGCGCGTCACACAGCAACTGCAGACTCTGACAAACACACATAACAGCAAATTATACTTCTGCATAATGTGTCTCTTTTTACAACAAAACTGTGAATTCTGCCGGTATTCAGACAGTCTCATGCATACAGATACAGATTCGGGCTACAATCGCCTACGTAGGCGAAATTTGTTTGACATTTCTAATCGTAAACACAGCCATGTTAAAGACTGCAGTGATGTTTTTCATTGATGTTATGGCAGTCCACTCGGCTTATTGTTTGTTTTTTTGTCATTATGCACGAAACTTCACGTCAATAAATCATCAGGAATATTTGCTGACTTGTGCGCATCTCAAGCGCCGTCTTTACGTTCGTCCTAATGCCTGTTAGTTGTCCGTGGATTTGCCCATATTTGGCGTTTAAAATGGAAACGTCTTTGGACATGGAAAATCGATTTTACAATCGATTCAATGAACACGAAGTGACAGACCTAGTATATGTTTTTGGCACCTTATGAAAACTTCTGTAATGCTTTTTATTATATATTTTCTTATATTTCTTATATTTTTGTCTAATTGTTTAGAAGAGAATACTCCATTTCTCTTGACAATGGGCAGCAGCTCACTGTGTTTTACTCTCATATAAACGAGGAATAAATGATACAGTGTGAGTGTATAAACCCCAGCTGACGGTGTGTGTGTGTGTGTGTTTTTTTCAGTCGAGCATGAACATGTTTCTGGGCCCGCGTGCGACTCCCGAGCCTCTGGACATCATCCTGCTGTCGGCGTTTGAGTTCGACCTGCATCAGGTGATCAAAGACTGCAGGTGCGTCAGCGCTCTCTCAGTACACACACACACACACACACACACACACACACACACACACATTCATCTGAACAGACCCTCTCACACACACGTGATGTTTCCACAGCATCGCGCTCAACAACTGGTGGTTTGTGGCTCATCTGACGGACTTGCTGGATCACTGCAAACTGCTGCAGTCACATAACCTCGAGTGCGTATCTCACATCACACCATGCTTTCGTTACACTTATGATCAGGTTTTTGATCAAGTCATATTTTAGTGTTTATATGATGATTTTATACCCTCACTCCTTCTGTATGTAAATGACCTCTGTTATGGTGGCTTTAAAGTAAAGGTACAGATTCATGCGTCTCTTTGAGAAGGTTTTGATGGATGTGATGTGCGTAACGTTGCTCTGGTTCTGTGTGTTTGTAGTTTTGGCTCTAATCTGCGTGAGTTTCTGGTGTTGGAGTACGCCTCGGGTCTCTTCACTCATCACAGGTGATTAAACACATTATTAATCTCTGCAGATAGAGGACGAAATGAGTCCCACTCACCCTAAAATTCAATTCAAGTTTATTTATATAGCGCTTTTCACAGTACATATTGTTTCAAAGCAGCTTTATAGAGTTTAAGAATTATTTTCTGTTCACCAAGGCTGCATTTATTTATCACTGTAGTGATAATACAGTAATATTATGAAATATTATTACAATTTGAAATAGCTGTTTTCATGTGAATATATATTAAAGTGTAATTTATTCCTGTGATCAAAGCTGTATTTTCAGCATCATTACTCCAGTCTTCAGTGTCACATGATCTTTCAGAAATCATTCTAATATGATGATTTGATGTTCAGAAATTATGCATTTCTCATATGTGTGTGTGTATGTGTGTGTGTTAGTCTGTGGCAGCTGGCGGTGGATTATTTCGATCACTGTCCTGAGTTCGGTCGTGTGTATCTGGAGCTGCAGATCGAGAGAGTCCCACTCGACACCGAACGCAAAGCCATTAAAGTCCTCCGTATCTGTGAGGACCGACAGATGAGTGAACAGGGTGAGCGAACGCAACACACTCAAACACTGAGGTCGACTGATCAGTCACCAAAAACTGTGATCCTCTAAATGCCTAAACGGGCTGCTCTTTTCCAGAAAGAGTCTATTACATTACATTCATTAGGTTGTGTGTATGTGTGTGTGTTGCAGTGCGCAGTATCTGTAAGATCATGGCTAAACGAGCTCTGAGGAACAACAGACTGGGATCTGCTCTATCCTGGAGCATCAGAGCAAAAGACGCTGCCTTCGCCACACTCATCTCTGAGAGGTTACTATCTATCTGTCTGTCCGTCTGTCTGTCTGTCTCTGTCTGTCCATCCATCTATCTATCCGTCTGTCTGTCTGTCTCTGTCTGTCTATAGCCTGGTTCACACGGGACGATTTTAAAATTGTCGGACGATTTTCCAAACCTGAGAGACCCCACACACGGGGATAAAAAATCACGGGTCTAACAGTTTTGGTCGTACAGTGTGTGGTGCGCGGCCACACGGCAAAATCAACACATCACACACGAACCGATTTGACTCCCGAGCATTCTCAGGTCAGACGGGAAATCGCGCCTAATACCTCGAGATCAAACGTGACTTCAGAGTAAACAATCATGGTGGACGAAGAGGATGCAGTGGCAATAGTTTGTAGTTTGTTTTTAACCGAAAAAAAACGTTATCAAAATAAAAGGCGATGATCTCTGACGTCCACCGGACTTTCTGGTGCGCTATGCCGCCGGCTGTTTTGATTATATTTCCCGGTGTTTCCTCGCGCCTCGTCACCTCGCTTTCTGATTGGCTACACTCCACAGTCCACAGGCTGCGTGCTCGGGGGACACCACACACGAGAAGAAATCGGGCCAAATAAATCCAACATGTTGGATATCCCCGATTTGAGATCGGAGCGGTCCCGACGTCCTTCCGAGCAGACGAGAGCAGCCTTAACACACCACACATGGCAGGAATATCTGATCAGATTATTTTACGATAATCGGAGCATCCTTAAGATTGTCGGAAGGGGTGAATCGGGGCTAAAATCTGCCTAATTATCCTGCCGTGTGAACCAGGCTTATCCGTCTGTCTGTCCGTCTGTCTGTCCGTCCGTCTGTCCGTCTGTCTGTCTGTCTGTCCATCCTATCCTATCTTATCTATCTATCTGTCTGTCTGTCTGTCTGTCTGTCTGTCTGTCCATCCATAATCCATCTTATCTGTCTTATCCATCCATCTATCATTCTTATCTATCTTATCCATCCATCTATAATCCATCTTATCTTTCTTATCCATCCATCATCCATCTATCCATCTCTTATCTTTCTTATCCATCCATCCATCGGTCCCTATCTATCAGTCCATCCACCCTTCATACCCCTGCCAATATACATAAGTTATCATGTTGTCTTATTAACCTATAATTATAATTGTTTTACAATTTCAGATGACCATTACTGTAATGTTCTAAAATAGACTTAATTGTCTTAATGCTACATATAATATATAAGAAAAAAAAAAAAATATATATATATATATATATATATATATATACACACACACACACACACACACTCACCTAAAGGATTATTAGGAACACCTGTTCAATTTCTCATTAATGCAATTATCTAATCAACCAATCACATGGCAGTTGCTTCAATGCATTTAGGGGTGTGGTCCTGGTCAAGACAATCTCCTGAACTCCAAACTGAATGTCAGAATGGGAAAGAAAGGTGATTTAAGCAATTTTGAGCGTGGCATGGTTGTTGGTGCCAGACGGGCCGGTCTGAGTATTTCACAATCTGCTCAGTTACTGGGATTTTCACGCACAACCATTTCTAGGGTTTACAAAGAATGGTGTGAAAAGGGAAAAACATCCAGTATGCGGCAGTCCTGTGGGCGAAAATGCCTTGTTGATGCTAGAGGTCAGAGGAGAATGGGCCGACTGATTCAAGCTGATAGAAGAGCAACTTTGACTGAAATAACCACTCGTTACAACCGAGGTATGCAGCAAAGCATTTGTGAAGCCACAACACGCACAACCTTGAGGTGGATGGGCTACAACAGCAGAAGACCCCACCGGGTACCACTCATCTCCACTACAAATAGGAAAAAGAGGCTACAATTTGCACAAGCTCACCAAAATTGGACAGTTGAAGACTGGAAAAATGTTGCCTGGTCTGATGAGTCTCGATTTCTGTTGAGACATTCAGATGGTAGAGTCAGAATTTGCCGTTAACAGAATGAGAACATGGATCCATCATGCCTTGTTACCACTGTGCAGGCTGGTGGTGGTGGTGTAATGGTGTGGGGGATGTTTTCTTGGCACACTTTAGGCCCCTTAGTGCCAATTGGGCATCGTTTAAATGCCTCGGCCTACCAGAGCATTGTTTCTGACCATGTCCATCCCTTTATGACCACCATGTACCCATCCTCTGATGGCTACTTCCAGCAGGATAATGCACCATGTCACAAAGCTCGAATCATTTCAAATTGGTTTCTTGAACATGACAATGAGTTCACTGTACTAAAATGGCCCCCACAGTCACCAGATCTCAACCCAATAGAGCATCTTTGGGATGTGGTGGAACGGGAGCTTCGTGCCCTGGATGTGCATCTCACAAATCTCCATCAACTGCAAGATGCTATCCTATCAATATGGGCCAACATTTCTAAAGAATGCTTTTAGCACCTTGTTGAATCAATGCCACGTAGAATTAAGGCAGTTCTGAAGGCGAAAGGGGGTCAAACACAGTATTAGTATGGTGTTCCTAATAATCCTTTAGGTGAGTGTATATCACATATATAATTATTAAATAGCTCTTTTTTCCCCTAACGCTTCTTTCCGTGTGTTTTGCGCAGGTTTCTTCAGGATTACAGTAATAAAGGCTCTTTCACAGATCTGGATTTGTTGGATAATCTGGGTCCTGCCATGCTGCTCAGTGACAGACTGACGTTTCTAGGTACAACATGACAAACCGACGACATTTACGTGATTTATCTGAAAAGCTGCTATAATTCAGTTTCATGAATTTTTCATGAACAATTCATATTTCAGTCCACTGTTTTTTTTGTTTTTTTATGACTATTTATCACAGCTTTCACTGCGGCTGTCCTTCACTAACTGTGAAGGATTCATCAGTGCACATTATATTTGCACATAGCTTGTCTTTCATCTAATAACTTTCTCTTCATGTATTAATACTGACCAATAATTAAAGCAATTTATAAGTTATTGTTTTCAGCAAATGCACATTCAGTTCTGACTCATTCTGTTATAAGTCCATGTTTTTCTTGTCAGATATCTTGTTTCACTCTGAACGATGTCACATCACAGACTTAAAAACGATAACTAAGGCCATTTCATGTTGTCTTTAAGAAGGTCTGTAGTCCATGAGATGTATGACCATATGTGTGTGTGTGTGTGTGTTTTTAGGAAAGTACCGTGAGTTTCACCGGCTTTACGGTGAGAACCGCTTCTCAGAGGCGGCCAGACTCCTGCTGTCCCTCATGACGGCTAAGATCGCCCCGCGCAGCCTGTGGATGACCCTGCTGACCGACGCACTGCCACTGCTGGAGCAGAAGGAGGTCACTCACACCTCATGCTTTACACTAACCCGTAACCTTAGGAGAGAAGGTGCTAGGAACAATGAAAGTTTGGCTACAGAACTTCATTCCCTCGGGTCATTTTGATCCAAAACTTTTTTTTAATTGAGTGTTCATCAAAGGGTTCCAAGACTCTAGGACTTTTGTCACACTTGAACAACGAATACACAAAAAAAAAATTTGATTGGATTCGAGGAGTTTTGTGGTTGAATAAAAAAAAAAAAGTAACAGATCCTTGCCTCGCGGGTCAATTTGACCCCCTTAGGAATGAAGGGAATGTGAGGAATGCTTCAGTAAACAGAAAAACGTAATAATGCTCAAAATTCTAACTAAAAATCCTAAAACTTTACAAAAAAAATATTTTCTAATGTCTACATGTGTATCTGAAAGCATACTGAAGAGAAACTGAGTTTAGGACCCAGAGGAACAGCTCATTTGCTCCATATAGAGCAATAAGGCCATCTAGTATCCAGACGAGTCATATTAAGGGTTATGCATGAAATTGTGAGTTATTTTGAATTTAAGTGGAAAGAATGTGAGGAATGTGCTTAAAATCATGTATTTATTGATAAAATGTAGTAATTTGAAGGTAAATAAAATTGCATAAAAAAATGCATTAAAAATGGAAAAAATAATATCAAATGGAAATAAGCTCTTTAAAAAAGACTAATACTTAAAAAACAATTACGTATAATTTTAGGGCTTCGGGTCATTTTGATCTGCAAGGTAAGGATTTGTTACAAAGTGCGAGGGAAGGATTAAGTTAAAGCAGAAACATTTAGAGCTTTTACTATCATTACCAACATAAAATAACATTATCTAGTTCTGTCCATCTGTACCAAAGACTGTAAAAAAAAATGGACGTCGCCCCTTCACTCTCTTCCATTGGTGATAAGTGAAGCTGCCAAAGTCCTAATATGGTGCTGTGCTACATCTTGTGCAGATTTAGTGATCAGGAAGTAAAGCCGCGATATCAAGGTCCCGCCCTCACTCCCCCAGAATCGGTTAATACAAAATTTACTGTGTGAAATAAGCAGAAATAAAAAGTTGAGGCTCCAATATCCTCCCAAAAATCCCCCCAAAAAGTATGTTGGTGCCTCAGTGACTTCGTTTAGAGAAGCTGTCAATCATGACATCACATTTCCGTTTTTATAGCATCAAATAACTAACTAAGATCAAACTTATAAAAAAAAAAAAACGAACGCTTAAACTTACATCAGCGTGATAAAACTACCTAAAATGACAGAAAACACCTTTGAAAAAACTGTTTTTGAAGTGTGTCCATTAGACTTCATTGGGAGGGTGGGGTTTATGACCTATACTGGGACCAGCCACTGATTACTGATTGCCTTGAATGCATGGATAAAAGCGACTGCCAAATGCTTAAATATAAATATAAACATATTAGCTTTACCCATAAAAGTTGACCATAGTGTGTTTAGCATATCGTTTGAATTGCTCTGTTTTCCTGCATGTAAAGGTGATCTTCTCCGTGGATCAAACGTATGAGCTCATGTCCTGTCTGGAGGAACTGAACTCAGGAACCAAAGAGCCAAAGCAGACAGACCAGGTACTGCTCATCCAGAGCGTCCCAGAAGCACTTGAGCTGCCCATTATAAGGTTTAGCTGTAAATTAAGATGTTCTAAGCTGTTTTTCCTCTGTGCTTTAGGATGAAGATATCGAGTCCACAAAGACGGAGCTCTTGCGACTGTCTCTGGCCCGTAACCTCGCCATGGCCATCGTGAAAGAGGGAACGATTGAAACATAAATTCATCTGATCATTGAAATAACATTTAAAGCTGTTTTTTTGTCCTGTACATAATTCAGAAAACTTGGATTAAAAAATGTGATGTATTTTATAAAAACTTTTCCAGTATTTGCAAAAAAACGTCTTTAATATTGATTTATTTTGTCTTCATATAAAGGTCTTGTGACTTTGTGAGGTGTTAGGGGGTAACAGCTTTAAGAACCCAGAACCAGATATGATGAAAGAAGACTAGGAGTCGTGAGGTTCAATCAAATAGAGAAAAATTTACTGAAGAATAGTTTGCAGTTTCATCGGTAGAGCCAAGCGTCAGAGTCTCACGAGGAGGTCGCAGGCCAGACTCTACCTTACACAAAGTCTCACACCAGTTATACCATTTCCAAGGACATGAATTACATCATTGCTTACAGGTTAGCTACTTCTGATTGGCTAAGAGTCTATAAAATCCAAAACACATCTGCACACATGGATAGATATGAGAGTATGCCGCCATTAGTCAAGATAGTTGTCGTCCGATTCCTAGATTTAGTCCTGTGGTGACCTTGGAGATCGTGGAAAGGCGTCTCTGGGTCTGTTGTTGCATACCGAAGTGTTTTTTTATAAATCCTATACAGGACCTGCACAAAACATCCAACGTACACAAAGAACTAGGGAATCACAGTTTCCTCAAGGTTGGAGAGGGCCTGAGCTCACTCTCATACCAAAACATACTGATAAAACATTCCCTCCTCAGGAAGATGTACAGATAATGTTCACTTTATTCACTAGAGAAATACACATAAAAGAAGTACAATTCAGTAAATCAAATCAGGAAAGTCACGTAGAGTTTGACCCCTGGAACGTTAACATAGCCAACTAGAACTGATACATAGTCCACACACGTCTTCTGGTATCTGTTTTCCACTACAAAGAGCCTGTTCTCTCAAGGTCGTCTTTCAGGTCAGCAAAGATTAGTCTCGAACATCAGAGTGCACCTAGAAAGAAGCTGGATAAACACTCACAGCAACATGTGGTTAAAAGTATATGAATCATTCATGGTTCAAAAAATGATTGTATTAGAAATTCTTTGTTGTGGCAGTTTAATTCACTAAACAATCATCTTTGGCGTAAGAGACAGTCTGGAATCAAATGATCATTAAAAAAGTAATTTATTCTTGCAAGAAGGCCCAGTTGCCACACAGAAGTCACAAGTACAGTCTGTGGAACAAGTGCGACCAGGAGAGAGAGGCAGGCCAGTCTTTATACTGTGTTATTGTTATCTTCCAAGGTTCTTTAAACTCCATAGATGGATAAGACACCACCAGTGATCCTATTATACACTGAACTTTAGTTTGGCTTAACTTGCAGCCTGCAAGTCCTAAATTGGACAGCCCTTTGACCTTAGGGGTCAGGGCTTCAGCCTTCAAAGCTCTTCCCCTCTTCTCCTGCTTCGAAGGCGTTTCACATCAATCATTATATCACATGGTCAACAGCATACATAGAAGTCAATCCTGTGTATGTTAATGAAAATCAAAGTAAGTAATGAAAATCAAAAATCTCCCATTACAGCTTCTTGATTATAAATTTTTATAGGAATAATGTAAGCACTCAGAAGGATATATATATATATATATATATATTGAAGAGACAAGGGATTCTGACCCCAACCCTTCAGTCCCCCGTTTTAGACCGATGTGTGGTCCAATACCGCCACGTCTGGTCTATCAAGTGAGGTCACTACGGAAGGTGGAGTGGTAACGCATGCTCCCCTGACGGGTCACACTTGTCTCTTCGCCTCATCACAGACATGCTGGATACTAAAAATTCCAGTCCTCATTCTGAGGCTCTCCCACCTTCCACTCACAACAGGGCGTTGATGTTCTCTTTCCTCAGTTTGTCCTTCAGATGGTTCGTCAGCTTTCTTAGTCTCCTTTCCTCTTCGACAAGTTTAAGTTTTCTGCAAGAACTCCTGCATATATAGGAGAAACAAAAACAAACACACAAGCAAAGAACAAACACTCCCAAACAGGCTCCAAAAGCATTCAACACACATTTAACATTCCCCACTATATATCCTCCGATGCAGTCACAAACTCCTCCCATTTTTACTCAAAAGAGTGGCCTCCCATTTAGCTCGTCTTTGGTTAGAGATAGACATGAACATAGAAATGACAATGTTCAGATCCTATCTCATGTTGGGTAGTTGCGGGATTGGCCACCAGAGGGTGCATTTTCTCAGAAACTGCATTCAAAGCTGTAGAGTCAATCGTCAAGCGCCAACTCCCGTCTGGCTTTCTTGGAGAGTTGGTGGGAGAAGAACATGGGATTATGATTCCTCGTTTACATAACTCATCTACAACATTGTCAGCTCCATCTCGAGCCTCATTTTTCAAAGGGTATTGTCTTTTGGCTTCATGCATAGGACCTTTGGCTTCATGCATAGGACCTGGGATGTTCAGTGGTTGAATCTGTGCAAGCCCACAATCGAATTTAGCCTTTGCCCATACTTCTGGGAATTTCGAAATTAAACTTCCACTCAGGATGAGTTTCAGTTATACTAACAGGATCAGCCACTGCACATCTCTGCTCATGGTGGGGGCCAGTCTGAGATAAGCCAACTGTTTCATTGCACCCAAGCACTAGCTTATCTTTAGAACGCAAAACCTCAGCTTCAAATTCTTTTAAAATGTCAACACCAATTATTGTCCCTACAGTATTTTCCCCCACCCAGAACTCAGTCCAATACACTTTTTCAGAATTAGAAATGGTTAGAGGGACAGAGACAGATTTATGATACACCTTTTTGCCATTTAGACCTTCTATATACAAAGTTTCAGAAGTGATCTCAAGATCAAGATCGGTAAGTGATACTGTTGTACCTGTATCAATCAAAGCAATGCATTGTCGGCCTCCTAACAACGCGTTTATGAATGGGCGGGTCGTGTCAGCACAATTAAAGGAACCAGAGGCCACTGACCCCTATTCTTCACCTATCAGCTGTCTCAGCTTTTCAAGTTCAGCCTGAGACAAGGTGTTAGGTTTGGAAGCTCTGTTTTTGGGACCTTCCTTTTTCCAGTTTCCTTGATTTTTCAGCCTACGACAAAATTTCACCAAGTGGCCCTCCATATTACAATTTCTACATCTTGAAATTGACTGGGTACAATTTCTGGAAGTATGACCCATCTCGCCACAATTATAGCATGTTATGTTATTGTGAGGATTAGTTTCCACTTCCACTGAAACAGCAGGTGCTTCACCCACAGTGACATCTTCACGTGTTTGCAGACGGCTCCAGCTGACGGAGCACCAGCGAAGCAAATCTTGCCAAGTTTTAATGTCAACAGCGCTGTTCAACAACATCTCTTTGTATTGTGTGTTCAGCCCGCCTGTGGCAGATTCTATCACTATAGCAGAATCATGATCTTCAAAACTGCTGTTTACAGCACAGTAAGTCGCATAGGCCATGCGGAAACGTTCAACATATTCTAAGGGGCTTTCATCAGTTCTTTGCCTGACCTGTGTCACACTGGTCCAGGGACAAGAACCCCGACCCAGAAGATCTTTCACCCTTCTCTTATAGTCTGAATAAGCTTCACAGAACTCGGTCCAGTCTGTGGGGACTCTGGGATGAAAGTTTACAGCCTGAACGGCTATAAATTTACTGGTGGGAACTAACCCTTCTACCAAAGACTGTATATCAGCCATACCCAGATTTTGTTGTCTAGCAACGGCCTCTAATTTGTCCCATATTTTTTTGTTTGGGTTATACAACTTAAAAAGTTCCAACCCTGCAAGCAAAATATTTTTTTCAGCGGCTGTGAGTCTGGTCCATTCACCATCCTCACATCCAGCACCCATTTCAGTATTCAAACCTCTAATTGGGGCAGTGGAGGCTGTTCCGGTGGGCTTGAATGCTTCCATGGGGGTCAGGTCAAGATTTCTGACCCCTGATCTCTGCTCATGTTGTTTTGCTTGCATAGCAGGAATCTCTGAGGTGTTGTAAGGAGGAGGGGGTTCAACAGCCACACTCAACAGTCTGCGTTCCTCCCCATATGGCCCATCGCTCTGATTATCAGTCCGGCAGGCAGGGCCTGAAGGAGCAGAAGAGACGGCGGGGGCGGAGGGAGCAGGAAGAACCATCTCACATTTCTTAGCATTCTCTGCCTTTTCACAAACTGCCTCTAACCCATTGCTCAAACTGCACAGATCATGCCCTACTTCACTTCCAATAATTTTCGCCATCCTATCACGTTGGGCAATTAGGCTGTACCACCCATCAATCATGTTAGGGATTGCCTTTTCAGGGGTTAAAGGTATACCACCCATCTTACAAATCCATGAACAGGCAAAAACGGCAAAAAATTTGACTTTGTCAGCCTCTTTTTTTGTTTGTAGCCAGTCAAGTTGCTGTGTGATTTTCCAATCAGAATCAAAACCCTGGTTGACCATTTTCTTAATTAGCTCTGCGTATTTCTTTGAAGTGAGCGCGTCAGAGCAGAGCTGTTTACAGCGTGCGCTCTCTTCTGCCTCATTACTTTGGTCAGGTCTAATTAGGATATTTATTTTATCGGTCGTCATTTTTGTTGGTCACAGTTGAATATTTTAGCAGCGAATAAAAATTAATTCAGTGGAAAAATAGGTTTTAGCCGCAATCCTGGATTTCTACACAATGAAACCACAAAGTATTCTTCATAAATGTCCGAGTCACATATACTGGTCCATGCCAATTTGGGTCACAATTGATATTTTACTTTTTGGGATCGGTCCTGATGCATCCCTGGCAAACAACCCTGTTTCTATCCTTTATTTTATTTAATTTTTTTAACTAGTAACTTGATCCCTATCTGCCTGCTTCACTAAATTTGGGATCCCCTATCTGAGATGGAAGAGATGGAGCAGGTTTGCGGCGCCACTCACAATCCAGGGACGTACTCTGCTAGGGTGGTGCTACACCAACAATGCCAAGCGTTAACCTTAACAGCGCTAACAGCGACTTCTTATACTCACAGTATAATTAATCCTCACTCTCCTCGTCAGACTGAAGCTCTTCTGCTCTCCTTCCCAATCTCTTCCATTCAGACAGCCCTAGCAAATATAAAATCTTCCTACCTTGTTTGCTGGTTTGCCAGAGGTGTCACCAAGGAATGATTGCATGCAAATCCTCCACAGAAACTGTTAGAGGGTAACAGCTTAAAGACCCAGAACCAGATTTTAGGGGAGTAACAGCTGTAAGACCCAGGACCAGATATGATGAAAGAAGACCAGGAGTTGTGAAGTTCAATCAAATAATTGAAAATTTACTGAAGAATAGTTTGCAGTTCATTTGGCAGCGTCAGAGTCTCACGAGGAGGTCGCAAGCCAACTCTACCTTACACAAAATCTTACACCAATTATACCATTTCCAAGGACATATCTTTGCTACTTCTGATTGGCTAAGAGAACATAAAGTCTAAACAATTCTACACTTATAGATATATTGTAGGGTGTGTCGACATTAATCAGGATAACTGTCATCCGTGTCCCTGGAGGTCCGGTGATCCGTCTTGAGATCTGCTGCTACATATCACGAGACCTGCACAGAGCATTCAACGCATACACAAAAGCACAAGGGAATAACAGTTCTACCAAGGTTGTAGAGAGCCTGAGCTCATTATAATCAGGACAGACTACCCAAAACATACTGATAAAACCTTCCCTCCTCAGAAAGAAGTACAGATAATCTTCACTTTATTCTTTAGAGAAATACACATAAAAAAAGTACAATTCTGTGAACCAGATCATGTAAGTAACGTAGAGGTTGACCCCTGGAACCTTAACTTGTTCAGCAGAAAACAGACAAAGTGTCATCTGACAAGTCTTCAGGCTTGCCCTCTTCTATTAGTTAATAGCTGTTTTCCCAACACAAAGAGCCTGTTCTCAAGGCCCTCGTTCGGGGCACTAAAGATTAGTCACAGACACCATAATGCACTTAGAAATATACTGCTAGAAATGCTGACAACAAAATATGATTAAAACTATATGTGAATCACTTATTGAATATAGTAATGATTATATAACTTGATTAGTACTTGTTATATAGGAATAATGTAAAAACTCAAAAGGATATATAGATATAGTGAAGAGACAAGGGATTCTGACCCCAACCCTTCACAGATATGATGAAAGAAGACTAGGAGTCGTGGGGTTCAATCAAATAGAGAAAAATTTACTGAAGAATAGTTTGCAGTTTCATCGGTAGAGCCAAGCGTCAGAGTCTCACGAGGAGGTCGCAGGCCAGACTCTACCTTACACAAAGTCTCACACCAGTTACACAATTTCCAAGGGCATGAATTACATCATTGCTTGCAGGTTAGCTACTTCTGATTGGCTAAGAGTCAACAAAATCCAAAACACATCTGCACACATGGATAGATATGAGAGTAGATTTAGTCCTGTGGTGACCTCGGATGTCGTGGAAAGGCGTCTCTGGGTCTGTTGTTGCATACCGAAGTGTTTCATAAGTCCTATTCAGGACCTGCACAAAACATCCAACGTACACACAAAGAACTAGGGAATCACAGTTTCCTCAAGGTTGGAGAGGGCCTGAGCTCTCTCTCATACCAAAACATACTGATAAAACATTCCCTCCTCAGGAAGATGTACAGATAATGTTCACTTTATTCATTAGAGAAATACACATAAAAGAAGTACAATTCAGTAAATCAAATCAGGAAAGTCACGTAGAGTTTGACCCCTGGAACCTTAACTAGTCAACTAGAACAGATAGCTATATAGTCCACACACGGTGAGGGTCTTCTCCAGGCCTGACATCTTCTGTTGGCTGTTTTCCACTACAAAGAGCCTGTTCTCTCAAGGCTGTCTTTCAGGTCAACAAAGATTAGTCTCGGACATCAGAGTGCACCTAGAAAGAAGCTGGTTAAACACTCACAGCTAAAAGTATATGTGAATCATTCATGGAATATATATAAAAAAATGACTATAAGAAATGCTTCTTGATTATTATTTTGATAGGAATAATTTAAGCAATCAGAAGGATATACTGCGTGCGTATTTGAATAAGAATTTGAGGTACAGCAACTCAAGCATCTGTTTAATCTTAAGAATCATTAACGGGTGAAAAATATCATATTACCACAACTGTGTGGTGTATATGGTGTAAGAAACCTTGACTGGTATTGTAAGTACATGGTTTATTCTGCATGCAGGTCGATTTAAGTCACACTAAAACAATAACCACAATTTTATATATAATCAATAATTTATATAAAATTATTAAATATTACATTTTATAATCATTCATTTCCAAGAAAGTAGAGGTTTTGATTACAGTAACCATACAGAGGAATAATATCGCTGAAATCACTTTGAGAGCGATTTTTTGTTTGTGATGAACGAAACAGCCAATCAGAATCATTCCTTCTTAAAAGCGCGCGCTGCAATTACGTAATCCTGAAGGAAAAAAAGGCCATTATCGTCTGTTGACGTAACGCTATAATAGTTTATCGTTCTTTGCGTCAATGGACCTTAAGGTAGCCTACAGTTGTGACTTTTACATACAGATACATCATTCTACAAAACGTCGTAATTCAGATTCAGCGATGAGCAAAACATCAAGCAGCGTGAAGTTTACCAGAGGAAAGGAAGGTTAGAAACCCTCAAACATAAACATCTTAATTAATTCATTGACTAATATATAACTCTAACGTTACATCGCAGCTCCAGTTCTTATCATATAACTGAGCCGTCTAATTTACAAATGCAGTTACACTTGATCAAAGACTCTAAAATCAACGTTTAACTTTTATTGTGAGGTTTTTCTCAATTAAACAGGATATAATCATTGAGAATAAAGGTAAGTTAGGTCTGGACGTTTATATAGGCTATCAGAAATGGATTAGGAAGGTGAAAATTGCCTCTATATGACAGATGGTGAAAAATAGTGATTTGTAATTCAATCCCACCCAAACAAGAAACATGTCAAAAGAAAGAAACTTGTGCTGGTCAATTAATTTGAAGTCTTTAATGGCGCAGTGACGTTACACATGATGAAATCATTATTAAACACCAGAGCAGTGCATCTTTATCATCATCAACCATTATACTTTTTTTTCATAAGTTCAACATTTGTCCCACATACTTTCATGAATCCTCCTAAACCTCGTCATCAACATCATCAGACCAGATGAAGCTTCGACTCTTTAACAGAGACACAATGATTCATTAATATTCACACGAGGTTCCTCTTCAATACTGGAAAGGCTTTGATGCTGATGCATAATGAAGCTCTCAAAACATCATCTCACTGAAACACATCAGTCATAATCAGCAGAGGAATACAGATTAATGCATTCAAACACACGACCAGATTCACAGGCATGAATCAGATTAATCTCAAACATGTCTCTGGATCATATTTCACCCCCAAAATCACATATTTTGCCAAATTAAGACTAGTTTAGGACCAATAAATTGTTTTTGCGGGTGAAATATGATTAAATATATGATTTCTGTGTGAGATTCACTCAGTTGCTGATGTCTAAAACACATGATCGTAATGAATTGTACGGTTTGCACATATTAGAGGAGGAGCAGCTGTCCAGTTCTTCTAGTCAGACACATTAGGGTTTCTTCGGGACTAAAATAGCGTCTAAAATCACACGGGGCCTTTGTCAGATGAAGTAAAATGCTCTCTCTCTCTCTCTCTCTCTGCTCAAACCACATGGAACGCTCAGAGGACTGAGCAAACACACACTCACACACACACACACAGACTTATGATAAACTCATTATTAACTCAAATGCAGTTCGTCCTCAATCAAGATCTTCATCAAATCATAACCTGCAGGCAAAAACACCTTGTAAATATGTCATGATTACCCTCATCCTAGATGAAATTTAAAAAAAGTACCAAATTTCTTCCCTCGCGGGTCAATTTGACTTAGGAATGAAAGGAATGTGAGGAATGCTTCAGTAAACATAGAAAAAACCTAAAAATGCTCAAAATTCAAACTAAAAATGCTGAAACTTTACCAAAAAAATATTTTCTAATGTCTACATGTGTATCTGAATGCATACTGAAGAGAAACTGAGTTTAGGACCCAGAGGAACAGCTCATTTGTTCCATTTAGAGTTATAAGGCCATCTAGTAGCTAGAGTCATATTATTATAATTTTCACAAGAGGTCGGTAAAGACAACCGATATTTTGAGCTGAATTAAAGGGGTTATGCATGAAATTGTGAGTTATTTTGAATTTAAGTTGAAAGAATGTGAGGAATGTGCTTAAATTACTATTTATTTCTAATGTATTGATCAAATCTAGTAATTTAAAGGTAAATAAAAAAATGAAAAAAAGTATAATTGTAGGGCTTCGGGTCATTTTGACCCACGAGGGAAAGATGTGTTACAAAGTGCGAGGGAAGGATGAGGGTTAAATAAACAAATCTAATATTGTCAATAAATGCTGTCAACTGTGTAAGACAGACTGTAATGCTGAAACTCGAGTCCAAACGTTCCTGTAGCAGCAATAAATAAAACCAGAAACAGTGTTGAACTATAACATAGGCAGATAAAAAAAAAACTCAAAATGAACAAGCGTCATTGTGCTACTCTTGATGTAAACTCGTTTCATTACATTCGTTCTGATGCTTCATGATTCAAGAGCTGAAGTCTGTAGTGGATGAATCTTAGTGCTAGAAACGGCAAAGTTCAAATGCTTGTTTGTTTTGAGGCGCGTAAGAACACCTAGAACTGACTAAAATCACGGTTAATACACTCCACGGGCGGCGGCGAGGTCACGTGACACCATCAGTATCAGCTCGGCTTCTGAACTTCCCATGATGCACCACAGTTTACACCAAAATACCACACTTATTACCGTTAGCATAAAATAAGGTACAAAATAGTGCTTGAAAATATCAATTTTGTTGTATTTTCAACAAGTAGTCAGTGAAAGGAGCTGCTCAACTACATATATTGTTTATAAGCATTAAATAAACAATAGATAAACCTAAAAAAAATACATCAAATTGAAAATTAAATATATGTAAAATAATAATTAAAAAAAACACATTGGGTAACAAGCAGGGTTATTATAGTGAACTAAAACTAAAACCATTAAAAAAATTTAAATACTTGTTACTTGAAATAATAATACTAATAATAATACTAATAAAAACATTTTATCTCAGCTAGTTACATTTATACATTTTAGTTTAGTTTAACAATGTAAAAAAAAAAATACAAAAAAAGAATTATAAAAACTATAAACATATATTTAAAAAAAAACAATAATTAATAAAAATGATAAAAACAAAAAGATTAGGCTACTAAAACTAAAATGAAAATGGAAAATACAAAAATAAAAACGAATTCAAAATATTTAAAAAATATAAATAATAATATCTCGATAATACTAAAACAACACTGGTAACAAGGTTAAGAAGTATGGAAGCTTGTTTCCGCCACTAAATAAAAAATTAAAAAAGGTAATTGACTATTTATCTCGCAATTCTGACTTTATAACTAGGGATGCTTCGATCGATCGACCACAGATCGGTATTGGCCGATGATCACGAAAGTAATTTCACACAAATGAAAGAAAAATATGTTTAATTTAATTTTATTACAAGAACTTTGTACCCTATTTGTGTAAAGTGCCAGTCAGTAATTATTTTACTGTGGTATCTTGATGGAAACTGTGATTAACTGTAAGTGCAGCACACAAAAGATCAATCTCTGAAACGCGTGCGTTCGCTTCAGGACATCATGTGTGTCACTGACGGTGCGTTATTATTATAATATCCAGCTTGAATTTTGGCGAAAAACATCAAGCATCAAGTGCAGCCTCACAGCGCTACAGTAAAACACTGATTGAACATAAATCAGCAGCACAAATGAACGGGATACTTGGGAATAAAGGTTTAAGGATCTACAGGGATCCCCATCTGTCCGCTGGGGGAAACTGATCCAGCTCTCCCACCTCTGAGTACTGGCGCTCGCCCAGCAGATACGTCAGCTTATAGCGCAAACGCACGCGCTCCTGGAACACACACACACACACACACACACAAACCTTTATGAAGTGGTATCACATTTTGAATCGTTTACTTATTTATTCCCACAAATTTTTGTAAATAATTACAGTAACAAAAACAATATTATAATAAATAAATAATAAATAATTTAAAAAAGTTTTTTTTATTGAATTAAATACAAAAATTTTATGATTTATTTATGATTTTATTTTAGTCAGTTTTTAAATTAAATTAAATAAATAATAATAATAAAAATAATAATAAAGAATTAAAAAATATATATCCCATTATGTTTTAAATAATAATAACAAGAACAACAATATTATAAATAATATAGTTTCATAATTTTAAAAATACTTTATTTTTATTTAATTAGATACAAAATACAAAACATTTATTATTTATTCCCCCTTATTTTATGACAACAACAACAACAACAACAGTATTTTAAATAATAATTTAAAACAATTATTTCATACTTTTTAAAAGATGTTTTATTTAATTTATTTAAAAATTATTTATTACCCATATAATTTTTTTAATAATAACAACAATATTTTAAATAATAATCTTTACAAATAATTTAAAAAAGATTTATTTTACAAAAATGTATTATTTATCCCCATTTATTTTATAATAAAAAATAATAATAGAAACATTATAAATATCCAATTTTTAAATCATTCTGAAAAGGCCTTTTAAAAGATATTTTATTTATTTTTCATTAAAAACGAAAAAATATTTATTCCTCCCTATTTTTAATAATAACAATATTATAAATAATACATTTGTATTTTTATATAAAATTAATACATTTTCAATAATTATTTATTCCATCTTATTTTTTATAAAAAACAACCATATTATAAATATTTTAAATATTTATAATTTTTTTTAACATTGTATTGGATTTTTTTATTGTAATATTTAAAAAAACAAACAAGGTAATGGATGTGTGTGTGACCACTCACCATCACTCATCATCTATTTTTAATCATTTTAAAAAGACTATTTTTAATCTTTAAAAATAATTAAAAAAATATTTGATTCCAAGATATTGGGGGGGAAAAAAGTTAAAAATTGTTAAAAAATTTTTTTTTTTTTTACAGAAATAGAAACATTATAAATATATCTTTTTAATAATAATAATATAATTAATAATATTTTTATTTTTAAATAAAATTATTTATTCCACCTTATTTTTAATTTTTTTTAATAATTACAGAAAAATGATTTACATTTTATTGGATTTGTTTATTGTAATATTTTTTATAAAAAAGGAATTGTATGAGTGTGTGACCTCTGACCTTCAGTGGGTTGGCGAGCAGCATGACCTGAGTGATGGAGGCGGGGGGCTGGATGGGGTTAAAGGGCGCGATCTCTGTGCCTGACGGAGGCTGAAGCTTCACTCGCATAGACTGATACACACACAAGAATGTACAGGGTCAGAGGTCAACTTAAAGCAGATATTCACAGTGCAACTTGTGCATCAGATCTTCAGAGTGATCAAACATGATTCAAGAAATATCTGCGTTGCATTTCATATACAGTAAAACGAATGTTAAAGGTGCATTGTGTAATATTTAGGAGGATCTGTTGACAGAAATGCAATTTCATATACATAACTATGTTTCAGTGGTGTATAAAAACCTTACATAATGAACCGTTATGTTTTTATTACCTTAGATTGAGCCATTTCTATCTACACACACTGCGTTACAGTGAAATGCGCCGACATGTTTCTACAGTGGCCCTGAACGGACAAATGCATTTCCTAACTATGTTGTTCTTCGTGCAAAGAAGCTAGCTAAAGTCAGCGAATAAAACACTGACACAATGATGAACAAGTAACAATAATATTCGCAATAACATATCGATTTACTGAATAAATAAGTAAAGCTAATTTCTTAGGTTTGAACTGGCTACTCTCTACTGTCTCAGACGACGACATATCTTCCTGTCGGCCACCGTAACTTCTGTTGGGTGCAATTCACAACCTCACCACTAAATGTGGCTAAAAATTACACACTGCACCTTTAACTTTGTGAAGTGGTTCAACTGAATCACAGAAAGGAACCGACTGAGATGACTGACTGGTGTGAATCGCTCTGTCTGCAGACGAGGAGCTCGTACCTTTGGAACGGCTGCTTGCAGTAATACGTTCCTCACGGGTAACGGCGCCGTGTTGAGCAGCGACACCACGATCACCAGGACGTCCGGGCGACCCGGAGGACAGTCCATCGCGAAGTGCAGAAGAACACGAACTCCATCCTTATCGTACACCGTCACAGGTAAGACTTTACCTGAGGACACCAGACAAACAAGAGGCAAATGCTGGATATCTGGGTCAATCTCACAGAACAGCTGAATCACATTTCACCTCAAAATCAACCAAAAGAAATAATACATTATGATATCTAATTTATAATCAAATATTATAATAAAAGTTACATATATTTTAAATATTTATATTGTTCATAAAGGAATTTTAAACCTATAATATAGATTATAATCTGGGAAAGTTCAAATATTAATTGAATTGTGAATTAGTACTAAACAACAAACCTTTCAAGATCACATTTCACACAAACAAACAAAAAAAATAAAAAAATAATAGATTAGGCTTTTAGATAGTGTTATATAATATAAATATTTATAATAATACTTATAATAATAGAATTTATATATGGCATTTTTCATAAATTTTTGATAATCATTTGTTAACAAACAAGTATTCATTACTTCAATCGCTCATCGTTTCTGCCTTACATTATTATATTGTTTAAATTAATACATTTTTAGCTAACTGTGATTTATATATGTACGTTTCTGAAATACATAACTTGGACAGTCACCTCTAACAGATCAATCTAAATTGTAATATGCATTTTCTGTAAAGCTGCTTTTAAACGATGTGTATTGTGAAACGCGCAAAAAAAAATTAATGTGAAATGAATAAAATAAAATAAAAATCAAGCCTATAATATAGATGATTATATAGGATAATTAATATTTTAATTAGTTATAATTTTGTTTGCATTGTGACACTGTTTTCAACCACATTTATTATATTTATTTTTAATTTTTTTATTAAAGCAGAACAAAAGACAAAACACAGTTAGATGATACGATCACTACAAAACAGAAAAAATAAAGTAGAATCTACATGTAGTTATGTGAAGTGTGTGTGTAAAATTGTGCTGAGTATGTGTATCTTCTCTATTATAAGTAGAGATTATATGTAGAACAATGCTCATTATATATATATATATATATACTATATATAGCAATAATAATTTAAAGAAAAAGAAAAAAAAAAGAATATATAAAAAAGAAAAAAATTATTTCCCTCCAATTTTAAGGATCAATACACTTTTCTGTCAGCGTAAAACAGCTCATCGCTTGAAAATCATTTCAGATGATCAGCTAAATCTGAATCAGTAGCACATGCGTTCGGTCTGCTTGAGCGGGTCGTATTGGCGCTGGTGTCACTCACTGGGTCTGATGGCCTCGAGCGGGACGTGCAGGCTGGCCAGGCTGGGCTCTGCGCTCCTCGCCGGGCTGCTCTGGGGCGAGTGGGACGAGAAGGGCTGAAAGAAGGGGCTGCCCGGAGCCGAGACGCACGTCCCGGCCTGAGCCCGAGCCACAGCAGGAGACGAGGGACCCGCCGTGCTCATGAACGGGTTAGAGGCCGCCGAGCCCATGAAGCCTCCAGAAAGACCAAAAGTTCCTCCAGCGATACCACTCAGACCTGAAACACTGAAGGAAGACACATGAAGTCTCATTTATATAGTCAAAGAAGCGGTCTACATAGGCAGCTCCCTTCTAAAGGAGCATCATAACATCACACACCCTAATAATTGACTGATATGAAACCACTTCACACCAAGGACGATAACGCTAAAGATAATGATAAAGATATAGTTCTAAAAATCATTCTCAATATTAAAGAATAGCAGAGTTCACACCACAGCTATAACGATAATGATATAGAGAAAAGATATCGTTGGGATCAATTTCAGAACGATCACTTTTTTCCAGCTGTTGAACGATAAAACACTGACAGCCAATCAGAATCCATTCAAGGGCTCGCACATTTAAAATGGCAGACGACACAGTGGAGAAGTTAATTGCCGAGGTCCAGAAAAATCCTCCACTGTTTGACAAGTCAAACCCCTTTTCAAGTCAAGTCACCTTCATTAATATAGCGCTTTTAACAATATAGATTGTTTCAAAGCAGCTTTACAGTGATAATAGCAAATTAAAGTAACAGAGATGGTTTTGGATTATTACAGCAGCTCTAGAATAAAGATATTGTCCAAATAAAGTTAGCTTTGATTGATTCACTTCCGTTGCAAAGATCATTAGTTATTAACTTACTGTACTTTCACACCACCGCCGGCGAGAGCGGAAAAATTCGCTCTCGCCGCCCTGCCAATGACGCCAGAGAAAGATTCGGGGACGGTCTGATGCTCTGACGTAGATCGAAGTAGACCAATGTTTACAGGATTGCGTTCTCTGGAATCCTCTCAGGCAGAGGACTTCTACATTCTGATTGGTTGCCACTGAACCGCGTCATAGCTTATTACCATAAAGTTGACCTGACTTCAACTCTTCTCGCCGCTCTCATCGTCCAAGACGCGCCGCGCCGCCCTCGCCGGAGATCGCCGCCGGCTCTCATTGAAAATGAATGACTTCCGGCCACTTTGACGCTCTCGCCGGCGGCGGTGTGAACGCACAGTTAGGGGCCGCTAACACGACACCGTTCAAGAAAATTTAAATGGAAAACAATAATTCGTATCCTCTAAATAAATGGTGAGAAGAATTAACGTTACCGTTATTATTATGAATTATCGTTTGTTGGTGTGGACGCAAATATAGTTATCGTTATAGTTATCGTTATAGTTATTGTTCTTGGTGTGGACGCAAATATAGTTATCGTTATAGTTATTGTTCTTGGTGTGGACGCAAATAAAGTTATCGTTATAGTTATCGTTCTTGGTCTGGACGCAAATATAGTTATCGTTATAGTTATCGTTATAGTTATTGTTCTTGGTGTGGACGCAAATATAGTTATCGTTATAGTTATCGTTCTTGGTGTGGACGCAAATATAGTTATCGTTATAGTTATCGTTCTTGGTGTGGACGCAAATATAGTTATCGTTATAGTTATCGTTATAGTTATCGTTCTTGGTGTGGACGCAAATATAGTTATCGTTATAGTTATCGTTCTTGGTGTGGACGCAAATATAGTTATCGTTATAGTTATCGTTCTTGGTGTGGACGCAAATATAGTTATCGTTATAGTTATCGTTCTTGGTGTGGACGCAAATATAGTTATCGTTATAGTTATCGTTATAGTTATTGTTCTTGGTGTGGACGCAAATATAGTTATCGTTATAGTTATCGTTCTTGGTGTGGACGCAAATATAGTTATCGTTATAGTTATCGTTCTTGGTGTGGACGCAAATATAGTTATCGTTATAGTTATCGTTATAGTTATTGTTCTTGGTGTGGACGCAAATATAGTTATCGTTCTTGGTGTGGACGCAAATATAGTTATCGTTATAGTTATCGTTCTTGGTGTGGACGCAAATATAGTTATCGTTATAGTTATCGTTCTTGGTGTGGACGCAAATATAGTTATCGTTATAGTTATCGTTATAGTTATTGTTCTTGGTGTGGACGCAAACATAGTTATCGTTATATTTATCGTTCTTGGTGTGAACGGGCCTTTAGGCTGGTTTTGGGTGCAGTTTCAGAGCAGAGTAATACCTCTTTCCACCTCCAAAATCCAGCATGGAGAGATCCTGCATTCCCTGACTGACAGCCGGTGTGTGTGATGTCGGAAAGACAGCGCTCGGGGCCGAGATGCTCCCAAACAGGTCCAGGTCCGCATCAGGAGCCTGACAGCAAGAGGACAACCGAAATCACAGATTCAATAACCTCTCTCAGGATTATTGATATTCAACATCAGTAAGTCCGAATGATTTAGTGTGTCTGACCTGTAGGGACGTCCACTGAGCAGGGAGTTCATCCAGCTTCGGTCTGTTTGGCACAGAGGGCGGATCATTCAGGCCTGAGAATAAAATAACATTTACATGCAGAAAAAGAAAACTGAAAAGAAATAAAATTACATATAAACAACATTAAACTGATTTAATTTCAGCTAGTTGCCAAATAATCATTTCTTATTTTCATTTAGTTAAACTTGATGCAGTAAAATAACTAAAACTGAAATATTTTTTTTAACTTTATTTTTTTATTACAAAAACACATAACAAAATTACTAAAACTTTAACTAAAATGTTACTGAAAATACGGAAACTAATTAAAAATATGAATAAAACTATAATGATACTAAAATAAACCTGGCATGGTGGAAGAAATTTAGAGGCATGTAATGAATGATTATTATTATTATTACTATTTATTAATTATTAATTAATTAATTATTGTTATAAAAATTATAATCATACACTACATTTTTAACGAACATTATTTTTTACATATTTATTAATAACAATAATATTTGTAATTGTTGTAATTGATGTATTATAACAATTTTATACTTTAAACTTTAATTATAACTAATTATTATTGATGATTAAGTTTTCAAAAAAAAAATCTAAATAATAATAATTATATCAAGTACAATTATAACTTTTATTTACTAAACATTGTTTTCAAAACTGTATATACTTTTTAATAACAATATTTTTATTAATAATTATTTTGATAATAGTTTTCCAAATGTTTTAAAACATTATTAATAAGAAAAATAATTTTAATATTAATAATATTATTTATTTTTTTAAGTGTCAAATACATTTTTAGCATATTACTGTTGATGTAATTTTACAAAAGACAACCGGTTTTGATTTACAGTGATTTTACCGCCGCTATGTGGGGTCCAGTGTAAAAAAAAACATGGTAAACTCACTGCATCACATGACCTCGCATGGCTTATTCCTTTATTATACATCACCAGACAGTCTCACAACTATATAAGCGAGATTAATCACCGAGAGACAAGAGCTCATCGTCCAGCAGGGAGAGGGAGGTCTGCTGCTCAGGAGGCCTGTGATTGGGGCTGCTCTTCTGACTGCCGGCCAATCGGCGAGGAGGAGGCGGGAGCACAGGGATGGAGGAGGCCGTGTGATTGGTGGACGAGATCTGTGGAGGAGGAAGAGGAAGAGGAAGAGGAGGAGGGCCGGTCGGGGGAGAGGAAGGTTCATCCAGTCCAGCCAGATCAATCAATGTGCCTGTGGTCTCGCATCCTGAGGGAAGAAGAAAAATCGGTAACACTTTGACAGTGTCCTTGTTACATATGTTACATGTACTTACCATAGTAATAACAGTAAATTATGCATAATTACATGCAACTAACCCTCAGTCAAATCTTACCCTAACCCTATAGTAAGTACATGTAGTTGCTTAATATTACTCAGTACTTAAATCTATAATTACACTGTAACAATGACACCTTCAAATAAAGTGTAACCGCAAAAATCATGTGGGAAGAAAATTAAATGTTCTGGATTATCGAAATATTGCAGTTGAGGGAAGATCGACAAATGAGCCCTGAACCCTAAACTGAAAAAATGAGCCCTAAACTGAAGAAATGAGCCCTAAACTGAAGATATGAGCCCTAAATTGAAGAAATGAGCCCTAAGCTGAAGAAATGAGCCCTAAACTGAAGAAATTAGCCCTAAACTGAAGATGTGAGCCCTAAACTGAAGATATGAGCCCTAAACTGAAGAAATGAACCCTAAGCTGAAGAAATGAGCCCTAAGCTGAACAAATGAGCCCTAAGCTGAACAAATGAGCCCTAAACTGAACAAATGAACCCTAAACTGAACAAATGAGCCCTAAACTGAAGAAATGAACCCTAAACTGAAGAAATGAGCCCTAAACTGAACACATGAACCCTAAACTGAACAAATGAACCCTAAACTAAAGAAATGAACCCTAAACTGAAAAAATGAGGCCTAAACTGAAGATATGAGCCCTAAACTGAAGAAATTAGCCATAAACTGAAGATATGAGCCCTAAACTGAAGAAATGAGCCCTAAACTGAACAAATGGGCCCTAAACTGAAGAAATGAGCCCTAAACTGAACACATGAACCCTAAACTGAACACATTAACCCTAAACTAAAGAAATGAACCCTAAACTGAAGAAATGAGGCCTAAACTGAAGATATGAGCCCTAAACTGAAGAAATTAGACCAAAACTAAAGAAATGAGCCCTAAACTGAAGAAATGAGGCCTAAACTGAATAAATGAGCCCTAAACTGAAGAAATGAGGCCTAAACTGAACAAATGAGGCCTAAACTGAACAAATGAGCCCTAAACTGAACAAATGAGGCCTAAACTGAATAATGAGGCCTAAACTGAATAATGAGGCCTAAACTAAACAAATGAGGCCTAAACTGAATAAATTAGCCCTAAACTGAACAAATGAGGCCTAAACTGAATAAATGAGCCCTAAACTGAAGAAATGAGTCCTAAACTGAACAAATGAGGCCTAAACTGAATAAATGAGCCCTAAACTGAACAAATGAGGCCTAAACTGAATAAATGAGGCCTAAACTGAACAAATGAGCCCTAAACTGAACAAATGAGGCCTAAACTGAATAAATGAGGCCTAAACTGAACAAATGAGCCCTAAACTGAACAAATGAGCCCTAAACTGAACAAATGAGGCCTAAACTGAACAAATGAGGCCTAAACTGAATAATGAGGCCTAAACTAAACAAATGAGGCCTAAACTGAATAAATGAGCCCTAAACTGAACAAATGAGGCCTAAACTGAATAAATGAGCCCTAAACTGAAGAAATGAGGCCTAAACTGAACAAATGAGGCCTAAACTGAATAAATGAGCCCTAAACTGAACAAATGAGGCCTAAACTGAATAAATGAGCCCTAAACTGAACAAATGAGGCCTAAACTGAACAAATGAGGCCTAAACTGAATAAATGAGCCCTAAACTAAACAAATGAGGCCTAAACTGAATAAATGAGCCCTAAACTAAACAAATGAGGCCTAAACTAAATAAATGAGCCCTAAACTAAACAAATGAGGCCTAAACTGAATAAATGAGCCCTAAACTGAACAAATGAGGCCTAAACTGAATAAATGAGGCCTAAACTGAATAAATGAGGCCTAAACTGAATAAATGAGGCCTAAACTGAAGAAATGAGCCCTAAACTGAACAAATGAGGCCTAAACTGAAGAAATGAGCCCTAAACTGAAGAAATGAGCCCTAAACTGAGGTCACCTTCACTAGCAGCCGGTCTGAGATCTTCACCCTCGCCGTCGTCCGCCTGTCCGTCAACGACTCGTTTATAAGAGCCGATTACTCTGGACAAATCATCGTTCGCCTTGAGAATGTCCCCTACAGTAAGCAGACACATAATGAACATTTCAAATAAACAATCATTCTAGGGCTGCAAGATTAATCGCAATTTACATGTAATCGCACTTAAACATGCTTTTACTCCAAACTCACTTCATAACGAAGCACTGCTACTTGGGCGGAGTGATTTGCTCGCAGCGCCTGAGAAGCCCCGTGGTGAGGATCAGAGAGTTCGCTCAGAATTGGAGTAAATCACTCCGCAGAAGTAGCAATGCTTCGCCTTCTGAGAATATAGTTCCCAGTATGTATACGGTTAGAAGATGGCTGTGTCTCATGTGACCTTGTTATTTGTACACACTGTGACTATACAAATCACAACATGTAAATAGGAAAATGTTGGCGTTATTTTGTCACTTATTGGGATCAGTATACTAGCTGGAGCCGTTTACCTCCAGTCTTTGTGCTAATCTGGGCTAGTGGTGGGTGCGTCAGACAGAGTTACGGCACGCACGGAGATGAAAAGGGTATGTATGGACTTATATAACTCTGGGGGATACGGTGAATAAGATAAAGTCCCAAAAAGTGTTCCTTTAATCGTGCAGCCCTAGATCATTCTTGAGAGAGTAAAGCGTGGTTTACCCAGACTGGAGTCGTTGTCCTCCGCTTCGGTGGCCAGTTTGAACGCGGTGCGTCGGAGTTTGTCACAGCGCTCGTACAGCTCCTGGACACAGACGCCAGGTCACATGTGAGCGCTGTTGTCATGGTTACATCGACCTAATTATACAAGCTCTAACAGTACAGACAGGAAACTGCTGTAATGATACAGTACAGCACTGTGAAATCAACATTTAAACACATGAAATACACTTCACTGTTATTTCACTACTGTCATGTGACTTCTGTGAAATAAGATGGTCAACCAATAACGGACGACTGACGGATTCCGCACATTTGTGGCTGGCAACCAAAAGTTGCTGAATGACATGAGACTGAAACTAATTCCACCAGACCTGATCATGTGGTGATAAATAAAGATTAGTACCACTCTGACTCTACTCGATTATATTGCCTTCCACTCTATTCTACACTGCACTCTATTATATTCTAATCTGTTCTATTCTATTCCACTCTACTCTATAATATTCTACTCTACTATATTCCTTCCCACTCTACTCTTCTCTGTTATATTCTATTTCACTCTATTCTACACTGCACTCACTCCAAACTCACTTCATAACGAGAGCTAAGCTCCTCCTTCTGTGAGATGATGATTCTTACACAGAATAAGGCAGTCGTGTGTTTATTAGTCATGTTTAAGCGTTTAAATCTTCTGTTTATTCAGATACAGCGATAGGAGTTTCCTGGAATGATGATAAAAGTTCATATTATATTCTTCTCTATTATATTCCTTTCTACTCTACACTCTATTATTCTAATCTGTTATATTCTATTCCACTCTATTATATTCCTTTCCACTCTACTCTGTTATATTCTATTTCACTCTACACTGCCCTCTGTTATTTTCTACTCTGTTCTATTCCTTTCCACTCTACTGTTCTACTTCACTCTACTCTATTCCTTTCAACTCTACTCTACACTCCACTCTATTATATTCTAATCTGTTCTATTCTATTCCACTCTACTCTATTATATTCTATAGAGTAGAATACAGTTATTGAATACAGACAATACAGTTATTTATACTTCTAGAATCACAAAATGAAACGTGTTTAATATACACCCAGTTTCTGATAATATAAAAGTTAAAAACAAGCTGCTTTGACATAATTGCAGCAGAAATAGTAGAGAAATATGCAGGCTAAGCTGATGATCCAGAACTAGCTGAACCACCTGATGCTCAGGAGATCTACTTTAGTATCAGTTACAAGTCATTTCATTAAAAGCGCACTTTCTTGGCCTGCTCATGTCTAAACGCTGCGTGTTGTGCTCATGGTCTGACCTTGATGAGCTCGCGGTCGGCGTCTGACGATCGGTCCCTGTCGTACTGACTCAGCATCTCTCCCAGGAGCTTGACGTTGATGTTCACCTCCTCCAGCGTGTGGATGCGTTTGCTCATTTTCTGCACTCGGGCTTCATCCTGCAACACAGATTCAGCCCATCACATCATGCATGTCACGCCTGATCCAGAATCAGGGTGCGAATAATACTGAACACATTATCATGAGGTTGGCTTTAAAGAGGACCTATTATGTTTGTTTTTTCATGTTTCTTTAGTGTGTTTGAGTAGTTGAGTATGAAAGAGTCACTGTTTCTGAACTCCCTGAAACGCCTCTATTGTAGTCTTGAGTTTTCCTCCAGAAACAAACATGATAAATATTCGTTATTTCAAATAATTAATACAGAATAAAGGGGCGGAGCCTGGTTGAGTTAGTTAGTAGTGTGTTGAAACTGGCCGTTATAGTGGGCGGGACATTTCCCAAACACACTCAAAGCGCTTGACCAATAACAACACACTGATCCAGCCGACCAATCAGAGCACAGTGAGCTTTTCATAAGGAGGGGCTTCATAGAGACAGGAACTAAACAGAGCGTTACTGACAGACTGGGAAGAGCTGTGTGTGTTTGTGTGTGTGTGTGTGTGTGTGTGTGTGTGTGTGTGTTAGCAGCTCTGATTTCCTCACACAGACACACACTGAAAATGTTGTAGCGTTGTAACTTTGCAGATGTTGTTTATGCTCAAACAGCAACATTACACACTAACTAAAGATAAAAAAGTGAAATCATAATCAACCACCCCTTTAAAACATGAAAACCTAGTAGAGCTCAAGACAAAATCAAGACTTTTAAAACAGGTCCCCTTCAATACAGTTCATACACACACCACCACAGACGCAACCACCCTTGAACAAACAACGTCAGCATGAAATCAGACTCTTTAATAAATGTCTTGTATTGTGAGCCAAAGCTAGAACAAGCCAAAAACAGTGACTTTGACTCAACTGTGTTTTTAGGCTCAGGTTTATTTATGGAGCTTATAATATGACAAAATGATTTGAATTTGAATTGTGTAAATTTGAATTATTTGCAAGTGTAATCTAACTAAATTGAATTTTAGGTGGTAGTTTAAATAGTTCTGAATTAGATTTTTTTAAACGAATATTGAACGTTTGAAATTTAACAAATTGAAATGTTTTTATGGCTGAATTTTATAGACATGTATTTCAAACAGCTAGTTTTTTTGTTCTGAATTCGTATAGTGCAAATATTCAGTTTAAAAAAATACAGATTCAAGTTTTCAAGATGAAGAAATTCGGAACTTTAAATTCAGTTTTCTAAAATTCAAGTTAAAAAATTCAGATCTTACAGAAAGTAGGTCACAGGTCATCCTCAGGGAAGAGTAAAGGATCTCAGATAAGTCGAACAGAGCATTCTGGCTGCACTGCAGTAGTTTTCTGCCGCAAACGTGGTGGTGGTTCAAGAGAATCCGTGTATCTTTCGTTCAGTCGTTTTTTTATTTAATATTAAGAGTAGAAAAATGAGAAAACAGCTTGAGTATTCGATTTCTTCTAATATTCTAGTAATAATAGTCCGCTGCAGCAGTTGCACGGAGCTTACAAAACGCGTGTATTGCAACTATAGGCTACATTTAATTTTCTCATCAAACGACTAGAATAACGAATGGCTCGGCATAACAGAAGAGCTTAGACAGGGCTTTCTCTCTGAGTAGACCAGCAGTTGCTCTGAATTTGCTATAACCTATAGCCTATTTTCTCGACTGTGTAGGCTAAGGCACGTTTTATCATGAAACACGCTGTGATTTATTCCAAAGTGACTCAGGCATATATAATGCATTTAACGGTAAATAATCTAAATGTTGACTTTCAAAAGTAGGCGCGCTAAGAAGGCTATTCTCTGTATTTTGGTTCATTTTTGGTGAGCGCCAGAAAGATCTAAAGAGACCGAGACGCGCTAAAGCAGCGCATCATGTTGTTTTATTTATTTTTCAATGGCATGATATTTTGTAGTCATTTTTAATGTACACAAATAAAAATATACATTTTACTGTTTCGGATGATGTCATATTATCTGTAGCCTATTACTAAATAACAGAGTATTAAGTTATTTCCCAGCAGTGGAACAAATCCAAGTGATGGCGCTCGCGCATCGCGCTCTCACACAACATAGTAGGATATCAGTTCTGGCGTTGCTTCATATCGCAGACTGTTCATTATCGAAATTAAACACAGTCAACCAAACATATAAAAAGTTATTCTGCATAATTTAATTGGTCTGTTGTACAATATAAAGGGCAAGCTGTGCCACACACAGTCCTACTCCAAACATTTCCCTTGCTGTGAAGACGCTGATTTAGCCTATACGTGTATTTTGGGACTCGACTGAAGTATGACGCCTTCTTTATATTAATATTTAGCATCCACATGTTACATTGCAATGAACACTTTTGAATGAATGAGAGATGCGCGACCGTTTCGATTTAAATAAATTTGTTTAGGCTTGGCGTTTATAAAGGGCACAATATAGGCTATTTTTATAGTCTGTAGCCTATATATTATTTTATTATAGCCTATAGCCTACATACTTATTTTTCATTCTTGTTGTTTTTTGCATTCATTTGTCATAAGGGAAAGTAAAATAGGCAACACATAGCCTACATGTTAATAGTGTTTATCATGTAAATGCTGTATTTTATTTACAGGTCTTTTACACTATTGCTGAATAGGCTAATATAAAAAAAATATATAATAATTATGACGCGTTTCTCTCTCAACATGATCCGGTGTGACTTGCACTCATGTGCATGCGACTTATTTTCTGGCAAATATGGTCAGTTAAAAAATGTTGCTGTATTATTACAAAATGCATAGAGTGGAGAACATTTGGGCAAAAAAACAAATAAACAAAAAAAAACATATTGTGTTCATTACCCCCACCCACATTTGGGCTTAATCACTGTTATTATTACGAAATGTATTTAGGTGTAGACAAAATCAGTTATGTTTATTTATAAATATGAACGTAGCCTACCTCGCATTTCCCGGACACTAGCCGTAAGTCTACTTCTTTGGCCTATTTTTTTTAGCTGTCCAGTTCTCAAAATCTGTGTGGAAAAGCTGCGGAGCGCGGAGAGAACGCACAATGGCTTTGCTTTGGAAGTTTTTTTTTTTTTTGTTTGTTTTTGAAGTTTAGTTGCCAGAGAAAATAACACACCGTTTTGTTTAACATCAATTGATACTCAATATTAATTAAATAAATAAATATAATGTCAGAGAATGCACAAAGCGCATCCTTTTGAGATGTAAATTATAATACATTTTAATAAAACACACAAGGCCTACATCATAAAACTCAGAAGATTATGTATTTTAATATATTATATTATAATACAAATAAAAAGGCGTCATACTTCAGTCGAGTCCCAAAATACACGTATAGGCTAAATCAGCGTCTTCACAGCAAGGGAAATGTTTGGAGTAGGACTGTGTGTGGCACAGCTTGCCCTTTATATTGTACAACAGACCAATTAAATTATGCAGAATAACTTTTTATATGTTTGGTTGACTGTGTTTAATTTCGATAATGAACAGTCTGCGATATGAAGCAACGCCAGAACTGATATCCTACTATGTTGTGTGAGAGCGCGATGCGCGAGCGCCATCACTTGGATTTGTTCCACTGCTGGGAAATAACTTAATACTCTGTTATTTAGTCATAGGCTACAGATAATATGACATCATCCGAAACAGTAAAATGTATATTTTTATTTGTGTACATTAAAAATGACTACAAAATATCATGCCATTGAAAAATAAATAAAACAACATGATGCGCTGCTTTAGCGCGTCTCGGTCTCTTTAGATCTTTCTGGCGCTCACCAAAAATGAACCAAAATACAGAGAATAGCCTTCTTAGCGCGCCTACTTTTGAAAGTCAACATTTAGATTATTTACCGTTAAATGCATTATATATGCCTGAGTCACTTTGGAATAAATCACAGCGTGTTTCATGATAAAACGTGCCTTAGCCTATACAGTCGAGAAAATAGGCTATAGGTTATAGCAAATTCAGAGCAACTGCTGGTCTACTCAGAGAGAAAGCCCTGTCTAAGCTCTTCTGTTATGCCGAGCCATTCGTTATTCTAGTCGTTTGATGAGAAAATTAAATGTAGCCTATAGTTGCAATACACGCGTTTTGTAAGCTCCGCAACTGCTGCAGCGGACTATTATTACTAGAATATTAGAAGAAATCGAATACTCAAGCTGTTTTCTCATTTTTCTACTCTTAATATTAAATAAAAAAACGACTGAACGAAAGATACACGGATTCTCTTGAACCACCACCGCGTTTGCGGCAGAAAACTACTGCAGTGCAGCCAAAATGCTCTGTTCGACTTATCTGAGATCCTTTACTCTTCCCTGAGGATGACCTGTGACCTACTTTCTGTAAGATCTGAATTTTTGAACTTGAATTTTAGAAAACTGAATTTAAAGTTCCGAATTTCTTCATCTTGAAAACTTGAATCTGTATTTTTTTAAACTGAATATTTGCACTATACGAATTCAGAACAAAAAAACTAGCTGTTTGAAATACATGTCTATAAAATTCAGCCATAAAAACATTTCAATTTGTTAAATTTCAAACGTTCAATATTCGTTTAAAAAAATCTAATTCAGAACTATTTAAACTACCACCTAAAATTCAATTTAGTTAGATTACACTTGCAAATAATTCAAATTTACACAATTCAAATTCAAATCATTTTGTCATATTATAAGCTCCATATTTATTGAAATGACATTTGTCATTTATTTAAAATAAATGCATCATTTGCAAATGCATTATTTTACAATGAATAATAGTTATTTATTTTTATTTATATCCTTAAATTAATTTAAATCCTTTAATTGCATTAAAAAAAGACAATTCAAAATTGGTTTTGAAACAATGTTCAAGAAACACTGCTACAGCTTTGTTGTGATTAGTGTAAAGAAGGAAATGGTCTTTCACGTTGTCAGAACAGCATCTCGATCCCGACTCTCTCTCTCTCACCTCTTTCACCATGTTTTTGATGAGTCTGTTCGCCTCCTGAAGATCTTCTGGGTTTTTGCTCCTCAGAAGTTCAGCCAACAACTGCCATCAAATCACAGAAGAGCACAAAGTCATTTCTGTAGTTTCATCAAGAGAAACCGCATCGAGTTAAACTCAAATGTTGCAGAAACAGGAAAATGATGGCTAGTCAGCAACTACAGAGAGACACTTTCTGGATATATACATTGAAAGCAACCAAATTAGATTCTGTAATTTGACTTTACGGTTTCCTCGATTGGTGTTATTTTCTAGTTGTATCATTTGAACTGTTAATAAATTGTTGATTCTGGGTATATGATTTTTTTATTTTTTTTAAATCCAAGTTGTTGGACTGAGAATATATTGTTGATTCTGATTTTGTATATTTCATACATATCTTATGTGATGTTGTAGAATGGTGTCGTGTTAGCTGTCCCTAAGTTAATAACTAATGATCATTGCGACGGAAGTGAATCAATCAAAACTAACTTTAGCTGGACAATAACTTTATTCTAGAGCTGCTGTAAAGCCAAAACAATTTTTTTGTTACTCTGTTACTAAGTTATCACTGCTTTGAAACAATCTATATTGTTAAAGCGCTATATAAATGAAGGTGACTTGACTTGTAGTTATCATTTCTTTAAAAAAAATCTTCCTCCTCTGTTACTGGAATACATTGTTGATTCTGTTTTCTTACACTTTAGTGATTTGTTATAATATATCCTGTTTGTTTTTTATTTGGGAACATTATGCTGGGTTTAAAGGTAGGGTAGGTAATCATTTTTCTAAAAAAAAAACATTCCAAATTTGTTTAAACTGTCTTTATATACCAATACATAATTAAAATGTAAGTACTCTGAAAAAGAAAATATAAAAATCGAGTGACTGTAGACCTTTTAATCTGCAATAAACACAGCTCATTATTTCCATTCACTCCACCCCCTCCCTTCTGAGCTCCTTCCAAAGCCACGCCCCCAAAACACATGAACGCGCGACGCCAAACGCTCAGGCTGGAACAAGACGCATTTATTACCTGAGACGAGTGGAGAGGAAGGAGCGCAGTACATACAGTGACATCATGTCAGAATCACATGTAATAAAATACCTAACTTTATCACTATGAATATAAACAAATAAGATTTCTTTTAGTACTCACTATCAAGCTAGCATATCGATAATGGTAAAGTTTCATTCGGTAACGAGCTATATTTATAAGGCAAAACTAAAAACAGGTTGCATTGATACACGATTTTCCATTACCATCAGTTACACTGTGATGAAGGTGAATTTCGTGTAAGATTCATTTACATTTACATTTATTCATTTAGCTGACGCTTTTATCCGAAGCGACTTACAATTGCTATATATATGTCAGAGGTCGCACGCCTCTGGAGCAACTAGGGGTTAAGTGTCTTGCTCAGGGACACATTGGTGTCTCACAGTGGATTCGAACCCGGGTCTCTCACACCAAAGGCATGTGTCTTATCCATTGCGCCACCACCACCCCTGATTCATAACATATACGGTGTTTTGCATGTAAGAGTTTCCATGATGAAAACATTGTTGACTCTAATGAAGACTAACGTACACTCCGAGTCCGGAGAAAAGTACCGCATCGTCGGCTCGAGGACAGGTCCGGGGTTGAGGGCGAAGCAGAGGAGGTCGTTCAAGAGTGCGGGCAGGGTCCGAGGAAGTAGTTTTTGCCTTGTTTGCCTTCGCTGACTGCATATGCAGGTGCTTTGAGCTGAATATTTCCGGGAACGGTGACATGTGATGAGTGCACGCAGGGCAGCGCGCGCAGTGGGGCTCGGGGCGGGCACGAGACATGAAGGCATCTGATTGGTTCTTTACATTCGCACCGAATGGCAGTGATTGGTCAGAGTTTTTACTGTCCTGCAGCTGCTACAGAGGTCTGATTTTTTTCATTCCTTTTTCTAAACACATAATGTATTGACTACTATCAGGATGGAAGGACCATTTCACCCAGTATAAAAAAAAGTGTTTCTGAACAGGATTACCTACCCTACCTTTAATTGTGTTTTGGTGAGATATGTCTTCGCAATTTGTCTAATAATTTCTTCTCTATTGTGACTATTCTATATTACGTAATCAGGTGATCACATGACTAACTAATTGCTGCTTAAAAGGACATTAGTCGGTGTCTGGTTATTTCAAAACTGTTTTGAAACATTGCCTAAGCCATAATGAAATAAAGGCTTTTTATACACATTTACTTTAACTCTGGAGTGCCTTGGCTTGATACGTTTTTAGGAAGTGATGCCAGTCTCACCTTCCCCATGTCCTCGTTGTCAAACACCGGGTTTTTGGGCCGAGCGGGAGGAGAGGGGATCAGGGTTTTGTCCACCGTCAGTTCTGGGTCCGACATCACGAGTCCTGAAGAAATCATCACACACACACACACACACACACACACACACACACACACACACACACACACACACACACACACACACACACACACACACACACACACACACACACACACACACACACACACACACACCATCAATCAGACAACCGCTCATGACAGACCCCAGAAAGTCTGTCCGTAGAATTGTGTAAAATTGTTTATTTTTGTCATTTTTATGTTCAGCATTTTGGTGCCCATTGCGGTTTTTGAAAGTGCTCTAGAAATAAAGTTGAGTTGAGCTGAATCTCACCTTGCTTCTTGAGCGCCTGGTATGCGTCCGCGATCTTGGACTCGTTGGGAAACGCCACCGTCCAGCTGTACAGCATCTCAATGATCTTATTCTTCACCTTCTCAGAAACACTGTTGCCCATGTACTGCAACACACACACACACACACACTGCTTTTAACACGTGTTTCGTATTAGACATATAAGTGCACAGGAATGAGCCATAAAACCCAGAATCAGGATCACATTTTTACACTTCTGGTTCCATCATCCTGATGTCAAATGGTTTTTTAAATGGGTTTTTGGTTAAATGCGAACATAAGCTCAAGATATTTTCATGTTTTAGTCTACAACATAAATATATCAGTAGGGGTGTAACGATACCCTCATGTCATGATTCGATACATATCACGATATTGAACTCACGATGCAATATTATTGCGATACTCCAAGACACATGATAAACGGTTAACAAAAAAACACACTGTTGATTAAAAAGGTAAATTTGAGCTTGGAGTTGGTGCTGGTAACCCAAAAGCACAGGACAATAGAGACACCAGAATAAACATATTCATGATTCTGAAGCTGAAAATACAGAATTATTTTAGAGGAATATGTTTGCACTCTGTCACTGACTAGAAATATTTAAAATAATGCAACTTTTTACTGGTAACAAGACATTTGGCATTATCAGGACACACAAATATTCCCCCATTATACATTATATTCAACATTATATACAGTAGTTAATGTAGTACTGAGACTAAAACTCTGAAAACTTTTCATTTTGGGTGAACTATACACAATACATATCGTCACTATCCACGATACATATTGATGCATTTTTGTATTGCGATATATTGTGACACGATATATTGTTACACCCCTATACATCAGTAATTCCCCTTGTGATTTTTTTAAAAGCTTCTGAAAAAAACTGATTAATATAGAGGTTGTCTGTAATAGTCGAACAGGTAAATTCATCGACTCACTAGTGGCTTTCACAGCCTCATCGTGTTTATAATCACGCTCTTGCAAACTATTATAACTAAAAACTTAAAGCCTATGGAAAAATCCAATTGGGATTTTGTCAAGGGAACCAGGCTGCTGACATTTGGGTCAACACAAATAACTCATAATAGAAAAACCACCAACCCTGGGTGAAACCACTTTAATCAGCTCATTTAAAAACCTATATCTGGCTATTTCGTTGTGAAATCTTCGCCCACAGTTCTTCATACACGCCTCTAGTACCTGCAGAGACACAGAAACATCACATTATCCATGAACAGACTCATGCTAGAGCAGTGATGGAGGATTAGCATTGAAAGATCACTCACAGTCAGAGCTTGAAGGGCTTCCCATTCTTGAGAGTAGATTTTGTGAACGAGGAGTCTCACAGCTATCTGAGGACTATAAACACACACACACACACACACACACACACACACACACACACACACACACACACACACACACACACACACACACACACACACACACACACACACACACACACACACACACACACACACAATCAGAAAGAGCATAGAATCTGTAGTTTTCAGTCATGTTGGATTACGAAGGCTTACCCTTCCAACTCCTTATTGATCTGGTCACAAAACCCGATAATATATTCCCAGTCCTCCTGCCGGTTGGTGGGGTGTGTGGCTTTGTCTGTGGACAACACACACATTCGTAAGGACCAAACAATCGGCCTCGTTGAGCTCTGTGTCTGTGATACACTGGCACAACAGTGTGAGGGACAATCACAGCGATGCATATCAATATTTCCATCAGTAATGTAAAGAAAAGTCCTTTACAAAAAGTGCTATATATATAATACCAGCATATTCATGTACCATAGTATTTACATGATGCAAGTGCAAGTGCAAAAAAAACAAACTTGTATTATCATGGTTGATGTACTATTTGTTACACTTGATAAAATCATCAGTTCAATGGTTAATTAATAATCCCAGCTGTAAATCCAAAAAGCATTGTTTTATTATGGTTAGTGTACTAGGCTATTTGATACACTGGATACAATCATCAGTTAAATGGATAATTAATAATTAATTCTGCTGTAAATCCCAAATCTCTAGGTCTGAACTCATCCTATATAAAGCCAAACACAGACTTTGCATGAACGCAATATCGCCAGATCTGACAGTCAACACGCACTCTATGAATTTATAAATCATACTATAAGAAAGGCTTGGCTCATGAATATTAATTACGAGGCGTGACGTTCGTACAGTGTCCGTATCTGATTGGCTGGAAGGCATGCGCTGGCGAATTAACGAATCCTACTATGGCGAAGTCTCGCTCTTACATATTATGTAGGCTTTGTGATTGGACGCCCTGAGAAGGTTACCAGGCAACGTCAATATGATAAAATAAATTTTCATGAGCAGACCTTCGTCATAGTATGATTCGAAATTCCGCGGAAAACGCCAAACAAGCACGTCAGACGAGCCGGGACTGATGCATTGCAGCGAACACACACAACAAGAATATTATTTACATCTATTGTGAGATGCAAATGATAATAGTGCACGTACTGAGCCAGGATTCGAGTGATTCTCCCTCCGGAAACGCCATGATCCTCATTTAAAGCTCTGACAGCATAAATCCACACATTTCCCCCTTAGATACCACAGACATTCGTCAAATTAAACTGAGAATGATAAAAACAAACATCCTCTGTTCCATCCGAGCCTGTGGGCCGCGACAAAATACTGCTTTATTTATTTATTAAATGAATAGTGCATCAGCCGGCAGTATCATCAGCTGCCTGTGTGGAGGTCCTTGATTTAGACGCCTCTAAAGATTACAAAATAAAAGTCTCTAGCAGCACGAGTCTTGTAGGATTACAAAATAAAAGTACATCTAAAGTTTTAAAAGTTTTTGTTTGTTTGTTTGTTTTTAATAGAGAATGGGTTGCTTTGAGCGATGGACTATACCCACCGTATGAGGCTAATCATTTTGACTCAACCCATACAGCTATTTCGCTACACTTTTCAGATTTTCTAGATATTTGAACTCGTAAAGTGAGCAGGATATATTAAAATATAGCGCATGGATTCAGCAGGCATGTGGGCAGTCGGTCTCTGAGCATCCCCAGCTCTACAAACTTTTCCAATGTAAATCCGTGGTGAAAAATGGAACTGCAGCGCGCTCTCATTGAGAGCCATTGGGGTAGATTTCTGGCTTCCCCACTTATTTTCACTTGACGTTACCTCACGTCGGCTAAAGGCTAGGTTCAAGACGATTCAGTCCACTTCAGTTATGTGTCTGCATCAGGTCAATAAAGTTGACATGTCTGTTCTTCCTATGTTGAGTGGAGAAGGCTATCAAATTAATGAGAGTATAAACCCTTTAAAGGGGTGGTTGAATGTGATTTCACTTTTTTTTTACTTTAGTTAGTGTGTAATGTTGCTGTTTGAGCATAAACAACATCTGCAAAGTTACAACGCTCAAAGTTCAATACAAAGGGAGATGTTTGCTTTTAAAGAAATCAATTTCTAAGGACTATAAACGGTAGGGACTACAAGACATTCCTCCAGGGTTAGTGACATCACTAACCCCAACATTTACATAAACCCCTCCTCTGGGAACACAATAAATAAAGGGGGCGAGGCTATTTTATGTTGCTATGGAGAAGAGTTATTGTGGTAGAGTGTCGTTGCCGCCATGCCGTCGAAACGCTGTTATTTTCACCCAGATTGCAGTTCCACTTTGGGTCTTCTTAAGAACGGTTACAATTTATTTTTAACTCGGTCCCTCATAATTATAATCCAAATGTCGCTCTATATGTGCTGCACATTTTCTGGAGGAAAGCTTCCTCAATCTACGAGTTCATTGCAGGATTCGCACAATGGCTTGTCCTGAAAGATCGAGCAGTTCCCACTTTAAAAACAGAAGCTGTTGTTTACGAGCCACAACCTGTAAGTATGATTTTTTCGTTGATGTGTTTTCCTGTAATAGTTTGTATTGTTAATTGTACGTTGTAGCAAGGAAGTAAACGAAGGACAACGCTGTTTGGCTCCACAAACCAGTTTGTTAAATGTTAATTCATACTTATCCGACCAACACATTCAAACTTCTGATTAATATCACCAGCGCAGCGAACTTGGTTGTTGTCGTTTATGTGATCAGTGTAAATTATTCTTTAATTATAGCTTTTATGTATTGTTTAGCTACATGCTTGTTTATCTACAGGCATGCTAAACATGGTTTTGTGTTTGAGTTTGCTACTGTTGTAAAGCCAATGTTTAGTTCGTATTGGGTTAATAGTTCTGGCGACAGACATTTGTCTACAATCATTCTAAAAATACAAAAGTAACAGTGCCATATAGTCAGTAGCGATCACAATAGATCTGCAGTCAAACAAAGCAAAAAAAACAAAAAAAACACATACCATTCTGAAACGTCCTTTAACAGCCGTTTCTTGGCTTCATAGAACCCGGAAATCATCCGACCGTTTTTACAAGGAGGGACAGAGCAGTGTAGAATAATGGTTAATTATGTGAAAAATAATGCAAAATTTTGAAAACAAAGCAGGAACACATGTTACAGTGCACCCCACAAACACAATCAAGCCTTCGAAAAAAGGTGTTTTACCACCCCTTTAAACGTGCTCATGTGAATAGCTTTTATATACAGTTCTGTTGTGTTTGTTTTATGTTTCTTCTGAGATTAGACATGACTTTTTTTTCCTCACTGGAATTCCTAACTTAATATTTTAAACAACATTCGGACGCAAACAATACTACGTTGTTAAGGCGTGTTTGTAGTGTAGCCTATACGCTGATTTCACGCAGCCGCCATTTTGAAATCGAAAGTGAGGCTCCGGTGGGAAGAACCCTGGAAGTAAATAAACAACAATGCCTTTGGACTACCAACCTGAAGCTGCTGTCGCGATTTACAGTATTGGATGTTAATATCCAATATAGGATATGTATATAGTTCATTCCTGCTTCTTTTTTTACTTTCTGAATTATATAAAAAAATATTTTATTTATAAATGAATTTCACTGTATATAGTCTAAAGTATGAAAGAAATGTATGTACAGTTTTGGAATTGACACAACATCACGACTCTCCTGTGATTAAAGGCGACACTTCCGGTTTTCTTCCCACTGGAGCCTCGCTTTCGATTTCAAAATAACGGCTGCGTGAAATCAGCGTATACTAAAGTCTGTAAATCATAATTAGAACGCCACCCTCTGGCTGAATAACGCAGAAACATTAGAATTCTGCCAAAAGTGTGTCTGATGTGCTCAGCGATTAGAATATAAAGCTTACAAAATGTTTAACATAAACTAGCGCTAAGACCCAGAATCTGTCCTTACTAAATATATGGTCTGGAGATTGCCTTACAATACTTAGCCTATTGTAAGGTACATTTTTCTGTAAAGCTGCTTTGAAATAATTTTTTATAAGAAATACATCCAGACTTGACATGACTAGATGCAGGAGCCAGGAAAGGAAGTGATAAGAAATAAGTTTATTGGATAACCCTTGGCCTTAACAGAAATATATTAAAGAAGTGTTATGATCACAAGCAAAGGGAATGGAAATTTACTACTTCTTAACAGTGACTTGTGGCCTTGAAGACCTTAAATGAAGACATACAGTTGCACAGCAAAAGCAAGACTTGTTAAGAAACAAATGTACATTTTAAGAAAAATATATTAATGTCCTGGCAGAAAATTACCAATACCTCTTCTGTTCAGTTTACAGACATTTCCTTCAACTCTAAAACACAACACAATGCAAAGCATAATTCAAAATACATGTAAAACATCTTTGAAAAATCCCTTCATATTAACATGGTACATTGGGCCTTGAGTAGAGTGTAAATTAAAGTAAAATAAAAGTAAATCAAATATAAAGAATATATGATAAATGAGTAAATGTATGAATATATCAATGCATGAGTAAAATGTAGGAAGATTAATGTAAAACAGAGGTAAAACAGAGGTACATTGCATTGCATCTGGCCAACGCCTGCATTGCATTGCAGGCGTTGGCCAGACTCTCGATCATCACTCATTACATAATCACACCATTGCTTTTACAGAATTCACATTAAACACAAGTAGGCATTTCTACTAAACAAAGCCCCAAAACATTCAACATTAATGATTAAAAGATTGCTTTGTATTGATGTGTGAATATGACAATGAAGCAAACTTAAATAGTGTCTAGGAACAACTAGGTCCATGGTCCTTTAGGTCCTTTCCTTTGACGGAAGGCGGGCTTAATAATTTTGACAAAATTATTGCAGTGTTCGGAAATATTAGCCTATAGACTGTTTACTTTTTAGGCCTATTCATTGTAATCGACCTAAATGTTTTAGACAATTTTCATTGAGGAGGAGTAAGCTTCTATGTAATATTTTATTATCCTAACTGCTCGTTAGTTATGTGTCGATGCGCTATGAAATTATTGCGTGGCAAATTAATTATAATAGCCTATCAGTTTAATAATAAAAGTAGGCCTTCCCTTAATTATAAGTGTAATAATAAAATAATATTAATAATAATTTAATACATAAATTGGAAATGCTAAAAATCATCTAAATATTGATAGCTGATGCTTGTTTTGACAATATCTCTGGATACATGATATCGTCTATGAAATCGTCTATTGGTGCAACCAGGCACAGGGGTTTATCACGCATTTTTTACACGTGTGAGCAGTCAAGTCGCAGCTGGACGTTCGGACCATATAGTGTGAGCACATAAATCCTGAGCTTTAGCTTTACATCGCATGCAATCTACTCGTTCAGTGTGTGTAAGTACCTTGCTGAAATCGCACCGACATCGCACAGTGTATGCCTGCCTTTAAATGTTTTGTACTGGAAATCTAAAGTTTTCTCATTCATGATTCTCATGTCTTCAGTCAGATCCATTAGATCAGGCTTGTGGACTTTATGAATCAAAGTCTATGTCAAGTGCAACTGGTCCATTCAGTGAGAATCCGATGAAGAATGTCACTCTTGTGCCATATTCTTTATGTAACTGGCTTCTGAACATTGGATCAACCATAGCATTCACATCTGCAACCCAGATCAAATTGTTGCGAATTTTACCAGAAACTCTGTGAAGTTTATTACTATTCCTCACTTGCTTCCAAATTTTTTCATTATCCCACTGAGTTGAGATGTTCTGCCCTGATCCTAACCAGCTGTTAATATCCTTGTGGGAAATCAGGCCACCATAACCTTTGTCCTTCCCAAGGTAAAAATGAACCGCTGCTCTCTTTCCATTAGACACAGGTTTCAGCTCATTTGAGTATGACGTCTTCATTTGTGACACAAATGTTGGTAATGTGTGGTCGGCCTCTTGCCAGAACAATAAAACTGTGATGTAGTGCAATGGCAGAATCTCATTCAAGGGTGTGGGGCGATTGATTATTTGAATGAGTAATTGACGAAGGTCTTGGTAGGACATGATGTACTGAGATTCAGGGTTGATGTTGGCCAGAATTACATTTGCATAGGTAAAGTTGACAATGTCCATCAGTCTGGCCTCTTTTGACTTCAGAATGAAATGATACTGCTGGATGATCTCTTCAAGAGTTGACGCAGAGTCTTCCTCATACAAATATTCCAGAAGGCCAGAATAGGAATCACCCTTGTTTCTCTGCAGACATTCACGCGTCTGCTCAATTTTAACCATGCGGTTCATGTGCTCATTCTTGACCAGCTCACACCAATTTATTTTACAAAAGAGGTCAGTGTACTGTTGAAAGTACCTGGAAACCTTGGGCTTTGTCTGTTCTTTTTGTTTGTCTTTCTCAGAGAAAAAGGGTACTAAATTGACAAAAAAATTGTCAAGAAAATGAAACCGATTCTTCATTGTGTTTTTTAGTTGAAGAAGACACTTATGCTTCTGCAATACATTGTTATATTGCTTGAGATCAGGGTTCTTCCTTGACAATTCTTCAATGGTAATTTTACCCAAGAGGACTTGAGCAAGGTAGTTAAACAGTGGTGTCTTTTGCAGTATTTGTATAACTGTAGCTGCAGTTTGAAGTTCACCGAGATGGCCAGCAGTGTTGTAAGTATTATAATCTTTTTGTCTTTGCAGTTGATTCGTGGCTTCTCTGTCTGCAGTTTGTTGTGTTTCTTTGCAAGCTTCTGCTGCAGACTCAGCCAGTGTAAGAAACCTATCAAGTCTATCTGGCTTGATGGGATAATCTTTGTCTTCATCAAAAGCATGCTTGAGCTCACGCAGAAGTACCTGTGATACTGTATCGCATATATAGGAGTTTTCCCTCGAAAGGTCTTTGGCTTTCTTTGCCCAGTCCATGGCCTTTGTAAAGTCCTGTTTTTTTATGTAGTACCTGGCGAGGAGCTGGAATATTACTGCATCCTTTCTGTAGCACTTTGCTGCATTGTGTAGAATAATTTCTTCCATCCCTGGAGTTTCTTTCATTATATGTTGGATAAGAGGAGAAAAAAGGGAGTCTTCAACCTTAGCCGAATATTGCCTTCTCACCAACATATTATGGACATCCTGCATTAATTTTTGCTTCCCCAGAGCGTACTCATAAAACAAGTCTGTTGTGAGCAGAAGGTTAGTGATTTGTGCCTTTGACACTTTGTATGACAAAGTTGACAGCTCTTTTAAACAGTGTTGAGCTATACTTGAGTGTATAACTCTCACACCCTCAAAGGTAATGTTGGAATAGGCTGTGCATCTTGTTAAAAGAGTGGAAAACTTCTCAAATCCATCTTCGACTTCAAAGTTTGCTTTTGTTTGCAGACCAAGGAACTCTTCACATGTAGAGACAGACAGCAATGCATTCTTGCAGTAGACATGCAGGAGGACAAGAACTGCAAAAAGTTGAGAATGTTTGTTTTGGAAGTTGAAGCCCTTCAGGGTATTTTTCACAATACCCTGAATATAGTGAGGTGCAAAATTGTTCTTCAGAATCATGAACCCATAAAACGTTTTAGTGTTTGTTTTGTTTTTCTTAAACTCCTTTAGCTTTTCTTCAAACAGTTCCTGTTCCTTTTCAGATAAACGGTTTCCAATGAAAACGGCGTCATCAGTCTGTTCACGGGATTCAGCTCTCATGCAGTTGACAATTATGACTTGTGGAGACTTTAAAAAAAGGTTTCGCTTCAAACATTCCTCCTCAACTTGAAGTTGGAGCTTTTTTACATCGCGAATGTCTTGGAAGTCATCGATCATGATTAAAACAGGAAGTCGTGTAGGTTGCTCTTTTGTCTCATATGTTAGTAGCTGCACAACCTGTTCGGCTATGGTAGAATAATCATGTGTTGTTTCCTTCAGCACTGCACAACGGTATTTATCCTTCAGTGTCCATAAGACATGCATGGCTAATGTAGTGCCACCGCAGCCTGGAAGATGAAAGATGTTGAAAAACTCACAAGCTCTCTTCCGGCTGCGTATGTCTGGAATAATAGTGTTGACTATATAGTCGAACTTGTCACGTTTGATGAATGGCATTGATCTGGGCTGTTCTGAGAAGAAGAAGTTCCACCAAGACACCTTTCCTCCCTTGTAAAATGTTTCCTCATGTTTTTGTTTGTCCTCATTTCCTCCTTCACACTGGTTCACACAAAGAACACTCAGCGTTTCTAGGGATTGCTCAGTTTTCTTTGATAGCACAACATTACTGCCACCACCACAAGGCAGAAACCGGCTTGATTTGCGATTCTCTGACCACAGACTGAGGATGGTGCCATTGACCTCAGCAAAACTTAGCTCATAAATGCATCTTGTAGAGATGTCAGCTTTATATCGGCCCTTAATGAGTTCCTTCCAGTAGATGTATGATGTTTCATTGTCAATGATGCATAAGATTTGGTTTCCTCCATTAAGCTCCTGTAAAAACATACCGAATGTCTCAAGCAAAGGGTCGTTTCCATCGCTCACCTGACTTAACAGCAGGAATATGGTGAGAACTTTCTTGCGAGGCACCACATCTTTTCTGCACAGGAAAGAAACAACATCATGCACTGAAGATCCCTTCTCAGTCAACCAGTTGTCAACATCAGAGGGGTTTTCCTCATTACTGCCTCCATTACAGAAAACCCAGCTTGTGTTTTTGGTCAGCTTTAACTTGTTTAAAATGTCTTCAACTGCACCTGTAACTTTATACTGAGCTGGTAAATGAACACTGGACATTTTTCTCTCTTCAAGTAGCTTATTCAGGCCACTCTCAGCAGATTCTGGATCGAAATCCAGAACAGCCACTAGATCCATGTGATGAAGGAAATCCAGGTTTTCCAGCTGAACAGGATGAGACTTATTAACCACCAAAATGTACCATGCAAAGTGTGACTTGTCCATAGACTGGGTCCCTCCTGTTATCATCTCACACAGTTTAGAGCCTTGCACACTGTTTTTGACAACATAGAGATGCTTTTCTTCAGCGTCCTTCCTCAACTGGGACAATCGTTGCATGTTTGCAATTGCAGTATATTTCTCATACTCCTTTGAGGAAGCAGATGTAATAAGATTCTTACTGCTGCTGCCATCTCTTATAAAGAAAGACATGCCATCATTCTGCTTCCTCTCTGCACTGTTGGGCTCTTGCATCTCGTCTTCATTTTTATCAACATTATAAGTGTTAAAGTGAAATTCGTCACAGACTATGGAGGACGGCTCTATGTCTACCTCAATAACACGTTTTCCTGCAGATGTCATGTCAGCTTTGAGAACTTCAACAAATCGAGGGGGTTTAATACATCTTTTTGCTATTTTAACAGACCTTTCCCACTTGAAATGTTTCTCAATTGCATGTGACTGTTGTACATCAAAAACATCTGTGTTCTGAACATTGATACCCAGAATTTGTCCATGTGGATTGTCTGCCACTCCAAAATGAATAGTGCCATTTGTACGGCTGTTCATACAAGCTGCTGCAAAACGAATCACCTCATATGTGTATTTTTTTATTCTATTCTCCTCCGTTGTGTTGATAAATGCTTTGAATTCATGGCATGGTTGTATGAGGTCTATAGCGCCCGTTTCAGTTACGTCTAGATTGCTGTTTTCTCTGTACCTGTGAGCAGCATTAAATCTATTGAAAGGGTAAGGCTTCAAGCTATAAGACTGAGTCGTCACATCATTCTGCTGCTGAGTCTTTTGTTTCAAAAGACTTACGTTGTGAATAATTATTTTTTTAGCATTCAGTGATAGGCTTTGCATGCAAGAGAGATCAACTTCCTCCAAGAGGAGAAGACCAGTTCCATTAATTCTCTGGTTGTACAAAATCTCTGCATCTTCTTTGTCCACTTTTATATCAAGCATCCATTGTCTCACATGGTCTTTATTCCAGTCATTGATGTCCACTGGAAGTTCAGATGAAACAGCCATCTCATTATTCTGAAAGAAAATCAACATTAGCAAACAGGCATATTGTAAAACAACCATTTCCCCAAAAATGTTAGGTAATGTTATTGCATTGGACTAAAACCTACTGACTTTGCTCACACATGGTATAACTACTTCCCAACTTGTTTTAATGGTTTACTGTACACACACTTCAATACAGTAGAACCATAAGTAATATGGTATGTGCTGCAGTTACACTATATAAAACATTCATTTGAATATTACAAGCAAGTCTTTTCCCTGTGCAGTAATGTAGAATTTGTACCTTATATGGTATTGAGTGTTTTCCAACTCTTCAGTTCAAACACACATCTGATTCCAGTTCATTTTGCAATGAGACGTTGCATGTTGTTGTTCGTGTTGCACTTTATCAGAAGAGAGAGACTGAAAAGAATCATTAAAAATGAACAGCTCAAACATAATTTTTCAGTATCATAATAACTTTATGAAGATGAATGCAATGATTAATTAATTAATCAAGAGTGCTGTTTTTTTTTTGAATATCAGCATGATTGCAAATGTGACTGATTTCATACAACAGTTTAATAAATAAAAAGTATGAGTATGAGCCATTCATAAAACCGTCTAAGTTACTAATGTAACACCTTCGAGTGTAAACAAAACAAGCCAATGGACATTGGCGAGCGAAATTTGCATCGTGAATCATGTCCTGCAATGCGGGTATATAAGAAACATGCTGCGCTTGCTCATTTAAGTTTTGGGCTTCGGAGCCGAGATGTTCAGCAGTGGTACAGCAATTGTGGTGACGAGACATAAGGTCTCTGTTCCCTCCTTCAGGGAACGGGGGTTACACTAGTAACCTAGACGTTCCCTGTCAGTCACGTTCTACGTTACGTCAGAAGTGAACTTCTGAATTGGGATCCCTACCAAAACGCCACAAATGCTGCCCCTTCCAGCACCCCACGCAAGCCGTCTAATCCCCCCTCACCTGTTGGGGCAGAGAAAGAACAGGGCTTTAACGCAGAGAGAGGCGATCACTGCTGTTCCTTCTTACCCACGCAGTGAGACTATTTGGAAAACACTGGGAAAGCGTGCCTATTCTAAATAGAGAGAGACGCTACGGAGACCACATCCTGCCCGTAGGGAGGTAACATGTGGAACTACACGTATGGTCTGACCATAAGGGGAGTGCTACATATGGAATGTTCTCTGTGGTAGATCCAGCCTAGCTAGGGTGAAGTCAGTACCGAGCAGAGATAGCAGAGCGGGCTTTGCCAAGGGATAGACATGGGCTTGCCAACAGGGAAGCCGTACTGTGGAAGAATACACGTGGGATCCCCTGTAGGTCACAACACATGGACACCTAGTCTAGCACAGGGGCTGATCTTCTAGGAATACACACGAGTGCTAGACCTAGCACCAGATGCCTCCGCCGCGTCTCACCTGTGGAGCAGATAAGCGCTAGTATTCCGTCCTAGGAGGGGAGTGGCGCAACAAGCGAGACACTGAGTGGGTCCCCCCTACTTACTAGCTAATTGTAGCCAGTACACGGGAGGACACAGGCCCTACACGAAGATTGTAAAACCTTGCAAACGTGTTGGGTGTCGCCCAGAGCGCTGCTCTGCAAATGTCTGTCAGTGAGGCGCCATGCACCAACGCCCAGGAAGACGCAATGCTCCGAGTGTAGTGAGCCCTAACCCCCAGGGGGGTGGTATGACTGGTCTTGAGCCTGATACACCAAGACTATGGCCTCCACTAACCAGTGGGCCAACCTCTGCTTATCTGAGGTCCTTGAAGCTCTGCATGCGGTCCACGTACAAGCACAAAGTGCGAACAGGACAGAGTAGAGCAAGGGCTGGGTCTGCCTCCTCCGGGGGCAGCGCTTGCAGGTTCACCACCTGATACCTGAAAGGAGTGGTGGGAACCTTGGGCATATATCCAGGCCAGGGTCTCAGGATTATGTGAGAGTTGGCTGGCCCAAATTCTAGGAACAATTCATAGGCTAAAAAATGCCTGCAGGTCCTCTACCCTCTTATTAAAAGAGATTGCAGTCAGGAGCTTTGTCTTGAGAGAGGGGCTGTCACGGGGAGCATCAGTTCTGGGAACCAGGTGCGGTTGGACCAGTATAGCGCAACTAACAAGACCTGCTCCCCGTCCTCCCTGACCTTGCACAGTGTCTGTGCGAGTAGGCTCACTGGGGGAAACGCTTAATTGCATAGGCTCCGAGGCCAGCTGTGTGCCAGCGCATCCGTGTCGAGAGTCCCCTCGATCAGGCAGTCAAATAACTGGAAGTGGGATGTGTCTCTCACAACACTAACACAGCCCAAGCTTTATAGAGGGAAGAACAGGTGGACATTGTTCCGAGGAAGAATAGAAGACCCGTCACAATAGCATGTCTTTGTTGTAAAAATGCATTAGTTTATACACTAACCTACTAATAACCATTATCAATCACCTGTATCAAATGCATGAATAAAAAATAAAGTCATCAACTAAGATGTTAGCTGTTCCAATGTTGACTATATTCAAACTAATGAATACATAGATAAAATGTAGGCCTATAATCATTTTTTTTTACAAAGAAAGAGTACACTTGAAATATTGTTGAAATTGTAATTATTGTTGTAATTGTAACCTTTTTAATAAAATAGCAAAACATATTTACAAGATAGATGTAAGCAAAATCTTAAATGGTCAATATAAGTCTTCTTCTAAATGTATCTTTTGTCCCTGCATTGTGGCTCAGTCAGTGTCACACCTGAGTGAATGGCTCATCATTATGCAGAGTGGGTGGGACATTGTATTCTAAGGTGTAAACCACTCCTCGTTCACGCCCCCCTCGCATATTGGCTTTCCAAGCAAAACCTGTTTTACATCAATTTAAATCAATGTATGGTTTTATGTGAACGATAAAGCAAGACTATTTTCACATAATTTTGAAGAAAAAACTCTAGGCGAGGACATCCATTAGTCAAAAGTCTTATTGACACATATTTACTATGTGTTTTGTGGCCTTATTTCAGAAATTTTAGTTTTTTCAATAACCACGCATAAACATTATTCTCTCAAAAATGAAAACATGTACATACACGTGGCTCACATATTATGGTAGCCCTGTTTGTGCTATATAGAGTGAATTTACACCTTTGCCATTAATATGTTTATATGCAACTGAAAAAAGCACAAATGTCAGGGCATGTCAGAACATCTCAAGGGCCCCAAAAACAGCCCAGACCCCAGAGGGTTAAACCCCCTCGATTTGTTGAAGTTCTCAAAGCTGACATGACATCTGCAGGAAAACGTGTTATTGAGGTAGACATAGAGCCGTCCTCCAGTCTGTGAAGAATTTTACTTTAACACTTATAATGTTGATAAAAATGAAGACGAGATGCAAGAGCCCAACGGTGCAGAGAGGAAGCGGAATGATAGCAAGTCTTTTTTTATAAGAGATGGCAGCAGCAGCAAGAATCTTATTACATCTGCTTCCTCAAAGGAGTATGAGAAATATACTGCAATTGCAAACATGCAACGATTGTCCCAGTTGAGGAAGGACGCTGAAGAAAAGTCTCTCTATGTTGTCAAAAACAGTGTGCAAGGCTCTAAACTGTGTGAGATGATAACAGGAGGGACCCAGTCTATGGACAAGTCACACTTTGCATGGTACATTTTGGTGGCTAACAAGTCTCATCCTGTTCAGCTGGAAAACCTGGTTCCCTTTCGTAAAGGGAACTCCCGCTGCATCGATACTCGATACTTTGGGGAATGCCCTCGGCATGACGCGTCTGAAGTCTGTAATGGAACTATTCCAATCTTGATTGGTGCTCGTCACTCATGACGTTGCATGTGACGGTGATCCGGAAGCTATAAAAGGGCAACGGAACATAGCCGTATCAGCTTTCTGTCTTCAGCAAGCGTTCTGTGTGACTGTATTGTCTTATTTGGTGTTGTTTGTCTATCTCAATATATATATGGCGAATATAGAGATACGACTCAGGCGGTGTGCGTCCCCTTGCTCGCGCTATTTGAGCGAGGGTGACACGCACTCGTTTTGTGTTGTTTGTCTGGGAGTGGAGCATGCACGGGCAGTGCTCGAGGGCGCTGTCTGTGCAAACTGTTTTCAGCTATCTATGAGAGAGCTCCGCTCCCGTTTGAGCTTGTTCGATCAATCAGATCAGGCTCGCGTTTCCAGTGCATCAGGCCCCGCGTCTGTTGAGGCAGCGCGCCACTTGTATGCATGGGATTCGCACGTGGAGCTGGTAGATAACACTGAGACGGTTGCGACCCTTTCTCAGTGTTTATTAACCAGCTCCACTGGTCTCGCGCACGGTTCGGAAGCCTGCGCTGCGGCTTCTTCCGACCGTGTTAAAGACACAGCGTTTGATTTATCTGGCTCCGAGGGGTTAGATATTATCAACACTGAATCACATAAATATGGGGATTCGCCACCCCATATTCCCGTTATTGAGGAATTGCTGGAGGTTGTGACCAGGGCAGTGGTTAAATTAAACGTTGAATGGCCATATAATAAGCAGGAAGCGACTAAGAAAAATAAAATGGATGAGCGCTTCCTGCAGACCCAGTCACAATCTTTGTGTCAGAGCCTTCCCTTTTTCACTGATCTTCATACTGAGGTATCGAGATCGTGGGAAAATCCATGTTCATCTCAATTATTTTCCCCCCATGTATATATTTACTCATCTATTAGGGAATCTAATGAGAATGGTTATGGGGTGATGCCTCGGGTTGAGGAATATTTTGCGAAATATTTTCTCCCTGACGTTGCGTCACCCCTGATAGCTCAGACACTTCCCTCCAAATCTCGTACATCGAATTTGTTAGGGAAAGCTTATATGGCGGTGGGTCGAGCCGGTGCATGCCTACACACGATGGGGTTATTACAGGCATACCAGGCTGACCTCCTCAAAGAGGTGGATGATAACTGGGAGGTCTCACTCAACGGTATTACTGAATTTCGTAGAGTAGCTGACTTATCTCTCCGTATTATTAAGGAGACGGCTCGTGCTATTGGCCGTTCTATGGCAGCAATAGTCGTCACAGAGAGACATTTATGGCTTAATCGCTTGGGGATCGAGGAGAAAGACAGGGCTTTCCTTCTCGATGCCCCCCTTTCACCTTCTGGCCTCTTTGGCGACGCGGCGAGAACCGTTGTCGAAAGGTTTCAGGAGGCAGAGCGACAATCAGCTATCCCCAGTTGTCAATCTAGGTCTCATGGGGTTGCTGCCAGGGGGCAGCCTCAGGGGACAGCCGCCAGTTCAACATATTTTGAGAAGGTTTCCTCTCGTGCCCCCCCGTATAAGGCTTGGGGCCAGAAGAGACATTCTCGTATGAAGCCCTCTATATCGAGGACAGGTCTGAGGACTGTCTCTCGGGCTAAGATGGCTTCAACTAAGAGGTCTTGTCGTAACACGCAGACCCTTATGGCCGTTCCCCCAGGAGAGCGAGTACAGGAGTCTCGCCCCCTTATACAGCCCTTAGGAAATCGATGTTTACTTCCCGCCGCCGATGGCGCTTCGGGACACATCGGCTTCCAGCGAACACAAATCGCAGTATCTGCCCGGAAACGTTGCGGCCCTGTCGAGTTCGCCGCCTCTCAGGAGGTCTGTAGAGAGCATATTTCGGTTAGTTCCTGCCAGTTAGCTGCTTCAGGTCACCGAAACCATTTGAACATTTTTAGCCAAGGCCAGTCTCGAGGGACTGGTCCCCATAATAGCATATTTAGACACCCCGAGGGGTCTTCAAAATATAGCCTGGAGGGTCCTGCTTACAGCGGAGCTAATATAAAAATATTATCTACTAAGGGTGGTTCACATGTCTGCCAGCCCCGAGCAGGGTTGGTTCTTGGAACAGGAAGTCAAGTCTCTCTTAACAAAGGAAACCTCAAGGTGAGCTCTTCCTCGGTTTCGGGAGCCCGGGTTCTACAGCCGGTACTTCATAGTTCCTGTGAGGGAAGGGGAGTAAGGCCTTGTTTCGGATCTCAGGGTAATGGATCAACCTCCGAGGGGGTTCAGATTCAAGATTCCGACTGTCAGTCAGACCAGCTCCGAGGACTGGTCTGTCGTGATAGATCCACAAGGCCCTTAACTCCTCATTCCCTTCTAACCCCATCACGGGAAGTTTCCGAGATCTGCTTTTGGGGGAAAAGCACATCAGTTCCGGATTCTTCCATTCGGCCTAGTATTGTATCCCCGCACCTCCTCGGAATGCATGGTCACTGTCCTAGCTCCATGGAGTCTTCAGGGCATCCTCATTCCTGTCCATTGACTACTAGAGCAGACGGTTCAACACCGAGGTGTTGTTTCGAGTCTCGTGAGGTGCTAGGGAATATGGCTCAGAGTCTAGGAAAAATCACCAGTGCCTCTTCAGAGAAACCGATTCCTGGGGGCGGTGTAGGTTATAGTCATGATGCAGGCACAATTGTCTCCAGCTCAGACACTCATCTTCCTTACCATAGTCATGAATATCAAGCTAGGCCAGGCCACCACTACGTGACCTTATTAAAGAGTGGGCTCGCTGGCAGCAGTGTTCAACATACTATTCTTTGGCCTGCTGTACATGGGGGCCCTGTAGTAGTGGCTCAGGACCAATGGGTTTTCCCCGAGAGGGAACCCACTCCGCATGACCAGAGTTACGCGCACATGCCCTCGTTTTCTGATCATGGGGAGGAAGTTATGGTTCCTGCTCCTAGTACCTGTGTTGGAAACACAGGGTCTGAGGAAACTTCAGAGAGACCATTAGGTTCTATTTTTGACAGACACTATGTCGATGGTCTCTCTGATCAAAGAGGGGGCAGTCATCCTGTCGAGGCAGGGGCTGCAGCCCGGGGATTTCGAACTCCACCCCAAGTTGGCTTTAGCCGGGATGGAGGTCGGTTTGTCAGAGGTGCTCCTGTTTCCCCTTTATGTGGACGGCCACCTTCTGCGCCACCTCTCCCATGCTCTTCCAGCTCTGCTGGGTTTGGATATCATGATACAGACATGGTTGAGGCCATGTCTGTGTATACTTTCCCCGATTGTTCTGCCCCCGGGGGTTCTAGAGTACAAGAGGGTTCAGCAGTACGGGATCAGCTTACTCTTAGTGGCCCTGTACTGACAGGCCCAAATATGGCTTCCAAACATCTGGGCCCTTCTGGCAGGCCTTCCGCGGTGAATCCGGATCAGGATGGTCCTCCCTCTTCAGCCCAAGGTCATGATATTTCACCCTTGGCGGTAGCCCAGGAAGCTACTGGATTGGCCCCTGAGGGGGACCAATTCATAAATTCTGGTCTCTCAACCGAGGTTGTTGAGACCATTGTAAACTCTAGAGCCCCCTCCACGAGGAAACTTTATGCATTTAAATGGAAAATTTTTATTTTATGGTGCAGAGAACATCAGTTGGACCCAGTTAACTGCCCAGTGGCTTCAGTACTGGAGTTCCTCCAGAATCGTTTCTCTGACGGGCTCTCCCCGTCCACGCTTAAGGTCTATGTGGCGGCTATATCAGCCTTCCACACGCCTTTAGGGGTGGGCACGCTGGGGACACACCCACTCATAATTCGTTTCCTTCGTGGAGCCAGGAGGATGAGGCCTGCTATCCAGCCTAGGGTCCCCACGTGGGACCTGGCAGTGGTCCTCGAAGGTTTATCCCTGGCACCCTTCGAACCCCTGGATAAGGTGTCTGAGAAATTTTTATCCTTTAAGGTAGCCTTCCTGCTCGCTATTACTTCCCTGAAACGAGTTGGCGACCTGCAGGCGCTATCTGTGGCTCCCTCTTGCCTCGAGTTCTCTCCTGGCAGAGTGAGAGCCATTCTCCACCCTAGACCTGGCTACGTGCCTAAGGTGCCCACAAATGTGGCACGGTCTATAATCCTTCCGGCCTTTCATCCTCCACCGCATGTGTCGGCTGATCAAGCTAAGTTACACTTGTTATGCCCGGTCCGAGCTCTTGAGGCCTATGTACATAGGACCTCGGGCTGGAGGAAGTCGGACCAGCTGTTTGTGTGTTTTGGGTTATCCAAGAAGGGCTCCCCGGTCTCCAAGCAGACTATTAGCAAGTGGATAGTAGAGGCTATTTCTTCAGCTTACGAGGTGCGCAATCTGCCTTCACCTCTCCTGATAAAAGCTCACTCAACCAGAGGAGTGGCATCCTCTAGAGCCTTGCTAGCAGGGGTTTCTCTTCAAGAGGTCTGTGATGCCGCTGGCTGGGCCTCCCCACACACCTTCATCAAACATTACAGTCTGGATCTGTCCTCTACACCAGGTTCACAAGTTCTCATGTCTTGAGTGTGCCAGATTGCTTCACACCAGGGCAGGGTCTCTCAGTGTGGCGGCGTGGGTATTCGTTCCCCAAAGTATCGAGTATCGATGCAGCGGGAGTTCCCTTTACGAAAGGGAACGTCTCGGGTTACGTATGTAACCCTCGTTCCCTGAGTAGGGAACGAGACGCTGCATCTCTCGGCCACACTTTTCGTGCTCCTGAGAACGACTTGCTTCGACCCTTTAAAAGCTGATACGGCTATGTTCCGTTGCCCTTTTATAGCTTCCGGATCACCGTCACATGCAACATCATGAGTGACGAGCACCAATCAAGATTGGAATAGTTCCATTACAGACTTCAGACGCGTCATGCCGAGGGCATTCCCCAAAGTATCGAGTATCGATGCAGCGTCTCGTTCCCTACTCAGGGAACGAGGGTTACATACGTAACCCGAGACGTTTTCTGTAATGGAGGCAGTAATGAGGAAAACCCCTCTGATGTTGACAACTGGTTGACTGAGAAGGGATCTTCAGTGCGTGATGTTGTTTCTTTCCTGTGCAGAAAAGATGTGGTGCCTCGTAAGAAACTTCTCACCATATCCCTGCTGTTTAGTCAGGTGAGCGATGCCAACGACCCTTTGCTTGAGACATTCGGTATGTTTTTACAGGAGCTTAATGGAGGAAACCAAATCTTATGCATCATTGACAATGAAACATCATACATCTACTGGAAGGATCTCATTAAGGGCCGATATAAAGCTGACATCTCCACAAGATGCATTTATGAGCTAAGATTTGCTGAGGTCAATGGCACCGTGCTCAGTCTGTGGTCAGAGAATCGCAAATCAAGCCAGTTTCTGCCTTGTGGTGGTGGCAGTAATGTTGTACTCTCACAGAAAACTGAGCAATCCCTAGAAACGCTGAGTGTTCTTTGTGTGAACCAGTGTGAAGGAGGAAATGAGGAACAACAACATCATGAGGAGGAATTTTACAAGGGAGGAAAGGTGTCTTGGTGGAACTTCTTCTCAGAACAGCCTGGGTCAATGCCATTCATCAAACGTGACATGTTGGGGGGGCGCTGTTGGACCGCAGACAGAGATGGCAGCTTAGTTTGAGTGCTCCCCGCAACTTTGCAAAAAATCTTGAAAATCCGACTTATTCATGCTTAAAACCGGGTCAGCACGATGTCTAAACAATCAACCATTGAAGACTGTGGGGTTGGACCAAAACCACGCGGCTCACAAAGAAACAGAACAACTACCACGAATGTGTTAGCCGCTGATGCTGCTAACAACATAGCCTATGCACAACAGGCCAACCTAGCCGCAGTGCTACGTGAGCTGCAGTCTCTACGTACCACTGTTTCTTCGATTAACACAAAGATAAGTGCTATGGATGACTTTGGGAATAAGCTTGACAATGTGGAGACACGTATAACTGAGATGAATGGCTCTGTTGCTGCTGTGCAGAGAAGTTTTGCTGATCTAAAAGCGGATATCATTGCTAATGATAAGCGGCTAACGGAGGCTGAGGACCGGATAGGGACCGCCGAAGATGACATAGAAAGAGTGAAACTGCAGCTGACTGATGCTGTAAAACGCATTGCTTATTTGGAGTCAAAGACGGAGGACTTGGAGAATCGCGGGAGACGCAAGAATTTGAGGCTTGTGGGACTACCAGAGTCAGCGGAAAAAACTCGACCCATGGTGGAGTTCATTCAACACATGCTACCGATCTGGCTGGGTCTTGATACCTCTAGAACCTTCGTCTTGGAAAGGGCACACCGCACTTTGGCGAAACCGAGGCCGGGTCAGAGCAGAGCGGTAATCATTCGTTTTTCACTATTTCAAGATCGGGAGTTTGTGTTTCAAAACAGCCAAAAAGCGTGTGATCACCCACGAGAACCACAAGATCTTCTTGGCACAAGACTTCTCAGCGGAAACCATGAAGACACGGAGTCCATTCAACGCAGTGAAGAAAAAGTTCATTGAGGCTGGATCCTTTAGGGGATTTCAATTATATCCTTGCAAGATGAGGATTCTTCACGAGGGGAAAATAATTCTTTTCTCCACACCTGAAGAAGCTGAGGGCTTCCTATCGAACTAGATTTGTAATTTGTAATAAAAATACGGCCACGGAATATAGATAATAGTACTGGACTTGAGGACAAAAAGGTGCAATATATATATATATATATATATATATATATATATATTTTTTTTTTTTTATATAATATTTGCACTTTATATTTTTTTTTTTCTGTACGTGGACTCTAATTACCATATCTGGTGGACACTTTTTGTTACGCACCAAGTAGGCTTGTGCAATTTAATTTTTGGTATATGGTTGAGTCGTTTGGCACTAGAGATGGTGAAATGCGGAGTTGCGGGGACAAACTGGGTGGGCTGTCTGAGAAGTGTACCTACACAGTTTTTGCCACTCCTCGTTGGTGTGGATTGG